>NC_090265.1:420488885-420797510 GCF_040414725.1 Anabrus simplex | reverse complement strand
AGTCTTGGGGACTGGGTATTTGTGCAGTCTTCAGCATCAGACTTCATCTTAGGTAGGGCTCCATTCTCACAGATGTGCAGATCGCCTATATGGCGATAAATAAGTAGTAAATGTGCAAATTACCGTCCAATTCACCTCCTGTTGCACACAGTGAAGATCTTTGAGAGAATTCTTGATCGAATGCATGAAATCATCAGTCCAGTTTTATCAAGGATGCTGGAACAACTGATGTAATCTTTGCTGCCAGAATGCTCATTAAAAAGGACTGAGAGAAACAACAAACACTGCATATTGACTTCCTTGATCTTAAAAATGCTTCTGACCATGTTCCACACCGTTAGATCTGGTATGCATTTTGTGACCATGGTGTACCAGAAATGTTTATTGATTGGATTAAAACGCTATACACAAACAACACAAGTTCTGTTCTGTAAGTTGCGCTGTTGGCATCTTGGAGAGCTTCCCAATGAAAGTCGGTGTACACCAAGGCTCCACACTGTCCCCATTGCTCTTTGTCCTTGTCATGGATACAATCACACAGGTCCTGCAAAGGAGTGTCCCTTACTCAATTATATGCAGATGATTTCTCACTTGCTGATACCACCAGAAGGGGATTGCAGCGTAGAGTTGAAGGTTGAAATAGCCATCTCTCACAGTACGGTCTTAGATTGAACAAAAACAAGACCGAATACCTGGAAACCATCCCAAGCAACGGGTCCAAAAGTTGATGGAAAACCCTTAACAAAGACCAAAAGCTTCAGGTATCTAGGATCTCTCCTACAAACCGATGGTGGGATAGGTGACGAAGTACAAAGTACGATAAAGGCAGCATGGATGAGATAGAGGGAAGTCATAGGTGTACTCTGTGACAGAACGATGCCCCTACATTTGAAGTCCAAAATATACCTTATTATAATACATCCTGTTGCTTTGTACTGTGTTGAATGTAGACCAGCTGACAAAGCTATGGAGCGTCAACTATACAACTTGGAAAATGAGTATGCCTTGTTGTTAATGGACGTTGCGCTCCTGCATCGTATCAAAAACAACACTGTTCATGAGCAAATGGACATCGCACTGAAAAGGCATGGGAAAAGAGTCTCCATTGGTTTGTAGTGATAGGATAATCGAATACTTTTAATAATCTAATAACTTCCATCTGATTACTTAAATAATCAAATGATTTTCAAATATCATTCAGCTGTAGTGATGACATAATCAGATTTAATAATTGAATAACGTCCATCCGATTATTTAAATACAGTAATCAGATAAAATGATCAAGTGAGTTTTAAATATCATTTACTTGTATTGCATAGAATAATTGGGTGCGCCCTGAATAAATTTTTCTGTTTAAGTGTGTCAGATGGATAATTGATTGAAACAAGTGAATACTGTAGAGCCTCCATGGCTCAGGCGGCAGCATGCTGGCCTCTCACCGCTGGATTTCATGGTTCAAATCCTGGTCACTCCATGAGAGATATGTGCTGGACAAAGCGGAGGCAGGCAGGTTTTTCTCCAGGCACTCCGGTTTTCCCTGTCATATATAATTCCAGCAACTCTCTCCAATATCATTTCATCTGTCATTCATTAATCATTGCCCCAGAGGAGTGTGACAGGCTTCATCATCTGGCACAATTCCTATCCACACCGCTAGATGGGGGCTTCATTCATTCCATTCCTAACTCGGTCTAATGACTGGAAACAGGCTGTGGATTTCCATTTTTCAAGTGAATAATGAACTGTTAAGAAAAAGAAAAATATGCCCCAATACTGCCAATTGACAATTTCTTTTAGCTAGCAGCAGGCAGTATACTTACTTTATTTTTTTGTCATCCAGCTCCATGAATAAATGGTTAGCCTGTTGGCCTTTGGTTCAAGGGATCCTGGGTTTGTTTCCCGGTCAGGTCAGGGATTTTAACTTTCATTAGTTAATTTCTATGGCTTGGGGACTGGGTATTTGTGCAGTCTTCAACATCAGACTTCATCTTAGGTAGGGCTCCATTCTCACAGATGTGCAGATCGCCTATATGGCGATAAATAAGTAGTAAAAAAAAAGGAACCTTGGATGACGTTAACGCAAGCTCTCACCACCCACACAAGCCGTGAAGGCCAATCAGTAAGCAAGTAACATTTGAGGCAGGATATGTTAACCATTTCGGTAGTATTACATTTTTGGTTTGTTACTTTACAGCGACATCAATTTTAAATATTTGGATGACACTAATGTAAATTTTACATTTTTAAAATTTTAATGTACCTATCTACTAAGGATGGAGAAATATTCTGAAGGACAGTTATGGTTTAAATATTTTATAAAATGTGCTGATACAGACTGTATAGTGTTCAATAAATTGTACTAAACCATCAGCACTCTGAAAAAATTGCTTGTATCTATTGCGATAATTTTGGTTGCAGAATGAATTGCCGTCAAACAGGGTGATTTCGGACACAGAGGTAGTTTCAGACAGTATGGTAGATTTTCCATTTTTGTTGCATGGCAACGAGTTGCCGCTGCTTTGCACTTCCGCATGCATTTTACGAGGTCGATCAAATATAAACAGGATTTTTGTTCCTGAACATCAACAGTTTGTAGGACTGGCTCCGCGCTTCTGCTTTGCTTAGGCAGGACTGTTAGGAGTGGGGAGAGCGTGCTGTTAGATATTTTCCGCCATTTTGTCAGTAATGCTCACAGTGTCGGAGCAACAGATGCACCCCTCCACTGCACAATGCATAATTATAAAATTTCTTGCTTGTGAAGGAGTTACAGTAGTGGAAATTCGCCAGAGATTGACCGCACAGTTCATTGATCAAACATTGTCAAGGATGTGTGTGTTTGCCTGGCATAAAAATTTCAAGGAGGGACGAAAACATGTGGAAAATTGGCAACATAGTCGCCGTCCTCGGACCAGCATTACATACGAAAACATTTGTGCAGTTAAAGACATTATTGCTAATTGATTTTTTGCAAGAGCGACGCACATTCAATGCTGCTTACTACTGCAAGCTGTTGAATAAGGTGAGGGTTGCATATCGCTGCCCGAGACCAATCGATTCGACAGGTCATCCTCCTTAATGACAATGCGCGGCCCCGTGTAGCTCTAACTGTCTCCAAGCTACAGGAAATGCACTGGACTACACTTGATCATCCTCCTTACAACCCGGACTTATCGCCCTGCGATTTCCATTTGTTTGGACCACTTAAAGAAGCTCTAGGAGGGCAACAATTTGAAGATGACGAGAGTGTGGAAGACTTTGTGCGCAACTGGCTGGTGACACGACCCTGTTCTTTTTACGATGAGGGCATCAAAACGCTGCCCATACGCTGGGACAAATGCATTTCCAAAGCTGGAAACAATGTGGAAAAATAAATTGTAATTGCCTTGTGTCTTTCAATAAATGAATTTTAATAAAACTAAAATCCTGTTTGTTTGTTTGTTTGTTTGTTTGTTTGTTTGTTTGTTTGTTTGTTTGTTTGTTTGTTTGTTTGTTTCTTTCTTTCTTTCTTTCTTTCTTTCGTTTTGTCCAACTTTTGACCACGTTAATTTGATTTCAGCTGCTTCTGGGCTTTGATCTGTGCCCAGTAATCCTTCATTCTTTCACTCTGCAACCTTCTTGTCTCTTCCGTCCATGGTGTTTGGGTCTGCAAACTATATTTTTCTTGGAAACTCTTTGTGTTCTTTATTTTCGACTTGTAAGTTTCCCTGTTGCTTATTTCCGATCCTTGTATTCCCATTTCCCTCAGGTCCTTCTTCACTTCCTGATGCCAGCGTACCACAGTTTTCCTGGTCTCAATAAACCTTACTAATCTGGTTGGTCAGTCTTCTCGGGTCTATTCTGTACATGTGTTCAAAGAACATGGCTCTCCTTTTCCGAATGGTGTCTGAGATCTTTTCTATCTTGTGGTACAGTTCTTGGTTTTCTTTCTTTCTGTATGATCCATCCTCTGTTCTTTGGGCTCCCAGTATCTTCCTTAGAATTTTTTGCTCTACCAGTTCTAACTTCTTGACCAATCCTACCTTTATCAGGTTAAAACATTCAGCTGCATATAAGTCTTCTAGATGGATCACTGTCTGGTAATGTCTTGAGTTTTGCATTGATTGAGATCTTCTTCTTGTTATAGGTGTTCATACTTAGCTTGTATGCCAAGTCATTTTGTTGATTCTCGATTTCAGTGCCTCTTTCTGTGACAGGTTGTTATCTATCCACTCTCCCAGATATTTAAATTTCTCTACTTAACAAATCCTCCCTCCCTCCCTCCACTGTCATCCCTCTGGGTGCTGTTTCAATGTTGGTCATGTACAGTGTCTTCTCGAAGGAGATCCGTAAGCCTGCCTTCCTTGCTTGTTCGTGGAGCTGGGCAATCTGGTTCCGTGCCTCCTCTATTAACTCTGACAGAATCACAATGCCATCCACTAAGGCTAGGCAGTAGACTACAGTCCCTCTATTCTTATATCACGTTCGTTTACCACCTATTCCTTGCATTTTCTTGCGCCACTCTCTAATGACCTTGTCAAGAACACAGTTGAATAGAAGGGGAGAAAGCCCATCACCTGTCTGACCCCTGTTTTAATCCTAAAGGATTCTCATAATACCCTCCTGAACGTGACCTTGGATGTTTTGTCAGTCACAGTCTGTTTAATGAGCTCTCTGGTCTTCCTATCTAGACCCTTTGCTTCTAGGATACGGATCAGTGTTTCTCTATCTACCGAATCGTAGGCCTTCTTGAAGTCCACAAATGTGAGCACGAATTTCTTGTTCCTCTGTTTCTGGTATGTTGTGATCAACTTCAGGTTCAGGATCTGTTCCGCACATGACCTGCCCTTTCTAAAACCTCCTTGAGACTGTCCAATTTGTGGTTCCAGTTGTTTTTCTGCTCTATCTAGCAGTGGCTTTGAAAAGATCTTATATGTCTCTGGTAGTAGCGATATTCCCCTGTAATTGTTGACGTCTGCCTTATCTCCTTTCTTGTGAAGAGGGTTGCATTAACGCTGATGTCCATCCATCTGGCAGCTTCTCTTCTTCCCAGATATTGTGTAGGATTCTTGTCAGTTCAACGATCGCTCTGTTGTCAGCATATTTCCAAAGTTCTGCAATAATCCCATCTTCTCCAGGTGCCTTGTTGTTCTTTAAGGTGTTGATGATTCTCGTGACTTCGTCCACAGTTGGAGGGTCCGAGTCTGGGTTTGGTTCCTTGTGACTGTAGTCAAATTTCTGAGATGGTGGCTCACATTTGAGTTTTGTGAAGTAGTCGTCGGAATCTGGCAGTTCTCCACATCACTGTGAGCTACTTTTCCTTCTTGGTTTCTGAAGGTGTTCTGAATGTTTTGTAAAAGTCTCGAGTGTTATTTTTTTTTGAAAATCCTGTTCAGTCTGAATCAAGCGTTCCTTTTCATTCTTTCTCTTCAGATTCCTGATGATCTTGAATGTTCTTTTCCTTGTTTCCTGGAACTTCTTTGGTTCTCTGGTGTTTGCTGGGAACATTAATTCACCCACACCTTTCGGCGTTCTTCGATTGCATCATCACATTCAGATGACCACCATGCATGTTTCCTCTATTTCTCTGGAGAAACTGTGACTCTTACAGAATCAATCATAGCCTCTTTCAACTGTTCCCATCCCTGATACTGTCTTTTGTTTAATTCTGTTTCAAAATCTTTGTGTATTCTGAGATTTTCTCTGTCAAACTTTGTTGTTCGAGTTGTGTTCCTGTTTTTCTGGGATCTTGGGATGATCTTGACTTTGATCGGAGAGGAAGTGATCCGAATCTAAATTTGCATCCCTCAGGACTTTGATATTTTGGATCTCCTTTTCCACATGTTTTGAGATTGCTATGTGAACTCTTCTAGGTTGGGGTTAGGAGATATCCATGTTTTCTTGGGAGGTGTCTTGAGTGGTGTAGATTTCATGACCAGATTGATGGTCCTACATAACTCTATCAATCGCCCTCCATTTTGATTATTCCTTTTTGGGCTGGATTTTCTCCAGTGATGGCTCTGAATCTCCTTTGTTTCTCCAGTTGTGTGTTAAAATCTCCAAGGAGTATAATCACATTGTTGGTTGGTACCTTGGATATAGTTTCCTCCAAGTCTTCCCAGAATTCCTCTACTTTCTCCGGGTCTTTCTTGTTGCTCTCATTTGTAGGTGCATGTGCGTTGACTAGCATGTAGAGCTTATTTGCTCCTTTGAAGGAAAGGGTGGAAATCCTGCCGTTCCTGGAAGTGAAGTCTGTGATTGCTCCTAGGATTTGCTTATTGATTATAAAACCCATTCCCAGGTGAGGGACATTTTTCATCACTCTCTTGCCTGGGTTTTCCTTTCAAAATCCTGTACCCTTGTAATTCAAAAGCTGACTCATCTGTAAATCTGGTCTCCTGTAATGCTGTTATCATGATGTCTTGTTTGGACAAGGTATTGGTCAGATGTTTGAGTGTTCCAACTGTAAGGAGTGAATTGACGTTGAAAGTTGCAAAGTGAGTTACTCTCTTGCTCTTTAATCTCTTGCATGCTGGTGTGAGCTCTCAGAATCCAAAGGCTCGCTGACATTGTTCCTGACAACGGTGGATTGTTTACCACCTGGGGTAGTGCCTATGCTAGATTTTTCCATCATGCTGAGTCAAATTATTTTGGCTTGGGGCCGATGCCTAGACCTCGATAAGAGGTACATACAACTGAGGTTGTTAGCCTCAGAGGAGTTAGGTTCACAGCCACTCCTAACATGGAGATCAGATGCTGCCGCTGAGCTGCCCTTTATGGGTTCAGACACTCAGAGTAGTTTTGGTAACTGCACTCCATTAATCCCAAGTACTAGGCTGCCTCCTCCGCCACTTACATCGTACCAAAGTCCACCTTCTCTGCTGTAAATGCCGTTGAGGTCTTCGCTCATCACCCTGAGCTGGGACCCGTACCAGATGTTACACACTGGGTCACTGTGCTCTGGGACTCACGTGGGCAGGGTCGCCACTCCCTGAAGTAGAGCTGCCTCAAAGAGGGTCTCTACCTGTTTGTATATTTGATCCTTCGTAGTTTGACCTTGAGGTTATGTTTCCCGCGTTCTGCAGTTTTTATTACGTGTTAACTTCTTACTTTGGAAAATTTGTGGTGTGCACTGGCATTCCTGCCCCCGCAAATGAATGTTCTTCCTGGGAATTCGGTTTTTTGCCGTGACTTTCGCCAAGATGAAAGCAGTGCAGAAACGAGTGATAGTGCTGGCAATAGCAGTAAAAATGAATGCCATGAAACACACAATGCAGGTAATGATATTCTGATGTTACAAGAAGAGGCTTTCCTTGTTGCAGATTATTGAGGAACAAAGAGTATTCAAGGCCTTAATTTGGCATAGCCTCAAATATTCGTTCAAGGGATGTGGATATCAAATACTTGCGCCCAGATAAAAACAGCAGAAATGGGTTTGTGTTCCCTAACTTCCTCGATAAGGATACAATAGCTAAAGAACAAATTTTGAAAATACTTCCACCCAAGTTGAGAAGAGAGGAATATTTATTTTCAGAGAAAATATTAGATTTATAGGCCATGGCAGCTACATGTTCATTGTATCAACCTTTTTCTTTTTTTACATTGCAATTTGTGTCGCTTGTAAGAAAAATTATTAAGATCTTTCATTAGGATTTCTGTGAAGTTTATAACTGTTAATATTTCAATTTATACTGGAAAATTTTACATTTACCTTGTCAGAAAGTAAAGATCAATCACTAATACATTCAGTTTATCATTACAATGATTTTAACCAGCTAGTCATATTTTGGGCACCCTCAGAACACTTTAAATATCATAAAACTAAAGCAGAAAGAATGTAGAATTAAAATAAAGGACTATTTGTGTCCGAAATCACTGAATACACTTCGAAACTTCAGGCAGTGGTTTAAAAAGCATGTTATGAATTTCATTATGGTCCGTATTGACAATTGATCACTATCAAAGAGTAGAGAAGGGTCCACCTTTACAATACCATTAGCTTGTATAGTGTCCTATATAACTGGGACTAGTTTCAATCTTCAGCCACAATCCAATTTGAAAACATATGCTCACATACAACCAATAATAAAGAAAACAATCTGGTATGTCTCAGTTTAAACTCCCTAGATCCGCATATCAATTTTACACTGGAATCGAATCCCAACAGAATCTAAAGTATTTAGATTCAAGTATTACTAGACATCCCAACCTTCTATCTTATCGTATCTTTAGAAAATCAACTCAGACGGTTAGTACAATTCAAAATGATTCTCTCCATTCCCAATCCCATAAAAAAGCAGCATACTATAGTATGGTAAATAGAGCATTCACCATCCCTTTATCCAAAAGACACCTTCAAAATGAACTAAATGTTATACGATCAATAGCTAAATCAAACGGGTATAATGCTCAATTTATCAACAAAATCATCAACACAACTAAGACATCGAAGATCTACTTTAACCAGAGAATCAATAAACAAAATAAGTATTTCTCCCTCACGTTCAATAATATAAACATATACCAAATTACTATTATTTTCAAGAAACAGAACCAACAAATAGCTTTTAAAACAAATAATAATTTTTCCAATTTCTTAACACGTACTATCAATCAGACTAATAAATTTTCTCAATCAGGTGTCTACAAACTACAGTGCAATAGCTGTGAAAGTACATGACATATATAGGACAAACAGGATCGTTTCTCTGCCATGACACATCACAACATAATTTTGCATCAATTGACCAAGATTTAAGCATATTGAAAGTGGATAAGAAAAGCACCATGCTCAACATATTGGAGAACTGTTACATTCATTTATAACAGTACTCTAACCCTAACCATAATATTAATGAAATAAATGAAAAACCTAATATTCTGTTTTATATAATCATTCGTAAATATGTAAAGTGTAAACGGGGGGGGGGGGGGGGGGGAACATGTTAAATCTGCCAATCAGTTCATCCCTACCTACCCACCCCCCCACCTGCCTGCCCTCAAACATCCCTCCTCCAACCCCTGTCATAAGCTATATTCCTGCTCCTTCTCAACAGTCAACCTGGTGTTGATGTCCGTGCCAAGTGTACACAATTTACGAGGAATATAGGGGTGAGTCTCATGTAGCTGTATATTAATCTTGATCTTCTAACTTCCCTTCTTTTCTCAAAAATGTACTTCAAATATTTTCTTTTCAAATGTTCACTTCAAACCAAATTAAACAATAGATCACTACATCCGATGAAAAGGAATACTTATTCAAGTTATGAATGTTCCCCTTCAAGCTACATACAAACCATTACCCATATTACTATTGAACAAAACATAATTTATAAATCAAATGGCTCGTCCATACAGATGGGGAATGCCAACGTCCAGATCAGCTCAGGAATGTTTGGTTGCTGAAGGAGCAACGACATAGTTCGGCACCAATTGCAGCAGTTTTGATGTGTGATTTGGTTTCAATTTGGATGTGTTGTTGGACTTCATCAATATTTTAAATTGAGACATACCAGATTGTTTTCTTTATTATTGGTTGTATGTGAGCAAATGTTTTCAAATTGAATCATGGCTGAAGAAGACCCAATACTAGTCCCAATTATATAGGACACTATACAAGCTAATGATAATGAATAGGTGGACCCCTCTCTACCCTTTGATAGGGCACAGGGTGAATTCAGGCACTCCTTTTTGTTTTCTCAGGAACACATGTTGGCATATTTTTCGTTTGTAGAGCATTGTATTAATTGGGTATGTTCCTTGTTATTAGGATGATAAACAATGCAATTTAAGATTCCCTTCACGAGTTAAGATGAAAATAACCTCAAAACCGTCCGAAATCACCCCCTTTGACGGTACCCTAAGTTATTGTGTAGTAAATTGGGAAACTCGGCAGCCAAGAGGTATTTGACCTTGTAGAGATACTGCTTGGCGACAACAAGTACAGTACCGGTATTTAAGATCTGTTTTCAGATAACTTGGTCTACCTGTTCAGAAGATGTTGTAGAAAAGCAAGACTGAGTGAAAGTATCTTCACTCCGCTAAATATAATCGCTACAGCTCTTCAAGACAGTATGGTACCCTGTGGATGGGAGAGGCTAAATACATCCATGGGCAATCCCTGCTTATTATAAATTTTCCAGCTAACTCAGTCTTGGTTGCCAATGTTTCACCCCACTGTGCCAATTTGGGCTCATCAGTTAGTAACTAACACACCTACCAAGACGCCTACTGCGTATAGTGGAGGCTACTGCATAGGCTACTTGGAGCCACAGGCAGTGCCAATGTACCGCTAATTAACTCTTTGTGGTCCAATATTGGATTTAGTCCAGTAGCTTTAATTTTCATTTCCGGTCCTACGTCAGACCTAGTCTGACACAACTTACGAGGAACATAGGGGTGAATCTCATATAGCTGTATATTAATCTCGATCTTCTAGCTTCCCTTCTTTCCTCAATAATTTATTTCATATATTTCCTTTTCAAACGCTCACTTCAAACCCAATTAAACAACAGATCACTACATCTGATGAAAAGGAATACTTATTCAAGTTATATTTTTCATATATTCTGGAACAAAAAATGGTGCTGAGCTTTATTTAGTATTTAGCCTGGATATTTCTCTATGCCATGCTGTCATGTACTGTTAATTTGTTTCAACTGAGTTGCTTATTCTTTGGAGATAGTTCGCCTCTGTGGTTTTTATACTTACCAACATGGCATCCACCAGTCGCGGCATGAAATCTGATGATATTTACGGACGTTGTTTGACAGATTGTGAAAGTGAAATTAGTGTTCCCGAATATGAGAACAATATTTTTGAGTGAGGAGGAGGAAATTGAGATGGAAGACAGAATGGAAAATTCTAAGTTCCCATGGAGGGAATTAGATATTTTTCACCAATAGAGCATGTCAAAAATGTCAAAAACATATCAGATGTAAGGCATACACCCCAGCGTCAGTGGGTAGGGTCTGACACATCCCACTCTGATGAGTCTAGTGTCAGACCTAAGACGAAACGCTGGTAATAGAGCAAACGCCTGAAAAGCCGTACATCTGATATGTTTTTGATCTTTTTGACATGAAAGACAGTGGCGAAAACAGTTTTGCAGGGGGTGATAAATGAAGGAGGTGACCGTGATTTTTCAGAGTATTCTTACAACAGTGCTATAGAATATAATACAGGAAAGAAGCTGGTAGCTGTAGTGAACAGTTTTCAGCTATATAATATGCATTAAAAGGCAGAAAATAAGTGGGAAGTTAGTCAGAAGCCTTTCAGGGATCTAGTTATCATCGGGCTTATGGCGGATGTTACGAAGCAAAATGCACGCAAGTACGATTCACAAAGCAGCTGAGCCGAAGAATTTTGTCTGAATGAGAAGCTACATATCATAGATGTTTGTGAGGCCAAGAAAGAAAAAAAAACAAAGGACTGTGCCATGTGTTCTGACAGGAAAGAGAAAGGAGGTGGAAATGAGACATCATTTCATTGAGATACCTCTCCAGGGAACCCAGGACTTCACCCAAACAAATGCCTCTGGAAGCACCACACTTTCATAAAATATTGCTGATAATGCACAGTTCATATATTTAGTGTAGAAATTCACCATTTTACTTATGTGAGCATATCCTTCCCATACTTGCTTATTATTAAATTGGAACTGTGCAAGATGCAGGTGGGAAATTACTTATATCCCAAAGGGTTAATGCAATCTTGCTTTGCGATGGCCCAAGCGAGTGTTGACGCAATGTGATCTGTGCCCAGTGCTCTGAATGTCAACATGAAGAAATTCAAGCAAGCGCGGGTAAACGGCGGGAGTAACTATGACTCTCTTAATTCTCCCAAAATAATCCTCTACTCCCGCCTTGGCTGTGGGAGGTTGGCCGCTAGGACAGGCAGACTCGTTAGTTCTGCTAGACGTTCGGCGAAATGTGAGTCGGCCTCACGTCTGATCTATACTCACGACAGGGTACCTCGTCCTCCTGAGTGGGAAATGAGGGAAGTTTCACCGGTGGGTGGCTGGTGATAGGGTATAGCCAAATGCCTCGTCATCTAATTAGTGATGCGTGTGAATGGATTAACGAGATTCCCATTGTCTCTATCTACTATCTAGCGAAATCACTGCTAAGGGAACGGGCTTGGGAGAATTAGCAGGGAAAGAAGACCCTGTCGAGCTTGACTCTAGTCTGGCATTGTAAGGAGACATGAGAGGTGTAACATAAGTGGGAGATGGCAACATCGCCGGTGAAATACCACTACTTTCATAGTTTCTTTACTTAGTCGGTTGGGCGGAGCGCGTGCGTCACTGGCTTTCAGCTCTGGCGTCACGGTATTCTCGAGCCAAGCGTGTTAAGGATGCATCGTGATCGTGGACCCTCGTCCGTCATGTCGTCGTCGTGCGTCTGGGATTCTTCCCTGCGCACGCGTGTGCGGCACTCCCTCACATGATCCGATTCGAGGACACTGCCAGAATAACGCAGGTGTCCTAAGGCCAGCTCAGCGAGGACAGAAACCTCACGTGGAGCAAAAGGGCGAAAGCTGGCTTGATCCCTATGTTCAGTACGCATAGGGACTGCGAAAGCATGGCCTATCGATCCTTTTGGCTTGGAGAGTTTCCAGCAAGAGGTTTCAGAAAAGTTACCACAGGGATAACTGGCTTGTGGCGACCAAGCGTTCATAGCGACGTCGCTTTTTGATCCTTCGATGTCGGCTCTTCCTATCATTACGAAGCAGAATTCGCCAAGCGTCCACACTTTCATAAAATATTGCTGATAAGGCACAGTTCATATATTTAGTGTAGAAATTTACTTATGTGAGCATATCCTTCCCATACTTGCTTAATATTAAATTGGAACTGTGCAAGATGTAGGTGGGAAATTTCTTATATCCCAAAGGGTTAATGCAATCTTGATGTCATAATTCCATTCATGTTGTAACGTTCCAGACGTCACAGTGTAATTATGTTAATTTTATTATGTGTAATTAATTCAGGAATTTAACGTCATGATATTTATCTTCGTATGTAATTTTATTATAATTCATGTTTGATCATTTGCTCACTATCATTTCATTACTTTGTAACTATGACTTATAAACGAGAGCTGAATATCCTAATATTAACTTAGATTCTTGCAACATTCGTTTAAATTTAACTTGCAGTAGATTTTCCTCTATCTTGCCACATCACCGAGGAAGAAGGAAGGACAAATTTAGACATCAAATTGTGGGAAAAGCGAGCACGTGTTCAAGCGTTGTAACCACAGCTACTGTATTTCGACCAGAATAATTCAAACTGATCACCGCCTATATTTTCAAAGGAGCGTCATGTTGCCATGGATACTGAGTGAAAGGGCTAATAGAAGAACAGTTGATATCATGGTTGGGACCCATCAACTTTAATATCTGAAGTGGGGAGAGACGTGTCAACTGATTGGACCATGTGTAGCGACCTGTAATTAGAGCCAGAAAAGGTTATAAAAGGGCGTGTTGGAGCTCTTGGCATCATTCTTCTATCTTGTATTTCGCTTTAGGTCTGATAACTTGTCTTATGGTTGTTGTACCATAGTGGACTAGTGTGATAGTTTATCACTTCTACATTCATTACTTCGTTACCACGACGTGGTACTTAGGAATTTCTGAATGATGGGTGTATAGCCACTCTCATCATGAAGTACAAACAGCTCTGTATTAGACCAGTTTATACCAGTCTAAGACAATAGGTAGCATTAAACTAGATAGAAATGAAACTTCAGTGCACATTTTCAGTAAAGTTGGAAGGATTGTTAATTGAGTATCCTCTCCACATAACCCAAGGAGGTTTTTCTAACTATGATTTAGGGCTCATCCCCAATATATGGGATAGAGCATAACAGGGAGTGATAGTTTCAAAGCCATCATCCAATTAGTGGTTGATGCAATTTGCAAGGCAGGAATGGTACTTAGCTGCAGATGAAGATATCTCAAAGACGACCGGTGAAGTTCCAGCTACAAGGATGGAAGCTTTCCAAGGACCAGCAGAACAAGACTACATGGTGAGCAAGCGAGTTAAAAATATTGCAAGTTTTCGCGAAGTAGAGTCATTCAATTTTTTGTTAAATTCATTTCCTATTTTAAATTCAGTTCTCGTCAAACCGTCGTTATTTATATTCAATATAATAAATAGTATTTTCCTAGTTCACTTTAATCAATCTGCCTTAATTAGCCTTTTGATTTCTAATTCTCCTGCTTAATGATTAGTGCACTATCACCCCATTCCTGTGATGAGAGTCCGTCCAAGCTTTATTATAAATTTTTGTTTTTAAGTCATCAACTTAAAGATTGGCGCCCTTAGCTTGCATAGTTGCATTTCTCGTTCAATTATTGTTCACCAAGAGGGAAAGTCACATAAATGCCGCTCCAACGTGAGGCTAGAAAATCATTAAGTACGGAGCAGTTAATGACAGTAACGATATCAGAATTCGTATTATGGGTAAAAATTTGGATATCCACGTTGCATTAGGAGTGTTTGATTGTGGGGAGGGTCATGGCTGATCAGACGAAAGAGGAGAGGATGTTGCGCAGTAGACGGGCGATAAAAGGCAATAACGTATTGAGTTCAGAGGAAGAGTTGTGTAGTCTAGTAGAGGAAAATGAAGATAGAAGTGTAAGTAGTATGGAGAGTGAAGGCAAGCAGAAAGAAGTCAGTATGGAGTCAGATGATAGTAGGATGGGGGGCGAAGCGGAAGTAAACACTAACAATGAAAGTAATAATAATGATCAGTTAATGGGAATGATGCGAATAATGTTAGAGGAATTAAAGCAAACTAAATCTGAGCTTAAAAGTGAATTAGAACAAACTAACACTAAAATTGAGAATATTAAATATGAACTTAAAGAACAGTTAGAGCAAACTAAAGCTGAATTAAGCAGGGAGATGAGGGAAAATAAGGAGGAAGCGAATCTGAGAATGGACGAACACAGTAGGCAGTTACGCGATCTGGTGGTAAAAAATGAACATTTTAATAAGCGATTAGAGGAACAGAAAAGTGAATGTGAACGGCAAGGGAAAGAGGTAGAAGAAAAGTTTGGGGAGCAGAGAAGTAAATTCCTGGTATTAATGGGGAAGGAAAGCAACTCTACTAGGGAGGAAGTAATGAGGCAGGTCACTAGTATTGATAAGAGAGTTGAGACTCAAAAAGGGGAAATACGGGTATTCAAAGACCACGTCCAACAAGAGATTGACACAGTAAAGCTTAGAATAGAAGATGAGACCCGGGCAAGTGAAGAAAGGTTTGCGATAGCTGAAGAGAATAAGATTGAAATTAGGACACTGAAAGAGAAGCAGGTTAATTTGGAGAGCGAAATTGATAGGAGAGACAAAGATGTAGAATGCCGGATGGAGAAAGCAGAAAATCAGTTAAAACAGGTGGCAAAGGATAAACAGGTTTTCACGGGAAGGCAATGTCTAGGAAATAGCTACATTAGGGAAATTGAACTACCTAAATTTAATGGGAAACAAACGAACCTGCTAGATTTCCTTAAGATGATAGAAAAACGGTTTGAAAAGTGTCTAGAGGAAGTTTCTATGGACTGGGAAGACGTTATAGAAAATATTGACCATGCTTTTGTAGGAGAAACTCGGTCTTGGTTCATGGTATATAGGTAAACAATGACGAACCTGAAAGAATTCAGAAATAAGTTTAGAGAGAAATTCTGGAATGAAGCGATACAAGCTCGGGAGAGAGAAAGGGTGGTATTTGGGAGGTACAAACAGCATGAGGGAGTCACTATGACCGAATATTTCCTGGCCCATGTTATGATTTGTCAGAACTTAGATGGTATAACCGAGGGGTCTGATGTAGTTAGACTACTTTTGAGACATTTTCCGGACAGGGTGAGAGAAGCGGCCTGCATGCAAAGAGTTGGTACTATTCAGGAGATGGAGAACCTACTAGGCAGTTTTGATGCTTTAGGTAACCTTAGGAGTAGAACGGAGAATATTCAGAGCTTTAGTCATCACAACGGAATGAGAGGTAACGGAAGAACACAGAATCACGAAGCTCGCAATCAGTTCAGACCTCAGCATAACAGTAGGAGCGGAGCACTTGAATATAGGACAGGAAATTCCCAACGGGGGCCAGAGCAATGTACTAATGAGTCCAACGTCAATACACAAAGGGAACCTTTAAACTAACTAGAGGCTGTAATCTTAGGTCAGAATTCCAGCCTAGTACGAAGGTAGCGAAGTGTCTTGTCATGAAAGTGTTACCATATGACCTAGATGTTAGAGACGATTTGTTGTATGAACCCGAGCAGAATAATGGAGATTCAAGTAATAAAGTAGTCAATCCCGTTGTTAAATTGAAAGTTTGGGAGGCGTGGGTTAAAGTTTTTATTGATTCTGGTAGGCAAATATCATGTATTAGTTCTCAGTGGTATGAGTCATTAGTGAAACAGGGTATTCAGTTGGAGGAAATGCCTGTTAAGTCTACTTTCATCATTACGGCTGTTGGAAAGAGGTCTAAGCAAATTTGTAAACAAGTAGCTGTTCCGATCTGTATTAATAATTTTATTAGCGTTCAGATATGTTTGGTAATTCCGCATTTGATATTTGATCTTATCTTGGGATCTGATTGGTTAACGTTAAAATTGGCTCAGTTAAATTACAATGATGCAGTGCTAAATTTGAGGTGGAATAATGAGGATATCAAGGTCAAGTTTGAGGAGGAAATTCAGAGGAAAACGGAAGTTAGTACAGTGTGGAGAATGAGAGAGGTTTCTAAAGTTAATGAAGAGGCTAGTGAGGGCCTGAAGTTGTGCCAGTTGTGGATTAATGAGGATAAAATATGTGGCTTGATAGAAGCTGTAGGTAGAAATCAGTTAAATGAAGTCCAGAAGGACAAGTTATTTGAAGTGTTATGTGAACACATGGAGATTTTCTCTGAGAAACCTGGTGTTACCCATCTGTACGAGCATTCTTTTTCTGTGCTGGATGAGTCCATTCAGCGGACCGCGGTATCCGATACCACACAAATATGCCATAACCGTAGAGGATCAGATTCAAGCTATGTTAGCAGACGGTGTGATTGAATTATCAAACAGTCAATACGTTAATCCCTTAATTGTCGTGCCTAAGTCTGATGGATCAATACATCTGTGTATTGGATGCGAGAGCGTAATGAATTGTTCATATAACAGTAGTTTATGGAGATACCTGTCGTGTGAGGTGGCTGAACCGGATTGTGAGATATAGGTCAGTAACACGGGGAAGTTGCTACCTGTTATGTCAGACTACGAGCGGAGGGAGTTTACCTCTCAATTGTGGTGGTATTTCCTAGTTGTGTTTGTAAACAAGGGAGGTGTTTGTGTGTAGCAGTAGATTTACGCTCGTTCATTGACGATAGATCGTCTGTTTTCTGTATGTGAGGCCATGAAATTTTATATCTTATCTGTTTTCTGAGATGTTACCAAAGGCTAATTAAAGCTGACAACGGCAAATAATTAATTTTCCCGTATGTGCATTTCTAACTTGCAATAATTTTACCGTGAGCTTAAATCGCGTGTGTATTCGTGTGAAGTGTATTGCATCCTGCTTCAAGATAAGGTTGAAATGTTCGAGAGAGTGATTAAGGTGTAAATTGGTTGTATCATTTGTATTCCATGGTTTTAATGTAAAAGATTGGAAGAGAACGTGTTACTGCTATCTAGCAAAGAATGTCGGAAAGATGGAGAGTAAAAGGACTAATAGACACTCGGGAGAGTTTGTAATCTGAATTGTATATATATTATGTTATATTCTCAAAGATAATCTTGTTTTAAAAAATGGGAAGTTGCTCATGTTGGGCATAATTTAGTATCTAAACCTCAAGATGAACTGAAATAACAGACATTCGCAATGGTAAGCAGTCTAAGAGTGATATGGAGACAGTGAGATATAATTAATTGTATGAAAATAATGTAGCTCGTAATGGGCAGGTAATAGAGGTATTTCAAGTCAATGTGGGAGTAAGTGTGTGAGTTCTCAACTCATGTGATATTTGTGAAGAACTCATGGGGGCGTATGTAACGTTCCAGACGTCACAGTGTAATTACGTTAATTTTATTATGTGTAATTAATTCAGGAATTTAACGTCATGATATTTATCTTCGTATGTAATTTTATTATAATTCATGTTTGATCATTTGCTCACTATCATTTCATTACTTTGTAACTACGACTTGTAAACGAGAGCTGAATATCCTAATATTAACTTAGATTCTTGCGACATTCGTTTAAATTTAACTTGCAGTAGATTTTCCTCTATCTTGCCACATCACCGAGGAAGAAGGAAGGACAAATTTAGACATCAAATTGTGGGAAAAGCGAGCACGTGTTCAAGCGTTGTAACCACAGCTACTGTATTTCGACCAGAATAATTCAAACTGATCACCGCCTATATTTTCAAAGGAGCGTCATGTTGCCATGGATACTGAGTGAAAGGGCTAATAGAAGAACAGTTGATATCATGGTTGGGACCCATCAACTTTAATATCTGGAGTGGGGAGAGACGTGTCAACTGATTGGATCACGTGTAGCGACCTGTAATTAGAGCCAGAAAAGGTTATAAAAGGGCGTGTTGGACCTCTTGGCATCATTCTTCTATCTTGTATTTTGCTTTAGGTCTGATAACTTGTCTTATGGTTGTTGTACCATAGTGGACTAGTGTGATAGTTTATCACTTCTACATTCATTACTTCGTTACCACGACGTGGTACTTAGGAATTTCTGAATGATGGGTGTATAGCCACTCTCATCATGAAGTACAAACAGCTCTGTATTAGACCAGTTTATACCAGTCTAAGACAATAGGTAGCATTAAACTAGATAGAAATGAAACTTCAGTGCACATTTTCAGTAAAGTTGGAAGGATTGTTAATTGAGTATCCTCTCCACATAACCCAAGGAGGTTTTTCTAACTATGATTTAGGGCTCATCCCCAATATATGGGATAGAGCATAACAGGGAGTGATAGTTTCAAAGCCATCATCCAATTAGTGGTTGATGCAATTTGCAAGGCAGGAATGGTACTTAGCTGCAGATGTAGATATCTCAAAGACGACCGGTGATGTTCCAGCTACAAGGATGGAAGCTTTCCAAGGACCAGCAGAACAAGACTACATGGTGAGCAAGCGAGTTAAAAATATTGCAAGTTTTCGCGAAGTAGAGTCATTCAATTTTTTGTTAAATTCATTTCCTATTTTAAATTCAGTTCTCGTCAAACCGTCGTTATTTATATTCAATATAATAAATAGTATTTTCCTAGTTCACTTTAATCAATCTGCCTTAATTAGCCTTTTGATTTCTAATTCTCCTGCTTAATGATTAGTGCACTATCACCCCATCCCTGTGATGAGAGTCCGTCCAAGCTTTATTATAAATTTTTGTTTTTAAGTCATCAACTTAAAGATTGGCGCCCTTAGCTTGCATAGTTGCATTTCTCGTTCAATTATTGTTCTCTGAAAGGGGCAAGTCACAATGTCTCCAGATTCCAAGAGCCTCCATGGCTCTGGCGGCTGCACGCTGGCCTCTCACTGCTGGATTCTGTGGTTCAAATCCCGGTCACTCCGTGTGATATTTGGGCTGGACAAAGCGGAGGCGGACAGGTTTTTCTCCAGGTACTCCAGTTTTCCTTGTCATATATCATTCCAACAACACTCTCCAATATCATTTCGTTAATCATTGCCCCAGAGGAGTGCTACAGGCTTCGGCAGGCGACACATCTGTCCTGAACTGTCTGTACATTTCCTCGCAGGTGCCAGTAAATTATCCTGCATAACTTTATAAATATTGCATGTTCTCCATGTCTTTGGACTGGACCTGATCTGGAATATGAAAGGGTCTCAAGGTTCATTGTTTAGCACTGTGTTTGAGGGTGGTGTTAATGAAAGTAGCGTACATATATTAGGTTAGCATAGGGCAAATTTGAAATTATGGTTAGTCGTCTAAGTAGTAGAGTGGAGTAGAACTGAACTGAGTTACAGAGTCTTTATTTTGTGGAATTTTCTGAAAAGAGTACCTTGTTTTAGCCTTAATCGTCATCATCAGTTTTCCACTCCAGTTGCCCGGGTGTGGTTTACGAGCTCTCTCCACTTCTGTCTGTCCATGTACCACTCTTCTCTCAAGACGATATCCCAGCTGACTCCTCTTGTTCCTATGTCCTCCTTCACTTGGTCCAGCCATCTCTTCCTAGTTCTTCCTACCGGTCGTTTTCCGGCCACAACTGTGTGTAGCCATTGTTTTGCTGTCCTACTATTGTCCATTCGTTTGACATGGCCAAACCATTTCAAACGGGCCCTTGTCACTTTTTTATTCAGGGATGGGTACACACCAGCTTCCTCCCTTATTTCATTCCTTACCCTGTCCCTTTTTGTCTTCTGTACCATAGTTCGTAGGAACATTTCTGCGGCTTGTAGTTTGCTATCCACTTGTTGGGTTGTTGTGCAGGTTTCTAGGCCATATGTTATTATGGGGGTGAAGTATGATTGGAATAGAATCTGCTTTGATCTTAAGGGAACTTGTTCGTTCCGAACTGGATGGTAAAACTGAGCTGATTTTTGAATGCGGTTGTTAATCTCATGCTGTATTCTGTTAATAATTGAAGTGACGCGCGTGCGTCTATGTGCGCATGCGTGCGACTCTCTCTGTCTCTCGTTTCTGTGACAAGTGTTATGAAGAAGTGTTTAAAAATTCTGCCTGATATTTTTAGCAACAATTATACGGCGGTCTCAAAAGAAAATCTCCAGAGAAATTGCCAAGAAACTTTAAAAGCAGGAAACCAAGAGGAAGACGGATGGAAAAGATCGTGGGCAGAAACAATACATTAGGAAAGAGTTGAAGCTCGACAGCAATTAACCTCATTTTCAAGATGATAACTTAATTATTTTGTTTCATTAACTAACGTTCATTTTCTGGTGACAACAATTCCTTTAAATTATTTGTTAGATTTGTGCAATGTTAGTTTTGGTCAACTTTAATATTTTGGTGAAGGATACATGAAGGGCTAATGGGCATGCTGTTACAGTGTTAATAACAGGAAAACTGATTATATTGCTTGTGTGTTTGGTTTTGTGTTGGTTTTTTTACTTTTGCCCGTATTTATGTACTAAATTAAGTGAAATCATTAGATATTGGTAACTTGATGTTTGGTGTAATGCTTTTAAAATCCATTCTATGCATCTTACCCTCCTAGGTAAAGTGGATATAAAATTACCGTTGATCTTTTACGTATCAGATATTATTATTTTTTTTTTTTTTTTAAATCATTGGTAAACATTTTCATAGCCTTCTATAAAATTCTTACAATCATTAATAGGTTACTCGTCACCATGTTAGCTTTGGACCATTATGGAAGCCATGTTTTTTCTTTATTTTGGTCTGAGTATTGTTGTTGGTCTTATTTAGTCTCATCTCAAAGAAGAATCAAATGTTGAGAAAGGGCAACAAACGTCATGGAGTAAAAATACACACATCATAATCTCAATGAATGTGTGTGTGTTTTTTTTTTACCTACATATGCATTGTAATGTTGGTACTCCATCCCTTGGTTCAGGGAGTATTCTTTACTCCCTGCCTTGGTTGAGGTGGTTGGTACTGGTTGGATCTTTTTTGTTAAGTGTCCGTTGCACGTGATTATCATCTATCACACTCTTTGGTCTATCAGATCAACCCATCAGAAATTGTTAGGCTGGAAGAGTGCGCTTTTTCTGCAATACTGTCTTATAGCAAGATATATTTTGTCTTACTCGATCCTACCCTGGGAATTACCATCTTGATTTCCTAGCTCTGAAGCGGGAGGCAGAACGTCGTCATCGTAGTTTTTTCACTCTAGCTTCAGAAGACAACAACTTGCCCTTTACGTAGTGGGAACTCCGCAGCGCCTTGGCGCTTTGCACGGATGTGGCTCGCGTACCAGATAATGTCCATAGCCAGATGTTGAAACAACACAGCGAGGTAGTCTCTTATATATTCTTGGGATGTTCGACCGAATCTGGACAAAGGGTGACTTCCTATCACAGTGGCAAGAAGGAATAGTAATTCCTCTCCTGAAGCCTGACAAAGATCCCAAGAGTCTCCATAAAACCCGTATGTGTCGGTGTGATGTAAAGCAACTTGCAAAAAATCCCAAGTATGCAGGAAGTTACAGACCTGTCTCACTGCCTGTGTAAACTCTTTGAGAGGATGGTGAATCAGCAACTTGTGTGGTGTATGGAGAAAAGAAGACTTTTAACAGAGTACCCATGTGATTTTTGAACTGCCCACTCCACCACTGATTGTTTGGTATGCCTGGGGAGTTCTATTCAGGACACATTTTTCCGAAAACAGCATTTGGTGGCTGTTTTCTCTGACTTAGAAAATGCCTATTACACCATTTGGCGAAATGGCACCCTTTCGGTCCTACATAAGTGGAGATTCCTTGGTAACTTGCCAGTTTTTTTTTTTGCAGATTTTTTTGTCCCTCCATCTATTCCCTGTCTGAGTAGGGAGGGCATATTCTCAATATCATTTTCAGGAAAATGGAGTCCTACAGGGATCGGTTCTGAGTGTCACTCTGTTCACGATTGCCATAAACGGTATTATGGCTGCTTTTTGTTCAGCAGTAATACAGTCACTATATGTAGACAATTTTTCTATGCATTATAGCTCATAAAGTATGGCTGTCGCAGAGCGAAAATTACAGCAAGCTGTCAGGAGTTGTTAACAGTGGACCTTAGAACATGGCTTTCAGTTTTCAACTGCAAAGACCTCTGTTATTCACTTCTGCCGGAAGCACACTCTTCGCCCCCATCCTGAACTTTGTTTAGGGGATGTCACTCTTCCTGCATTTGACACTTAACTATTTTTTGGGCTCCTTTTTGATGGTGAATTATCATGGAAGCCACACGTGCGTCAGTTAAAAGCCAAATGCACTAAAACTGAATATTTTCTTAGGGACACTTGTTGAGGGCAGACTGCATGGTGCTCTTACGATTTTATAGGACACATATTTTATCTAGGTTAAACTACAGCAGTGTAGCATATGGATTAGCAAGACAAAGCGTCCTTGTGAAACTGAATAGCATCCACAACAGCGGAATTAGGTTGTCAGCAGGAGCATTCTATACAAACACAGCCTGCTCGCTGAATCTGGTGTGCTGCCCTTACACCTGAGATGCCAACAAATGTATTATTGTCCTATAATGTAAATTTCTGACAGATGCCACTTCACCCAAGCTATCCCCGCATATTCCACAATGGAAACCGTCGGCTGTACGCTGCTTATCCATGAGCAATGCAGCTGGTTGGTATATGCTTGGATAGCAGTTGCAGATTGTTTGATGTACGCCTTCAGTTCGTTGTCTTGTCAGGCAACCAAGTAAAGTGCCTCTGTGGTTAATATGACGGTCTGAAATAATCCTGGATCTACACACCAGCTCAAAGGAGAACACAGACCTCCCTCCATTTATTGGAGGTTCTTCCTGTCTGTTGTTGGCTGGTATTCAGATTCTGTAGTCGTTTACACGGATAGTTCAAGGGGAAAAGCGAAAGTAGGCTGTGCATTCGTTGTCGATAATAACAGGTTTCTTTTTCTCCTACTGGAAACCTGTAGTGTGTACACAGCAGAGCTCTATGCTGTCCTTGAAGTTCTGTGTTATGCGCTGTCCAATGAACTCAGCACTTTCTGCTGTGTACCAGCTCTTTGAACTCATTACAGTCTCTTGACACGTTTCTCTCTGCACCCTCTCGTGTAGCGGATCCAGAACCTGCTGGCCAGGTGTTGGAGTGCTAGCACCAGAATCACATTCTTGTGGCTCCCAAGCCACCTGGGTGTAGCAAGAAATGAGTTAGCTAATAGGGCTGCCAAGGAGGCGGTCACATTGTCCTCGCCTTACAAGGTACCAGCCACTGATATTCGTTCTCAGCTAAGATATTTGCTAATATCTGTTTGGGAGATGGAATGGCAGGCCACCCTTCTTCCAAATAAGCTGAGAACATTAAAAGGAACTACGAAGTAATGGGTGACTTCCCTTTAGGTTTCTCGGAGAGAAGCCGTGGTGTTATGTCGTCTTCGGATCGGCCACTGTATAGCAACACACTCCTCCTTACTGAAGGGAGAGGCCTCCCCGGTGTGTACTTGCGATGGTCATCTTTACCGTGTTATACATCCTTATGGAGTGCGTAGACTTGGGCCGATCTGCACCATGGTCTGTGACTTCCAAGTTTCATCTCCCTCATTCTACAAGATGACGAGCAGTCAGCAGACCTCGTCATCAGTTTTATGAGGAATAGTGACATGTTTTATCTATACTAATATATAAAGAGGTAAAGATTGTGTGTATGTAACGGCTAATCTCAGGAAATACTAGATCGATTTTAAAAATTATTTCACTAATAGAAAGATACATTATCCCTGAGTGCTATAGGCTATATTTTATTTTCAAAACAATTCAAGGGAGGGGCGGGGGGGACGGGCGATGGGGTGAGATATAATAGGCCAATATAGGCAAAATATCGAATTTGTCGTACAAGGGCGAGACAAAGCTCAATTTGAGCCCCTTGACGCAAAGAACAAAACTCGGTAAGCCCTATGGGCCCAAAAACCATGTTTTAAGGCCCTAAAACCAACCGTTACGGAGATATTGGCACCACACTACCCCTGCTCTAGGAATTGGATAAGGAAATGAACTGCTGTAACTATGGCAACGTCAGCTCCAGGATTCTACAGCAGCGAAATTATCTACAATATATCCCAAAAACCTAACATGTTACAGACATGAAAATTGGTATTTGGAATCTCTTTTAAAAATAAAAGAACACAAATTTTTGTTTTCAGAAAATCCACTTAAGGGGAGAGGTGGGGGTGTGTGAAAAGAAGTGAGGAAGAAGTTGAATTCTTTATATAAGGATACACATAATTCAGAAACTGAAGATATTATAGACGTTAAAATTGGTACTTGGAATCTCTTTTAAAAATAATTGAACACACTTTTCTGGAAAATCCACTTAAGGGGGTAAAAAGAATTTTAAAAAAGCGGGTGGATTTTTAAAATGAGTATCTTCTTCTTCTACCGCTTTTCCCACACCTGTGGGGTTGCGGGTGCGAACTGCGTGGCACATGTGGATTTGACCCTGTTTTACAGCTGTATTCCCTTCCTGACGGCAACCCTAGGTGTAGGGATGTAATTACTATTGCATTTTGCTATTGTGGTTGGTAACGTGGTGGTTTGAGTGAATATGAAGAGGAGAGTGTTGGGATAAACACAAACAACCTGAACCTGAGCCAGAAGATTTAATCACAGTGATTAAAAACCCCATGGTTCATATTTGTGGGTTACTGTAGTCACGTCCTGGTTCGTGAACCATGGGCAATGGCTGAGTGGCCTAGTAAGTGGTCCTGAGAGTCGGGATACCAGTTGCTATGGAATGGGAGTGGGTATCTCGGACATATTCTGAGTCATGGCCCTCCTTGTGCTCAGGCGGCTAGGACTATAAAATTCACCGGTGGTCCATAACCCGTTAGAGGAGAGATCCTCACTTGGACTATGTGCAAGTAGGATAGCATCCTGCTTCATGAATTTACCGAGAAAGTTAAATGGGAGTAATGGAGTCCCACTCCCATTTGACAGGCGAGGGACTCCTTGGGAACAACTTGGCGAACGAAATGGAATTCGATGGGGAGTTATCAATATTAATGGGGCCTATGGAAGAAAGAAGGTAAAACTGGCTGAGTCATTAAAGAGGATACATCTGGATGTGTTAGGCGTAAGTGGTATTCGGGTAAGGGGAGATAACGAGGAAGAGAGAGATTCTAAAGTGTACTTGACGGGTGTTAGAAAGGGAAGGGCAGAGTCTGGGGTAGGGCTCTTTATCAGGAATACCATTGCACGCAACATAGTTTCTGTTAGGCACGTAAATGAGCGAATGATGTGGGTAGATTTGTCAGTTCGAGGAATTAAGACATGAATTGTGTCTGTGTATTCACCATGTGAGGGTGCAGATGAGGATGAAGTTGACAAGTTTTATGAAGCATTGAGTGACATTGTGGTCAGGGTCAACAGCAAGGATAGAATAGTGCTAATGGGCGATTTCAATGCGAGAGTTGGGAATAGAACTGAAGGATACGAAAGGGTGATTGTTAAATGTGGGGAAGATATGGAAGCTAATGGGAATGGGAAGCGTTTGCTGCTGGACTTCTGTGCTAGTATGGGTTTAGCTGTTATGAATACATTCTTCAAGCATAAGGCTATTCACCGCTACACATGGGATGCTAGGGGTACCAGATCTATAATAGACTATATCTTAACAGACTTTGAATTCAGGAAATCTGTTAGGAATGTACGAGTTTTTCGTGGATTTTTCGATGATACAGACCACTATCTGATCTGTAGTGAACTAAGTATCTCTAGGCCTAGGATAGAGAAAGTGAAATCTGTCTGCAAACGAATAAGGGTAGAAAGTCTCCAGGACGAGGAAATTAGACAGAAGTACATGGATATGATTAGTGCGAAGTTTCAAACAGTAGACAGTAAGTAGGTTCAGGATATAGAAAGTGAATGGGTGGAATACAGGGATGCTGTAGTAGAAACAGCAAGGGAATGCCTAGGAACAATTGTGTGTAAAGATGGGAAAAGGCGAACATCTTGGTGGAATGATGAAGTGAGAGCAGCCTGTAAATGTAAAAAGAAGGCTTATCAGAAATGACTCCAAACAAGGGCCAAGGCAGACAGGGATTTGTACGTAGATGAAAGAAACAGAGCGAAACAAATAGTTGTTGAATCCAAAAAGAAGTCATTTGGAGATTTTGGTAATAACCTGGAAAGGCTAGGTCAAGCAGCAGGGAAACCTTTCTGGACAGTAATAAAGAATCTTAGGAAGGGAGGGAAAAAGGAAATGAACTGTGTTTTGAGTAATTCAGGTGAACTCATATTAGATCCCAGGGAATCACTGGAGAGGTGGAGGGAATATTTTGAACATCTTCTCAATGTAAGAGGAAATCATCCTGGTGGTGTTGCAAACAGCCAAGCGTATGGGGAGGAGGAAAATGATGTTGGTGAAATTATGCTTGAGGAAGTGGAAAGGATGGTAAATAAACTCCATTGTCATAAGGCAGCAGGAATAGATGAAATTAGACCTGAAATGAAGTATAGTGGGAAGGCAGGGATGAAATGGCTTCATAGAGTAGAAAAATTAGCGTGGAGTGTTGGTAAGGTACCTTCAGATTGTACAAAAGCAGTAATTGCACCTATCTATAAGCAAGGGAACAGGAAGGATTGCAACAACTATCGAGGTATCTCATTAATTAGTATACCAGGCAAAGTATTCACTGGCATCTTGGAAGGGAGGGTGCGATCAGTCGTTGAGAGGAAGTTGGATGAAAACCAGTGTGGTTTTAGAACACAGAGAGGCTGTCAGGATCAGATTTTCAATATGCGCCAGGTAATTGAAAAATGCTACGAGAGGAATAGGCAGTTGTGTTTATGATTCGTAGATCTAGAGAAAGCATATGACAGGGTACCGAGCGAGGGGGACTATGGAATTGTAGATTATTAAAATCAATCAAAGGCATTTATGTTGACAATTGGGCTTCGGTGAGAATTGATGGTAGAATGAGTTCTTGGTTCAGGGTACTTACAGGGGTTAGACAAGGTTGTAATTTTTCACCTTTGCTGTTTGTAGTTTACATGGATTATCTGTTGAAAGGTATAAAATGGCAGGGAGGGATTCAGTTAGGTGGAAATGTAGTAAGCAGTCTGGCCTCTGCTGACGACTTGGTCTTAATGGCAGACTGTGCCGAAAACCTGCAGTCTAATATCTTGGAACTTCATAAGTTAGAAGTAACAGACATGAAAGTAGCAAGAATAATTGCTTGTACAAACAGATGGAAACAATGGCAGGAGGGTACTTGGAATGAGGAGATAAAGGCTAATTTAGGAATGAACTCGATGGATGAACCTGTACGCATAAACCGGCTTCGGTGGTGGAGTCATGTGAGGCGAATGGAGGAGGATAGGTTACCTAGGAGAATAATGGACTCTGCTATGGAGGGTAAGAGAAGTAGAGGGAGACCAAGACGACGATGGTTAGACTCCGTTTCTAATGATTTAAAGATAAGAGGTATAGAACTAAATGAGGCCACAACACTAGTTGCAAATCGAGGGTTGTGGCGACGTTTAGTAAATTCACTAAGGCTTGCAGACTGAACGCTGAAAGGCATAACAGTCTATAATGATGATGTATGTATTAAAAACCCCGACCATGCCCGGAATCAAAGCCGGAACAATGTGAACCGAAAACCTCAGCGCTGACCACTCAGCCAAGGAGTGGGGCAGTTTTTAAAATGGTTATACCTACAGTATATCTCGTAAACTTAACATGCTACAGTCGTGAAAATCGGTATTTGTAGTCTCCTTTAAAAATAAACACATACTTTTTGTTTTTGGAAAATCAACTTAAGCTGGAGACCAAAAATAAGTGAAGAAGGAGTTGAATTCTCTTTATGAGGATACTTATATCTCAAAAACTAAGATGTTACAGACGTGACAATTGGTATATGGAATCTCCTTTACAAATAAAGAAAACTCCCCCCCCCCCCCCCCCCTTCCCCGACATAAAAGAGGGCTGTTTCTCACATATAGAGTTCCGTGTCGTATGTTCCAGATTTGGGTCTGCCAGTAGCCTGGTCATCTTAACCCCAAAAGGCAATGCCACAAACGTGGTTTACAAAGAGGTTCTGGGGTAAATTAAATGCAATTTTTTGGTGAGTTTTTATACTTTAGGGATTTAAAGATAATGTTTTAGTGCAATGCTGAGGAACAAATAATTTTTATCAAATTACAAAATCCTCGTGAGTGAAGCCGTGGGTAACAGCTAGTCATGTATAAAAGTGTATTTTCAATTAGTTTTTAATTTTTGTTTTATTGTTAACTACCTTTTATTCTATTTATTCTGTTTTAGTTAGTCTTTATGTATTTTAATGTGTTATTTTTAATTTGAATGGTGTATGTGATATTACTTCAAAGGCAATGCCTTATCCTATTTCAGTCTATGTTTTATATAATTTTATAATCAAGTAAGGCATTGCGAATTAAATCCACTAATTATTTTAAATTCATATTCATTCTATATCTTCATTTTCAGGGTTGTGATTATGCTGTACGCAGGGTGAAATTTTCTCCACACCTACTTTCTGTCCTTGCTTCGGTGTCTTACGACTTCACCACAAGGTAAATTTGAATTTTGTTGAAATATATTCGTATCAGGAGCTAGTAGTGTGAGTATTGTGGAGTAAAGAATACCATTCTAGACAGTTTTGTTAAGGGTAAAGTTATACACGTATAAGGACTTGGTATGAGTAGTACTGAACTTTCATGGGACAAGAATTCCACTGATTGAGACCGCTATTGCAGTTAAATAGAAAATATTTATTTCCCACTTTCACAACAGGCAAATGCTGGGACTGTTCTTTAATTAACACCACGACTACTACTGTCCCAATCCTAGCTTTTTTTCTATCTCATTGCATTGTTGCTGAAAACATGTATGTGTTAGTGCAGCATTATTTGGCTAGTAAACAACTATGTACTGTACCATCTGGGACACTCATCACTAAACCATACCAGTCACATAGCTAGATTTTACGGGATGAGGAAAAACATGTGATGAAAAATATCTTCTTTTTTTTTTAAGCACTATCTGTTAGCCTGATCTTTAAACTACATAACAGTAGCATCAACGACAACTGCATTTGGACTCTGGAAAGTCTCTTTAAAAAAACCTTGATATACATTATGCACACTTAACAAGCAGTTCTGTATATTCTTTCTAAATGTTACTCACAGCAGATACTCAGTTTTCAAGGTAAAGATTCCTGACCGGGCGAGTTGGCCGTGCGCGTAGAGGCGCGCGGCTGTGAGCTTGCATCCGGGAGATAGTAGGTTCGAATCCCACTATCGGCAGCCCTGAAAATGGTTTTCCGTGGTTTCCCATTTTCACACCAGGCAAATGCTGGGGCTGTACCTTAATTAAGGCCACGGCCGCTTCCTTCCAACTCCTAGGCCTTTCCTATCCCGTCGTCGCCATAAGACCTATCTGTGTCGGCGCGACGTAAAGCCCCTAGCAAAAAAAAAAAAAAAAAAAAAGATTCCTGGTTGTCAAGAAAACAGGCATTATTTTGTGTACTATAGTAATATAAAATAAACAGAAAATTATGTTTTCAGACTTAAGGTATAGTTTCCTTACAAGCGCCACAATTATGTCATCATAAGTAATAAACTTCATAATGATCCATATTGTGCAGACCCTGAGGTGCTGGAATTTAGTCCCGTAGGAGTTCTTTAATGTGCCAGTAAATCTTCCAACACGAGGCTGACGTATTCGAGCACCTTCAAATACCAACGGACTGAGCCAGGATCGAACGTGCCAAGTTGGGATCAGAAGGCCAGCGCATCAACCGTCTGAGCCACTCAGCCGAGCCAATTACATTTTTTACAATTATGTCATTCAAAAACCCTCTTCAACACTTTCAATAAAGTGTTATCCAACAGCAGAGTTCACATTTTGGTGACATGTAAATATTTCCCTGTTATTCTTCGTCTTCACTGGGTTGAGTTGCTCAGATGGTAGAACACTAGCTTTCTGAGCCCAAGGTGCCTGATTCACTCAGACTGGTGATATTTGAAAGTGTTCAAAGACATCATTTTCAAGCAGAAGCTTTACTAGCATATAAAAGCACTCCTGTGGACCAAAATTTTCAGTACATTGATCTCTCCAAACACCTTAAATATATTGCATTTTTGTAATGGATGCCACCATGTTATGGTTGCACCTCAATTCTCCCCATAAAATTTGAAAAAAGAACACCTCTGTTTAATGAAAGCATTTTAGTTTCAGCAAAAAAAAAAAATTAATAGTTAAAAATCTTAAAATGGAATGGATTGCACATACAGAACTAGTAAGTGGAGATCAATGGCTGCAGACTCCTTTGTGCTGACCACTCATTATACTTTCCACAAATTATAGCAATTATTTCCATAGCATGTGTATAAAAGGTATGGCAGTGTGCAGTATTTTTCATGGAGATAGTATTTATTGGCAATGATGAGAAATGAAGGATTGAGTAATCATTTTAAATTAAAGTGGGTTTTTTTAACAACGCAGGAAAACTCTAATTGGGATTGAATACAGTAGTCAGTTGTGTTCATGATCAGTGTTTTTGCAATGAATAGAAATAAGTTGAACTATTCAAGGTGGAGTACGAGTTTCACCATTAATTTCTGCTGTATACTTTTTTATATGCACCAAATCCCTGCCACGAATGGTGTGAAAATGTTGCTCATAGGGGCGGTTGTTGCATGCATTTCTGTGGGCTTGGCAGACATATGTAATAGCAACTTCTGGATCGGTGAGGAAAGCAGCAGGAAACTACCTTGCTCATTATTTCCCTAGTACGCCTCTTCAGTGATGCCTAGGCCATCTGTGACAGCTGATGACAGAGCTGTTGAGGATCCACCTAACCTTAGGGCTGAGGACTGAACATACATACTTTCTTATTGTCTAGTGGTTTAACGTCGCACTAACACAGAAGGATGGGAAGGGGCTAGGATTTGAAAGGTAGCAACCATGGCCTTAATTTAGGTACAGCCCCAGAATTTGCCTTGTGTGAAAATAGGAAACCATGGAAAACCATCTTCAGGACTGCCAACGGTGGGATTCGAACCCACCATCTCTTGAATGTAAGCTCACAGGCCAACTCACTCAGTACTGCTGTATACTTTATTTCCAGTTTTAAGTCACGGTATGTTGTATGTCACCTGTGTTTCACTTCATAAATTACACAGCATGCTACAGTAGTTATCATTCGATCATTAGACTCATTTGTACAACTAACAAGGGGGTATTCCCTACTCGTCACCACCGATTTCGCTCAAATTTATAGAACATGCAGGGCTTGGCTAGAAATGAAAGTACCCAAAGTGGGAACTCCAGATGGCCAAGCGTATAGAAAATAAAAATAAAAATGTTGACGCGGCTCTCGCACCGTATAAGCCACTTACGTTAGTGCACACGCCGAGCAGTTGTTGGCATAGCGGTAAGAGTTCGGACTGGTAATTCGATGGTCGTGGGTTCGACTCTCCATGTGGTTTTTCTGTCAAATTTTATATTATTCATTTTCCAATTACGCAAAGAGGTGAATAATTCATTTTATTTATTTATACGCAAAAGGCACAGAAAAGGTAAAAAAAAAAATTGGGATTTCATTGTCATTGTTTACCTGCGCCAAGAATCTTTTGTTTGTGTACAGCTGCCAGGAGCAACCTTCACTTGTCAGGTGAAAATGAATCTTACAGCGAAATGACTATTCACGTTTATGGCACATTTCCCAAGGAGGGGAGATAGGCAATAAAGGAGAAAACATGTCGGGAAAATCCGCTACTCCAAATTTTCTACAATTGTGTGCTCATTAAAAAAATGACGTCCTATACGTCTTTTGCATAAGTAAAATAAATTAAAATAAATGAATAATATAAAAATTGAGAAAAATATTCTCCACATGGCGAGTCGAACCCACGACCATCGAATTACTAGTCCAAGCTCTTACCGCTACGCCAACAACTGCTCGGCGTGCACACTAACTTAAGTGGCTTATACGGTGCGTGAGCCGCGTCAACATTTTTATTTTCTATACGCTTGGCCATCTGGAGTTCCCACTTTGGGTACCGCCAGGCTGAGTGGCTCAGACGGTTGAGGCGCTGGCCTTCTAACCCTAACTTGGCAGGTTCGATCCTGGCTCAGTCCGGTGGTATTTGAAGGTGCTCAAATACGTCAACCTTGTGTCTGTAGATTTACTGGCACATAAAAGAACTCCTGCGGGACTAAATTCTGGCACCTCAGCGTCTCCAAAAATCGTAAAAGTCTTGTATTTACGCGAATAACCCCCTCTTGTTTTTTAAATTTAGGCACAAAATTGGGGTGCAGGTTTTATTTGCATCAAGGTTGGCAACACGCTTCTTGCTCACCTAGTTTTTTTATGTTAGGTGTAAAGTTATGTTTGTGTAACCACAGATGGTATAAAACTGTCCCCATATGTCATATTTAAACGAAAAAATATTCAAGACTTTTAATTCAAAACTGACTTCACGTTTTAAGAAAATAGTATTTTACAGAGTAATTTAAATTCAAAATTGCTCTGCGCTACAAATGCATCTTCCGGAACGTGCAGAGGTAGCTTTCTGCACTTTCATTCACTTCGGTGTGCCTATAGTGTGTTTCATAGTTGCTAAGATCGAGTGAAATTGCAGTTCTTTTGTATTCAGCATTTTAAGGAACGCCACAATATCGCATAGCAGGCAGTGTGTGTGTGGAGAAGCAGAATCCGCAAACACAGGCAATGCCAACAGTGGCAAAAAAGCGTGGCTCATAATTATAATTAATTCATACGCACCAAACACTATTGTCAATGCCGATGAAACTGCATTTTTTTCTGCTGAGCCCAGCCGGATTTATGGTTTTAAAGGATATGGGGTCGCTGTACTGTTTACAATGCAGCCGGAAGCGAAAGACTTCCTCCCTTCTTCATAGGCAAGTTCGATAAGCCGCAATGTTTTAAGGGTATTGGTTACTTTCCATGCAAGTACAAGGCATCTAAAATGCATTACAGTACAGTAATCCTATAAATAAAGCACTTGCACAGGGGAGCCAGCATAGTTTTCTTCTCGTCTTTGACTTTATTTCTTTCGTTGCGTGAGGTTATGTTTGCCAGTGAGTTATCCAAGTTCATTATTTGAATACTCTAAATGCACATGTTAGATATATTTTGGAAGTAGGTTTTTTTTTCATGACATTTAAACTATTTAAACTGGGAATCAATGTTGATTGCATGCAGTCGTGGATTAAGAATATTTTGTGATGCGGCAAAAGTTGGCATTTCTGAATTACGAGTTGGCAGTTAATTCAAAATCACTTAATAATATGGTTTTACTGTATCGCAAAACTAACATCCGCATTTGCCGGTGAGTCTGTTTCAAGTGTTTACATTGCACAAAAGGAATATTATTCGCCACCGGTTGTGTTACTATCCGAATAAAAAGAGATCTCGTGTGAGAAGTGTTTTAGATGTGGAGTGTAACAAATTTGTAAGTAATTTAGGAGAGGATTCTAGTGATGCAAGAGACAACGAATGTTCCTATCTACAGGCAGTTGAGCATATTGTAAGTTCAGATTAATGAAACACCTGTCGGGCCTACTTGCTCATTTTCATGGCATTTTATAGCAGTGATAATGTATTTTTATCATCTCAGGCAAAATAGCTATATCCATGAATTTACATGTTCATATTTGCGTAAAGATCACGTGGCTCTTGCGGAGTGATATGAAGTGTTTGTTTATGCCTACGTTTCTCTTTAGATGGAAAACATTTTAGTTCATTTCTTTTTTTCAAAATGAGCCTTCCTAAAATTAGCATGCTGGGATTATTCGGCAGTGAGGATTATTTGCGTAAATACAGTAGTTAATGAGACGTAAAGCAAATAACTTTTTATTGAACACAAAGTTTTCTTTTTTGTATGTGTATTTCCACCTTCTATTTTTTAATCCTTTTTTTTTTCTAGTATCCTTTCCATTATTTCGGCATATTAGATATAATTTTAATTCCTGTATTTTTTTTTAACTAGGCGAGTGGCTGCATGGTTTGGGTCACGTAGCTGTCAGCTTGCATTCAGGAGATAGTGAGTTCGAACACTATTCTCAGCAGCCCTGAAGTTGGTTTTCCGTGGTTTCCATTTTCACACCGGGCAGATACTGGGACTGTACCTTAATGAAGGCAATGGTCACTTCCTTCCCACTCCTAGCCCTTTCCTAACCCATCATTATCTGGAGCAATGTAAAGCATTTTTTTTTTTTTTTAATTGGTGTACTGAGACAATTTCTATAGCCATAGATTCTTAAGTATTTCTATGCTTACTACAATTTCAAAAATCCAGGCTCCTTTATAATTTCTTCTAATTTTTTTCTTTCTTTTAATTTCCTTCAACAGTTTGCCCCACATTCACCTTTTCTAGCTGCCAGTTCCATCTCTCCTAAAGCAGTGTGTCTCTTTCAGTTAGGGCGCTATTCTTCTGTGTTTTGTTAATAAATATTTTTTCTATCTTTTACATCTGTTAATCTTGTAAATATTACTCTATGTTTGTCCTTTACAAATCTAGTGTTTCCACTTTCACTCTTTGTGTTTTGTAAGATTTAATTCATTATTACAGTTTTCTTCCATAATTAGACCTGTTACCGGTATTCTCTAGTATCCACATTTTTAGATATTCATCTTTGCTACAGTATATCTCTTCCTATTTTAGCGAGTTTGATGCTTTCCAGTTTTCCTGTATTTTTGCACTACCTCTATATAACTTACTATGATATATTCTTGTTTCAGGATTTGGGACTTCAAAGTTTCATCAGAAAGCATTGAAACTGTGAAGCATCATTCAGAATTTGTGTATGGTTTGGACTTCAACAACCATGTGGCTGGACAAATTGCAGATTGTGGCTGGGATTCCCTAGTTCATGTGTTTTCTCCCCGATCTCTAGGGCCTGGAGCATCGCCTTCAGCTTTGCCTCCACCTCTGCCACTTGTGCCCAAGTGACGGCGTGGTCGTCCTCCCACTCGCCGTTTGTAGCCAGTAGGGATGACATGATCTCACTGTTGTTGCTTCTCTCTATAATTATATTGTAACCTGCAGCTTGTTAAGTTAAGCATGAGAAAATATATCCATTCCTTTTTTTATATTTTATTATTTGTTAGTTTGCAATACACACAAAGTAAATATGCCTTTTTCTCATGCCTCACTCAACATAGCTGTAAAAGGTAAACAGAGAACAGGTAATTTTTTTTTATAAAGAGAGAAAACTATCCTAACACTAATTATGTGCGGATGAACAGAAATGAAATCCATACTGTCCAATACAGAGCAAGTATTTGCTTGCATTAATGTTGTGTCCTTTTTATCTGGCCTGAAGAGTTACGACAGGAAGACAAGTTGTATGGCATCTGAGTAACGATATTTACTTTTGATAGCCTGACCCTTATTTTGAAGAATCATAATTTCTTCAGTGTAACAGTAACAGTGTACTTGCTAGAAATTGTCTTTCACAGTCTGCTTCTTACATCTCCTCCCTCTTAGTTGGGAAATCTACTTTTATTTGTGATATTTGGTTCTGATGTAAGATTTATAAAATACTCTATTTCCAATAATTGCTTAATTTTGAAGGTGAATGAAGGAAATTACATTGTATGTCCTCTCATAAAATATCTGTTATGTTAATAGAAACAATGAACAGATAATATATTGAGGATCAGGAGAGCAATATGTATTAGTTATATTATATAGCATCTTAATATCTATGCTGACAATGGGAATAAATTCTAGTCTGTTGTTGGAAAATGCCTTGCTGAGAAGTCTAGCTGCTAGTCTCATAATTATAAGTTGTACAATAGCCGCCACTTCATTTTATGGATTAATATCACATCTATATTAATTATTATCCATATGAGTAAGGACTGCCTTTGGGACTAGAAACCATGGTGTGAATAAAAGGCATAGTTTTATAAATTTCCTGTTTTGAAGAATTTAAAGTGAGCAGCTTTTTCTTTTGAAGTTGAGGAGAATATAGTGTATATTGGTGATAGACTGGCACTAAACTAATCACTTGCTATGTTTCTTTAAAATAATTTTAGTGAAAATTTGTACATAAGAATATTGTAATCTTATTGTGTCAGTAAATGCTACTATATATGTATTTCAGTCAAGGTCACAAAAGCAATTGACTGTAATGGGCTTACTGATGATGATGATTATCCAAATATTTTGAAATGGTTCCCTGTTGTTTCTTATTGACTGTTTGATAACAATTCTCATATTATTTCTAATGAGATGCTGTAATTACATAATTATTAATGTCAACATTAAATGTTTAGGAAAAGTACAAAACCCTTTTAAAGGGAGTGTGCCATGTAGTCTACTCTTCTAAGAGTAATTATATGTAAAATACTTCAACAATATTTTTGTGAGACTACTTGTGGTTTTATTTTTAAAATCTGATTGTTTAATAGATGAAAGATTGTTTTCTTTATGTTCTGTTTATGATAGTCTAAACTGACCTATTATTGTTTTGTAGTAGTTGAAAGAACCATTTTTTTGCATCTGCTTCAGTGTGTATCTACATTATCATTGTTAATGTATGTGCTAGGGTTGTTTTCTCGTTATCTTTGTTCCATGTTTATAAAAGTTTTATATGTGCAAAATGTGCATTGACTAAGTTGGTTGTGAAATATTACATTTTAATGTGGTACTGATTTTTAAATGTTAATTATGGTACCTCATTGGTCTCTTTATCCTATGCATGTGTGAAGGAAGTTGCTAAATAAGTAATTCTTTCTTGCACCATGCTTTTACAATGTATATATGTTTTTATAAAATATATTTTTTATTCTTTGTCTTCCAATCATAGTCAGTAGAAATACCTCATTTATCCAAATACAGTAGAAGTCCGCTCTAGCGAGTACGGCATATAACAAGAACCCCATTATAATGATAATTTTTGTCTTTCCCTTCAAAATTCCTATATTAAACTGTGTATTACCCTTCGGCTACAGCGAGAGCCCTATCACTGATGCATCAGTTATTACGAGCGATTAAGCATGCGCGATATTTTCCGTTACCGATATTTATGCACCTCAGCGATTATGTTGCATGCGATCGATCACCTTCGGTATTGTTTCCTCGCTGTGTCCACTAGCGAGTTTTTTCTTCGACATTCGAAGGTGATGTCGAAGTCATTAGTAATATCCTTCGACTGCTGTTCCGTAAAGGAAATTCGAAATAAAAGAGAACATTCTTTCGTAATAGATGTGTAAATAGCGTGCCGATAACAGTTGTTGACTCGTTAAAAATAAAGCCTGAATAAAGGATCACTTACCAGTAATTTTAATGCTAAATACTGCAATGAAGTAAGGATGGGATGCACCTCAAGATATGGCAGAGGGCCTAATTGATTTCAGAGGTTAGTTTGTATTTTCTCATGTCTGTTAAATTATGGAAAGGCTATTATCTGTAATTTTCATCACACGTATAGCATGGTTAAGTTAGGATAGGTGACGCTGTTTGAATAAGAAAACTGAAACGTTTGCCACAAAATGCAATCGATCATCTTCAGTGCGGTATCATTTTTTCGCTACGTGCATTTGCGAGCTCTCTCATCGACATTCGAAGGTGATGCTGGAGTCGATTAGTAGTACCCGTCGACTGCTGTTCTCCAATGGAAATTCAAAAAGAAAGGGGATAACACATTTTCTTAATAAATGTGTATATATAGTAACATATTTTCTCGCATCTAGTTAAATTTCGGAAACGCTATTCCCATGTAAATTTTTAGCGAGGAGGTTATCATTTCTCTACATTCGGCATTTGAAATATGTTTTTGTGATATATATATGGTTAGGTTGGGTGACGCCGTGTGAAGAAGAATACTGAAATGTTTCCCACAGAACTCTATGGAATGATACCGTATTTCTCCGAATCCAAGACGTTTTCAGTGGTTGTTCGTGCATGAAGAGCTTTCGGGCGCTGTCCCGCCGCCTTTTCAAACACATTTAACGTTATTTCACTCTGTAAATGATTACATAAAGAGATGGACAAATGTAGCGAAGTCAAAATTATGTGATGTGTGTTATCTTTATTATTTCGGCTGTAAACATTTTGCTTTTCTATTTTCAAGAAAATGGCAAAGGCTTTCAGACCGTGGCTGCTGTCCAGCAAGCACGATGTTTTCTCTTTAGTCTGAGGTGCTCGGACTGTGGCAGCAGAGCCCTGAGTAGGTCCCCAGACTTTGCTAGTGTGCGGGATGCGGGAGGAGTCTGGAAGGACAATGTGGGCTTGTCAGGGGAAGGAAGAGTGCAGGCGGGTGTAAGTGCTGAACAGCGGAGTCCTCAGCAACATTGCCAACCAATTGAAAATGTACCCCACGTCTTACATATTGATTGTTGTTAAAGATTAATTCCAAATCATTTTACAAAACAATGAATTCCATTATACTGATTATTTAAACAATTCAGTTCTATAAAGAAGCTTAAATTTTTTTTTTAAATATAACCGTAACGTGACGGCACTATTTGTAGGGTGGTCAAATTGTTAAATACGTCATCATGCTTTAAAATTTGAGCAAGGAGAAAGAAGTTCAGGAGTGCACTGTTTATTTCTTTTCATTTTTCATGAATGTTGTTATCAGTTGTGATTGTGATAAGTGAAACAGTGCAGTGCCATAATAGTCTGGATTGCATTAGCTGTTAGCCTGCTGTTAATTAATGTGTGCGCATAAATGCCACTGTAGTATAGTTAATGCTGTAGTGCAAGCAGATTTCTATTCAGCCAGTGTAATTGGATTATTATTATTATTATTATTCATCTAAAAGTATCGTGGTGCTGCTCAGTGAAAACTGGACCGATTAGGGAGGGGAAAGATGTGGTGGCACAGCCCTGCCAGAGTAAAATGTCACGAACTGCCACTGGACGTATTATTCTCAGAATCTCATGTAAAAAAGCAAGGGTCGTCTTGCATTTGCGGCCTAACAGTAATGAACACCACTGGCAACTACCGCGGTAACCACGCTGCTTCTTTTCACTCGCGTGCACACAAAACTCGTTGACAATAAACGACCGCCTCTTTATTAAACATCGGTAGCCGTGGCAACCGATTGTACAGTGCCTATGTGTAACGTCACTGGATCTCGGGAAATAGTGAAGAAAGATTGACGTTCTATTAGCCTCTACAAAATCGTTTCTCAAATCTGCAGAATGGCATCAAAACATACAAGCATTTAAATTCTTAGAAAGGCCGCGGCTACTCAGCAGCAGCGTTATAACGCGTCTTCTGTACTTGACACTTAGTAAAATCAAGTTTTATAGACAGCGGGAATATGTTCGTAATGGATCGTCGTATTGTAAAGATATGTGGAACAGGTATTGCCGGCAAATTTTGAACGGGTTCTCATTGATATTATGATGCCAATTTTAAGTTGATGCAGTTTATTATTATTTATTTATCGTATGATGAATCTATGTACACACATGTATATAGTTCAGGGTAAATGTGCGTAGTTACAAGTCCGTACAATACTATAACTCTAGGTCTAGCATTTTGACCCAATCAACTGCTTCATCCGATGTGCGGTGAACGTCCTTTAGCATTCCTTTGAAAGCTCGGATTGGGCAGTCAGCAACAATGTGGTGGATTGACTGAGAAGAGGCACCACAATCACAATCTGCAGACCTAGTCCAACCCCATTTGCACAACAGATAACCACATCTGCCTTGTCCAGTTCTTATCCGATTGACGATTCTCCACTGTCGTCTTGGAAGATCAAATCCTTGTACTCGTATAGAAGGATTCTCAACCAGATGTTTGTTCACTACTGAAGACTGATCCCACTGGGCTTTCCATGAACTGTTAACATGAAAAGAGGTTCTTTCAAGATCCATTGCTGTACGCCAGGGTGGTTTCCTTGATTTCAGTCGTTGATGTTCAGTGTGCGTAATATCTTGGATGGGTAGTTGGGGGTTCTGCTGAATGTTCTTCCAAACCTTTAGGAGAGCTTCTGATCGTCTTAGGGCTGGAGGTGCAATATTGCTGAGAACAGGAAGCCATAGTGTGTTCGTGCTCTGAATGCAACCCGAGATTATGCGCATTACTTGATTAAGTTGTACATCGATCTTTTTTGCGTGAACACTATTGATCCAAGAGAGGCAGCAGTATTCAGCAACAGAATATGATAAGGCTAATGCTGTTGATCTTAGAACATGAGTATTGACTCCCCATGATGTACCAGCAAGTTTCTAAAGAATATTATTTCTAGTTTTTACTTTAGCAGCTACATTTGAAAGATGTTGCTTGAACGTCAAAGTTCTATCAAGTGTAATTCCCAAGTATTTTGGTGTACTGCAGAACGGCAACACTTCACCTCGGAATCTGACTGTTGGTTTGTAATTAGACTGTCTGTTGCGTAAGTGGAATGTAGATATAACTGTTTTTTGAGGATTTAGGTGAAGGCACCATTTCTTGAAGTATACATCCAAGGCTTCCAGATCAGTGGCTAAGGTAGTTTCAGCATCATAAAAGTTGGAGCACTGAGTCACCAAACAAATGTCATCAGCATAAATGAATTTTCTTGATGATGTGTCTGGGAGGTCATATATGTACAGGCTGAAAAGAAGGGGGGAAAGGACTGATCCTTGAGGTAAACCATCGTTTAATTTAAACACTCTACTTCTGTCGTTATCAGCGTAGATCTGGAAGTACCTATTACTGAGCATATTGCTAAGTAAGGCCGTAAGTTTACGACATGGGATCACACTCAAAAATTTTAGAAGGAGTCCTCGCCAGACTATCATAGGCAGCTGATAGATCCAAAAAGGCAGCCACGCTTACTGATTTCCTCTCATATCCATTTTCGATATACGTGGTGAGAGACAGTACTTGATCATTACAACTTCTTCCAGGTCTAAATCCTGCTTGCTCTATAGGAATGTAGCTGTTGATTGTTTCATAAATTCTATTGTAGATCAGTTGCTCAAGGAGTTTATATGTAACACTTAGAAGTGCTATTGGACGGTAGCTTTCAACTTTAGATGGATCTTTATTTGGTTTCAGTATGGCTATTATCTTTGTTTTCTTCATCAGAGGTGGTATGTTTCCAGTTTGCAGAATATTAGTGAAGAAGTTGGTTAACCATTTTATTGTAGCTGGTCCGCAATGAGCCAAAAATTCAGGATAAATTCCATCAAATCCTGCAGCTTTTCCAAGTTTCATACTTTTTATTGCGGCTTCAGTTTCCCCTTCTTTGAATGGAGTAGAGAATTCAGAAAACTGCGGCGCTGCCCTTTTCTTGATGTTCAACTTTAATTTGATATCCTTTTTGGTTCGCTTGTCTTTTGTGTTTTTGGAAACTGATATTAAATGATTAGCAAAATCATTCAGATTGATGGCTGTTTTTAATCTCTTAGTTGCAGGGTTTGAAGAATCCAGTTTCCTAATTATAGACCAGGCCTTTCTGCTAGAATGGGTGTAATCTAGGGATCCACTGTTTCATGCCAGATCCTTCTTCGACTCTCATCCAAGGATTGGAGGAGACCAGCTGCATTGTTGGAATTAGGATGTTCTTCATATTCTCGTAGTAATTCCTCACTCCAGGGATATAATCCTTACGATATCCTCTAGGGATGCATCATCTCGCTGCACCTTTTATAACACCTACAAATCTGGTGTAGTTGTTGTATGTTGGTTTGATCCATCTTATATTGGAGTCTGTTTGCTTTGCAAATTCAGTCCAATTGGCTTTCTTGAAGTTCCACCTTGGTTTAGGATGTGAACGAACAACAGGTAAAGACATCCCAACCTCCAAGAGAACAGGTCTGTGTTGACTATGTGGGAAATCGTTGAGCACTGTACGTCGAACTTGACTGTGTGAATTATGAAGCCGATTTGTGAAACAAAGATCTGGGGTGTAGCCTCGAGACCAGCGAGCTGATTGAAAGGTAGGCAGGTCCTTAGCATCAAAAATCAGATTCAAATTTTCAGTTTCCATCCAGTCCACAAGAACTTCACCATTAGAGTCATCCTTGTTATATCCCCAATGATGATGATGACTATTGAAATCACTGAGATATGTAGTAGGATACTGCAGAGAAGGTATAGGAGGATTAGGCCAAGTAATATCTGGTGGCTTGTACACATTAACTATTGTCAAGTTTTCAATGTTAACTGTAGTAGTAAAAATGTCATTTTCAGAATTTACTGATAGTAATTGGTAATTTGTTATATCATTCCTGACATAAGTTGCAAGGCCATAATTTTGATGATAGTTAGACGCTACCAATTTAAAGCCTGGAATTTTCCCCCTACTCTATAACTGTAGTTCGTCTGCTGTGTGTGTTTCTTGAAGCACGATGACATCAACTGCATATTTCAGTGCAATCCTGGAAAGATACTCGCATTTCGCTCGACTAATCCCTTCGATATTCAATTGACAAATTGACAAATGTGCAGCGATGGTCCAATTCTATGAACTTGAAGGTCCTGAAAAGGACCACACATCTCCTTCTTGTTCGCTCTTTGACCGAGAAGTCGTTTCCGTCTCATCTTATCGCTGTTGCTTTCTTAGCACCACCCGGGGGACACGTGTAGGGCAGTGTAGTGGTTAAACCTACGGACGTGAAGCAACGTAGACCCCCAGTAAACATATTCATTACCCCAGCTGCAAAAATGTTTTTTAAATACAAACAGTCGTAGCCCCGCTACACTCTCTGAAGTCAACATTACCATTTTATAAGGCTGCGTTTTTCGTGAAAAGGTCTACGTGAGAAAGATCTTTTACCAAGCTCGATAGCTGCAGTTGCTTAAGTGCGGCCAGTATCCAGTATTCGGGAGATAGTGGGTTCGAACCCCACTGTCAGCAGCCCTGAAAATGGTTTTCCGTGGTTTCCCATTTTCACACCAGGCAAATGCTGGGGCTGTACCTTAATTAAGGCCACGGCCACTTCCTTCCCACTCCTAGCCCTTTCCTGTCCCATCATCGCCATAAGACCTATCTGTGTCGGCACGACGTAAAGCAACTTGCAAGAAAAAAAAAAAAGAAAAAAAAAATTTGAAGAATCTTTTCAACCACACGCTCGCACATGCTTCCAAACTGATATTCACAGCAGTGACGACACCATAACTTAATCTATAGCAGATTTTAAACAATGTACTTACAGTGACATCCGGTGATGCTTCGTGATAGTACAGTCATGATTTTCACAAAAATATACTGGGACTAACTACTGTATTTGTTTTTTACTTAAAAAGCCTAATCTAAACTAATCAGCAAAATTTGACTGGTATTTTACCGTCGCTGAAGTTTTATAGTTTCACTCGCATACTGAGTGTACGTGCATCAACGACAAACGAGGGAAAATATTTGTCACGCCGTATAACACACGTTATATTTGATTTGATTTGATTTTGATTTATTTATCATCAACAGAATTATTAATTCTCCAATTACAGATGATATAACACATTCAAATAATAACAATATTAACAGCACTTACTACTAATACTAATTATAACTAAGCAGTATATAATATATACGTATTTACAAAACACACAAGGAAGAAAAGAAACCATGAAAACAGAAAAGTGTTTATACATCTGAAATGACCGAAGGAAGTAGAACTTTCAGTTACCAAATGCACAGAACAAGATACAAGGAACACACTGTCTATGAAGCGTCCATAAGATGTCTGTGAACTTCACTAGCTGATGAGTGAAATATATCCACCATCTCGCTAATTTCATTCAGGGATCTTAGGGCCTGCATGAACCAAGAGTTCCTGTGTGATCCCGTTCTGCACCTGGGTAAGTGAAAGGTGACGGCCTGTCGGGTGTTGCGGGAAGGAACATGAATTGGTGGCAACTGGAGTAAATTGGAACAGTCAAGGAAATCATCGATACATTTGTGTATGAAACGTGCGTTGACATACCTGTGCCTAGTTCTAAGAGACTCAATACACATGTTTGTACAAAACAAATCATAATCCATCGATGACAGCCATTTTATAATCTAAACTTTTTACTGATCCATTTTGAGAATCTGATCTGTACTCGCTCTAAGGCATTAACTAAATATTGCTGTGAGGGGATCCACACTTCAGAGCAGCACTCTAGACTAGATTGTATAAGCGTTTTCAATGGGACAACCGATTTAAAACTTTTGCAATTTCTTTTGAGGAAGCGTAACGTTTTAAATGCCTTGTTAATGATATTTAACACATGCTCATTGAAAGATAGACCCTTTTGATTACTAAAAATAAATTTTATTAACACGCTTCACTTCTTGATCCTTTACATGATAATTGAATACATTGACTTGGAATTTCCTCATGAAGGATATTGCACTGCACTTTGAAATATTTAGGGTTATATGCCACATTTTGCACTAGTCAATGATATTATTTATATCGGACTATAACAATTCACAGTCACTCATCTTTTCAATTACCCTGTAGAGTTTAAGATCATCAGCATAGAACAGGTAGTTGCTCGAATGGATTTGTGATGGCAGATCATTAACAAATAGAAGGAAACACAAAGGTCCCAATAGTGAACCTTGTGAAACACCAGGCATAGGCTGATAAGGACGAGAAATGATACCCTCGTATTTTACTGAATACCTCCTGCCATAAAGATAGCTTTTAAACCATTCAAGCAAGCTTCCATGAATGCCATATGCTGACAACTTAGTCAGAAGAGCATTATGCTGCACAGAGTCGAAAGCCTTGGAAAAGTCCGTTTACACGGCATCAACCTGCTTGCAATTGTCCAGAACGCTAGATATGAAGTGGGAGTACACAGCAAGATTGGTGGTAGTTGAGCGTTTCTGGACAAAACCATGCTGGTTAATATTAATTAAACCACTGACTGCACTGTACAAGGCTTTGTACACGACTCTTTCCGCTACTTTGGAAATGAGTGAAAGAAGAACTACTGGTCTGTAATTGACAAATAAAGATCTGTCACCTTTCTTAAAGACTGGAATAACATATCCTTTCTTCCATTCGGACGGAAAATTGCCTGTACGAAGAGACCAGTTGATTATCATGGCTAGTGGGGTTGCCAGCTCCTCAGCACACTCACGTAACACAATTCCTAGAATGTGATCTGGACCACATGACTTCTTCGTATCCATCGACTTCAAGATGTAGCAGACTTCTGATGCCGAATTTACCACTGGTGATAAGTTAATTTCCCCGAATTGTTCGGTGTGAGAATTACAGGGAACACTGGGTGGATGGAATTTTTTGAAAGTGTCAGCAAAATTATCCAGAATTTCTTTCAGTGAGCTAATTTACTTGTCTTCATTAATCATCACAGAGGGTAGCTGCCTAGATTTTGATTTGCAATTACAAATTTCCAAAATTTTTGTGGATGTCAGATAATATCTTCCTCAACAGACCCGACATAATCCCTATACCTTCTCCGCTGCATTTGTTTGTATTCCTTTCTTAGCATCGCAAATTCGATGTAATCTGAGGGAAGTGAAGACTTTGCTGCTTGTTTCCTTGCTCTTTCCTTTTCCCGCATTTTGTCTCTAAATTCGGAATCATACCAAGAGGGAAGATGCCTAGTCTTCATTATGTGGGAAGGTACAGCGTCCTTAAGAGCGCTGTGCAGTAAGTCATAAAACAAAGTCAACTGTGGCATCAAGGGATGGACAGGATTTGAGCAAGTTCCACAGACAGCGGGATAAGATATTTCATAGACGAGGATGCTTTTGTCCATACGAATAATGATTTTGTTGTCTGTGGTAAACGAGGAACATGGGAAATATGAAGTCTGAGCTCAAGCGCAGAATGATCTGATTGTACTAACTGTTCTGTTGCTTCACACAGGGTATTATTAGTGACTTTATCAGACACGAAAGCAAGGTCCAGGAAGTTATTTCCTCGTGTTGGAAAACCGCAAACTTGGCGAAGGTTAAATTCATTGGTGATCTCTAAATGAAAGCAGGCTTCCTCGTTGACATGGGTGAGAATACGATTAATAGATCCCGAATCATCTGAGGCCCAGGCTAATTGGCTTATATTGAAATCACCGTACACGATAATAGTGTCATTTTGTTTTGCTACATGACTGATTCGAGCCAGGGTTTCTTGAAAGTTTGTGAGCCGTACTTGCACCTCGTCCAGGGGCAGGTAACAGCAGACTATATACAGCGCTTGCCCAGGGGAAGGGGTGGCTTTCACAACAACACATTCCCAGTTTCTCGCTAGGTCGGGTCGTTGCACTGGACCGTAAGCGAGTTCACTACTATTAAAACCCCACCTCCCTTGTTCTTACTAATAATGATATTTTGCCCATCTTAGCGGAAAATAACATAATTATCGTGCAGTATTTCACTATTGTCGATTGAAGAGTCGAGCCAGGACTCTGTTAAACACATGTAGTCGTAATGCATGTCACTGAGAGCGACATTAAAGTCCACGAGTGATTTCTTAAGACTGGTAGTAGATTCTAAGGCTGGTATTTACCTGCGGTCCTGGGTTCAGCTGGACATCGCCAGCAACTACTAGTAGTAGAATACTCAGCGTCAGGATGGAGGTAGATGTGTCACTGGCTGAGGGCTTGTGCTTTACACGCTGACTGGACGCCATTCGCTGCTTCTTGCCATTAATACACAATGCGTGGGTGCTCATTTGTAGCTTATTATTGGAGAGTATATCTTCCCAACAAGTTATACCGCACTTAACATCAAAGTATACGCTAGTCGGTTCAATTTCATTCACACGTAACCGCGATAAAAGCACTTGGACCGCAAGAGACACGATTATTATCAGGAACACACAACATGCCTGTAACCGTCCACCATCTGAACCATTGAAGAATGCCACAGAACTCGCGAAACCTGCACGTATAATCCAAGAGGAGCGCTACAAAAATTCACTATATACCACCTTCACAGACAACCAAATACAAACTCTGTGTTCATGCTGGGCAACCTAAATATTTTTCTGCAGCTATCGGAACACATACTCTACTCGTGCCATCAATGAATTGCTTGAAAAAACTGTATACATGCCGAAACCCAAGACTAAAATATATTCTTCTATATTACAATTGATTTCATATACTGGCTCTATTTTTACTAGCAAGACGATGGGCAGGTGGCTATACTGTTAAAGTGTTGATATTTTTCTTGCAGTTTCTACTGTGTGGCACTGAAGACTTTGAGTATCAAGTATTAAAACTAACATTACCTTACCTAAGCTAGCTGGCCTGTCGCCGTAAATTGCTGTCGGGGGAGGGCCTACAGCTGCGCTCCGCTGCCAGTACAAAGAAGCTTCAAGTGCATGTGTCACCCAAGCAACCTTAAATTTTGCTGAGCTAGCTCTCTTCTGCGCCGGCAAGGAAACCCAGCTCGCTGGAGAAGCTGGGTGTGAAGCCGTAGTGGGGAAATTGTCTGTGAAACCACAAGTTTTGAACAAACTGATTGCCATTTCATACCGATGTTAATGTGTACGGGGGTTTTCCCAACGTTTACAAAAAAATCTGATAATATAACGACATTCTGCTGTAGCTAGTAAATTTTCCGCTGTTATGAATTCTTGCTATAACGGACTTTTACTGTATAAGACAACCCTAAAATAATGTAAAAAATAATTTAAAATGAAAGATAAATCTAGTTATTTTCACAGCAGCGCTGGGGTAGATGGGATTCAGTGCACGCCACTGAGTTAATGGTTATTAAACACTTGGAAATGTAGAATAATTATTCAGCTGCAAGAAAATGCAGCTACTAAAGCCAATATTCAGCATTAGCGTGAAGACAAAGATAGCTTAAAAATGTATACCGTACAAAAAAAGTGCATTCAGTGGCCCACAACAAGGACGCTTTAAAGAAGTCGAAGATGAAATTGTGAGGTATGTGCACAAAAAACGCAAGGACGGAATGGCCATACAACTTCGCAATAAACTTGTTCGTCCGCGATTAGGCCAATACATCGCTACTCGCTGAAGTTGGCCGAACCCAGTAAGCAAGATTTGCATGTAGCGGCAGCCAGTTATATCTGATGTAGAGTGAAAGTAACAGTTTTATAGTAAGCAAGAGTATTTTCCTGGTGGATCGTCGAATTGTAGAGGTGCGTGGAATAGGTTTTGACGGAAAATTTGCAACGGGTTCTCTTTGATATTATGCTGTCAGTTTTAAGTCAATGGTTATTAAACCCATGGAAATAAAGAATAATTGTGCAACCGCAAAAAATACTGCATAACTAAAGACAACGTTTGGCCTCTAAAATTAGTCTAAAATGCATATTATACAAGAAAGGCATTCGTATAATTTTTCAAAGCCCTTTTCAAGCCTGATTTAAAATTTTTGAAGGATAATGTGGAGGTGATCGTGGATTCGGAGAAATATGGTACTACAACTTTTTCAGAATAAAATTAAATATACACTTTCACGTAGTATCGGATTTCGAAAAATAACAATCAAGTGAGCCATAGTGTGGAAATTGTCCGTGAAACCACAAGTTTTGAACAAACTGATTGTCTTTTCATACCGATGTTAATGTGTACGGGGGGGGGGGGGGTTCCCAACTTTTACAAAAAATCTGATATAACGACATTCTGCTATAGCTAGTAAATTTTCCACTGTTATGAATTCTCGCTATAACGAACTGCTACTGTATAAGACAACCCTAAAATAATATAAAAAGGAATTTAAAATGAAAGATAAATCAAGTTATTCTCCAAGAATGCCTTTATAACATTGAAGTCCATTTCAGACCAATGGTGGTTACACAGTTGAATATTGTCTGAAATGCTAGGAAAATGACCATTTACTTACTTACTTACTCACTCCAGGGCTCTACGGTCCTTTAAGGACCTAGGCCTCCTCGACTACAGCTCTCCCGTCGTCCCCGTCTTCAGCATGCCTACGCCATCTCCTGACTCCAACGGTCCTCAGTCTCCACATCCTCCAGCCATCGCATCCGGGGCCGACCTCTCCTTCTCCTGCCCCTAGGGTGACCTGTCAGTGCCTTCCTTGGAAGTCTTCCCTCCTCCATCCGTTGCACATGCCCCAGCCATCCAATTCGTCTCATTTTAACTGAGGTCACCAAGTCCAGCTCCTTATACAATAATCTTATTTCTTCAATTGTTCTGATTCTCCATAAATCTCCCTCCTTCACTGGTCCAAATATCTTCCTCAGTACTTTCCTTTCCTACACATTTAATCTCCTCTCTGTGGCCTCAGTCAACACACCCATGCCTCACTCCCATACATAAGTACTGGTTTAATTATTGTTTTGTAGAGAGTCAGTTTTAATTTTCTGCGTAAGTTTTTACTTCTCAGAAGAGGGTACAGTGCTCTGAGGATCTGTTGGCAGCTTTAACACGATTTACAATATCTGTCTCAACTTTATTTTCTGATCTTAGATCCATGGTGTGTAGAATTATTTAGTTTATTTTCCGGGTTGAACCATGTTGTTGTTTTCTGTACATTATGTACAGTTTGCCGATGTTTTAAATACATTGCAGTATTCTTTGTCAAGGCGACTAAAATACCCCTACGTGATCCGAGGTAACCAGTCTCCCAGGCAGCAATCACACTGCAAGGGTGGTTCACGACCTTGGTCTTTTTTATCCTAGCCTTTCTGGCTGACATAAGCCCCTGACTGTCTCGTGAGAATTCTGGAAGGTATATGTCACAGCCAGGTAGTGGGGTTTGCCTGCGCCGTTGTGTAATTGCAGGTTCGGCCTGCGTGTTTATGTTGTGGTCTGTGTATCTTAAACTTTGAATGATAGGGATCCAAGAATTACTGATTTTATATCCTTCTAAATTCATATTGTTTGGATGTTTCTTGATTTTGATAGCCTCGTGGATTTTCCTTTCCAGATTCTAAGGGTTAGCTGCTAGGATTTTGGTCTTGTCAAATGATATTCTGTGCCTTGTTTCATAGGAATGCTTGGCTACTGCTGAAATATCTATGTTTTGGTTCTTGATGTGACAGATATGTTCTTTTAGGCGGGTGGAGATCAGACGTTTTCTTTCACCAACATAACACTTTCTGCAACTACATTCAATGTGGTATACTCCAGGAGCCTGTAGTTCTATTGTGTCTTTTACTAGTGGTAGATAACAGATAATGAATCTGCCACCTGGGCGACTGCCCTAAATGCAGATTAGTATTGATTGATTGATTGATTGATTGATTGATTGATTGATTGATTGATTGATTGATTGAACGGACTAGCTTCCGGTGTGGTTTATAGATGGCTTTTACATCATATTTGGCCTTCCAGAATTCTCACGAGACAGCCAGGGTCTTACGTCAGCCAGAAAGGCTAGGATATAAAAGACCAAGGTCGTGAACCACCCTTGTAATGTGATTGCTGCCTGGGAGACTGATTACCTCGGATCGAGTAGGGGTATTTCAGTCGCCTTGACAAAGAATACTGCAATGTATTCGAAACGTCGGCAAACTGTACGTAATGTACAGAAAACACCAACACAGTTCAACCCGGAAAATAAACTAAATAATTAATTTTTGATGTTATTACTGAGCCAAGATATGTGAAGCTATCTACTACTTCAAAGGTGTAATCATCCACTTGGAGGTTTTTGGTGTTCCTTCCACTTCTCTCCATTACCATATATTTAGATTTAGCCTCACTTAATCTCCAAACCCAAAGTCCCAGCCGCATCTTTCAGCTCCCTCAAGGCAGTTGTAAGTGCCTCGTTACTTCTAGCAGATATCACCAAATCATCTGCATAAGCCAAAACTTGTATCAGTCTATTGTAAATATTACCACCCAGATTAATAGTTATTGATCTTACAGCTTTCTCCAACACTAGATTAAATAACACTGGTGATAAGGGATCTCCTTGCCTTAGGCCTTATTCGGTTCTGAAAGATCTTGACAGACTTCCCTGCACTTTTACCTGACTCCTGCTGTTCTCCAGGGTCATCTTAGTCAATTTTATTAATTTCTGTGGAAATTTAAACTCCTTCATTGTTTCCCATAATGTCGATCACTTTACTTTGTCATAGGCTTGTTTAAAATCTATAAAAAGATGTCCTAGTCGAACGTTGTTAATTGTATGTCTTTTCAGAGTCATTCTCCTGGTGAAAATATGGTCCGTCTTCGATCTTCCAGGTCTGAAACCAGCTTGGTACTCCCCTATAATTCTTTCTGCTCTACTACTGTTTTTTTTTAAATGTTATTTGTTTGGGGCGTCGACCCTTGTGGATCTTTTGCCCCTATGTTCTACTACTAACTCTCTGTGTTATGGCTGTAGAGAGGATTTTGTACACTATTCTCGGTAAGGATATACCTCAATAATTCTTGCATTGCATGTGTGACCCCTTCTTATGTATAGGGCATATATTTGCTATTGTCCAGTTCTCCAGCATTTTACCTGTTTCCCATGCAGTACCTTTTTAATTATTTCATGTATTGTCCTCACCACACTTCTCCTGCATGTTGTACCATTTCTGCCATTATGAGGTCTTTCCCTGGGGCTTACTGTTCTTCAATTGTTTTATAATTTCTCTTATTTCTTTGATGGTGACCCCATATAGTCTTCCTCCTCATCTCCATTCACATCATTCCCCTCTTCCCCTCAGATTCATCTCCATATTCCCCCTCCTCATCTCTCTCTGAAGTTTCCATACTACCTGATCCTTCTCTTTCTTCATTTATTGGTTTGACAGCAAGTAATGTTTCAAAATGTTTTGCCCATTTTTCCAGAATTTGTTCTTTCCCAACAGTCAGTCTGTCAGTCTCATCCTTAAGCATATTCACTCTAGGTTGATACCCTTTCTTTATGTGCCCAACCCCGTGGAAGAATTTTCTACCTTGTTTGTTTTCAAAATTCTTCTGCATTTCTTCCACTCTCTCCATTTCTCTTTAAAAACTGCCATATTATTTTGAGTGGGTCTCTGTAGCTTTCTTTGTCGGCCCAGATTTCTCTCTTCCAGAGCCTTACCCACTTCTTCGTCATACCATTTATTTCTATTCTGTTTCCTTCTCTCTCCAATTATTTGCTGCGCTGTTGTATTTATTGCTAGCTTGGTTTCTTCCCACATTGTATTGATGTCGACATCCCCGCTTCTGCCCATCTGTAGTTTTCTTTGCAGCAGAGCTCTATACTCTTCCTCCTTTTTCTCATCCCTTAACAGTTCTACATTATAGACCTTGCTTTGCTAAGCTCTGTCCCTGGGTTTAATTGCTAGTCTTTCTTGGAACTTTATCCTCACCAGTATGTGATCTGAATCACTGTCTGCACCACGCATACTTCTCACATCCATTATATTGGAGGCATGTCGCGCATCTATCAGCACATAGTCTATCTGGTTCTTTGTCAGGCCATCTGGTAATATCTATGTCTCTTTATGGATCTCCTTATAGGGAAAACATGTGCTCTTAATCACAAGCTCCTTTCTAAAGGCAAAATCAATCAATTTCCATCTGTTCTCATTGGATTCTTGGTGTTTACTGTGATATCCTGCCACTGGGTGGTTTTCTTTCTTTTTGCCTACTTTGGCATTGTAATCCCCTAGGACAACTTAACATCATACTTGGGCAACTTGTCATATACTTGCTCCATTTTTTCATAGAACTGTTCTTTCTCTTCCTCTTCAGCATCCTCTGTTGGGGCATGGACACTAATCAGTTATATGTTGGCAATCTTAACCGGCATAGTCTGAGGCTTATTGCTTCATATTCAATCCTATTATGACTGACCGATTTCTTGACCATAAACCCTGTTCCTATTCTATTTTCTTCCTCCCCACTATTGAACAAAATGTAGTGCTGTAGATCTGCCACCTCGATTGTTTTCCATCTTATCTCCTGTAATGCCGCCACATCTATCTGATATTTAAGTAATTCCTCCTCAAATTTTCTACTAGCCCCAGCCTGAAAGATACTTCACATTCCATGTTCCAATATATCCGTATCGTTGCCATTTAGCGCGCTTTAGTCGTCGTAAATTTGGGACCGCCCGCTTATCTCGATTTGGTTTTTGAACAATATGTAGTTTTTTGGTGGTGGAGTTGTTGGCCCCACGCACCAACCCCCAGACTGGAGAGCCAGGGTATCACTCTTAGTCTAGATCATCACCTTAGACCTGTCCGACTTGGGTGGCCCTACCAGGAGCATATGCTCCCGCTGGCATAGCTCTAAGGATCATCTGAACATGCTAGCCTCCAAAACACCCAGCAAAATGTATTTTGCCTTCATCAAGGTGGTGATACCATCAGGAGGAGGAAAATAACCATATATGCATGAATAATCCCCACCTATTTTTTCAAAATTTAGCGGTGAAAAATCGGGATGCAGAAATCTGTAGGTTGGCATTTTCCTGCCCACACTGTTCAGAACTCTGTTCCTGCCACAAGTGAGAAGCGTGCTGTGTACGTATCGCGTCATTTGTGTGGCATTGGTTTAAGTAGAAGTTTGTGTTTCGGATGGCTGATACAAGTTTTCATTAAGGTTGTTATGTGATAACTAAAACGTATGTATACAAGACAAAGACAATGTTGCAGGAATAATTATAACATTGAAACTTCGACTGGGACACAGTGTTGTAGGAGGAGTGGTGGAAAGACCGAAGAAAGTGGAGAGGAACCATGTTTGCCCCTACCCGGCTACAGCTGTATAAAGGGAAATTATGATGGTAATGGATGGTACAGAGCAAAAATGAAATTTATAGCTTATAATAATGGACAAGAGTTGCATATATGATTGGAGGAAAAATAAACCTTGTCTTGAATAGACAAATAACCAAAAGGCATTTCACAACAAAGAGCTGATCTACCAGAAATCAATAACATGATGTCGATGGCCTAGTTCTAATACCATGTAATATTAAATGGGGTGATTCCGATCCTTTTTTAAAATGCTTTTTCGGATACATCTCACGTTGTTTACGTAGTACTGACAAAATTAAATACGGTATACTGTGTAAGATTAATGATTCTTTCGTATGTATTTGACATAGTAATGCATCATAATAGTCGATAACATCGCAAAATTAAATTAAAAATCAGTGATCGGTGTTACCCCAGAGAGTGGGGTAATTCCGATCAGTTATTTATTTTGCTTGGTTATTGCTATTTGACCATCGTATGGGTAATACCAGTCGCATTTTTACTTAAAAGATTTATTAACATATAAACCAAAAACAGAGCAAATAAACAATTTATATTAATAAAAATAATAAAATTGATAGAATTACACACATTAAAATCTCTAAACACATTCTATTTTCAAGCTAATTAGTAAGAATTTTCTAACCCATCGTCAAGAAGATATGGAATATTTTCTAATAGTAATGTAAAATATAATAGAAATATATTAAACATATCAGACATATTAAACAGGTTATACAGACAAAATTATTACACTTAAGATGCACTAATCACAGTTTTTAGACAAGAGCATACTAATTTTCTACTCCACATCAATATGTTTTATATCAGAGAAAACAAACTTCCCTCATTTGCAGGATGCTGGTACAAGTTTCCTCTCAGTTTGCTCCTTTTCGATTTCCCTTACACCTGAATTGTCTGGAAATACAAATGTTTTGCCAGCCAGGGTCCTCTTCCTCAGGAAATTTTATTCGAGAGTGCCCGGACGAATTCTCACTAGCTAGCTAATGAAACACTGAATCATTTCCTTTGTTGGAAATGCAATGAGAACAAGGTCATTTATAGACAACTCGTCTTCCCTCTCGCTCTCGCATGAGAAGCTAGAGTTTCTACAGTGGAGATGGCGTGACTTGGTTCGCTCACCTTGAAACTCGAATTTTCTCTTTTTGATGAAGTTGAGTCTTCTTCTGAAGTTACTTCAGTCTTTGTACTTTTATCACCATCCTTGTCAGCACCATTGGTGGCCAAATCTCTCACCATGATTCCTTTGCCGGGAGAAACACTAAAGTGCTTTGTATGGCGAACTGGTGCACTTGTCTTCGCCCCTCCAACGTGAGGCTGCTCAAGATGTTGAACAAACGATGCAGTCCACGATCGTTCTCAATTGACGTCATTAGCACTGTCATCTTGTGGAATCTAGCGTAGCATGTTTTCCAGACAGAAAAGAACAATACCCGTTTTCCTGAACCCAGATATAATGTATGGTTGCACAATTTAAACCTATCTTCTCAAATGTCTCTTTTAAAAGTTTAGGGAACTCTGATTTATGCACCACTCCCCTATTAGTTTTCTTCCATTCATCCAGGACACTTCGCCAAGCCATCTTTAGGAGACAAAAGAAGGCAACATCAAGAGATTGGCAAAGGTGGGTTGCATTCGGAGGCAATAGCATAAATTTTGCCTCATGCTTTCTATACAGCTTGATTACATTAGTTGAGAGATGACTCGACTAATGAAATGAAATGGCATATAGCTTTTAGAGCTGGGAGTATCTGAGGACAAGTTTGGCTCACCAGACACAGGTGTTTTGATTTGATTCCCATAGGCGACCTGTACATTGTGATGAGGATGAAATGATGATGAAGAGACATACACACAACCCCCATGCCAACGGAATTAGCGCATTATGGTTAAAGTTCCGGACTGTGCCAGGAATCGAACCCGGGACCTCTGTGACCAAAGGTCAGCACACTAATCATTTAACTGTGGAGCCGGACACTCGACAAGTTATCACCAATCATGACCTTGGGCCCTTGTAATGTCTTTACATAACGCAACATAAGGGAGAGTGGGGAAATTGTGCACAGTGGAAATTCCATGTTCTTAGTAGAATTAACAATTCTGACTGCTGTAGCCCTCTAGCTGTCCTTGTACGTAACTGACAGGGACAGTCATTCTGGCGACAATTGCTTTGCGAGAGCCGTGAGACACGGATGAAGAAAACGTAGCATTTTCTTTTCTAAGAAGGTAAGCTTACAACTGTTGTTCAATTGTTTTACACCAGATGTATTCTTAAATGATAGTATTTACTGCATTTGTGCATGTATTCATTTTTATATAATAGATTAATTTAACAGAATTCAGTGAGTTATGTTTTAAAAGCAGATTTGGGTAATGGTGCGCAGGAAATATGACCTATGTGCACGATTACCACACATGCAAATGAATACATATAACTATTTATCTTGCTGTGAGGAAAATTGAAGTCAAACACCAAAGTGATGAGTGATATAAAATGCAGGTTTCAGCAACAAATAAGAATCATAGTTGACATTCGACGGTATCTTTAAGATCTATGTCCTAGTAATTCTTGAGATAACAAGGTGTTCATGTGAAGGTAATATTTTACTGGACAATGGTTGTTGTTAGTCCCAGTTTGATGCGGAACCAGAAAGACCTAATGAGAATAATAAGAGCCAAATTAAGTGTGGAGTAGAATTTAAGGCAAGGGAAGGAACAAGGTAAATAATGTATAACTCACCTTGCGCAGCGTGATGGAATGCTTGACATGCACAATGGGACTGAACTAGGAGTCAGCTCACTGGCCTTCGGTTCAGAGGGTCCCGCGTTCGATTCCTGGCCAGGTTGGGGATTTTAATCGCTTCTGATTAATTATTCTGGCTCAGGGACTGGGTGTTTGTGTCAGTCCCAACACTCTCCTCTTCATATTCACACCCCACACTACACTACCAACCACCACAAACATGCAATAGTGATTACATCCCTCTATATAGGGTTGGCGTAAGGAAAGGCATCTGGCCGTAAAACAGGGCCAAATCCACATGTGCAACGCCGTTTGCACCCGCGACCCCACAGGTGCAGGAAAAGCGGTAGGAAAAGAAGAAGAAGACTGAACTAGGAGATGTGTAAGAGAGCGGAAAGGAAAAGATACAGAGTGAAGTAGGGGAGAGGAGAATGGAGGGAGGTGGGGAGGGTGTGAGACTAAGGCGGGGCAGAAGGATGAGGTGGTAGGGGTAAATGACGCGGGTAGGTACTACGTAAAGCATGGAAGATCGAACTGTAGTTTAAAGACTTGATACTTATAAAGGTAAAGATGAGAAAGTCAAAAAGAATATTTGGTTTCTCTGAAATGTTTTTTAAAATGAGAATTAAAGTACTGGTCAAGATGTATGAAACAATTTTCAGTTGCATTAAGGAGAGGACCTTTGTCTATTATTTCAAGGATTTTAATGTCCTGTTCTATGTTGGTGAAATTGTGTTTGGAATCATGTGTATGTTGTCCTATTGCCGAGAATCTATTATATTTTAAAACGTTAAGATGTTCTGAGTATCAGTAAGTAAAACTTCGCCCAGTCTGCCCCACATACGAAGAACTGCAGTTGTTACATTTAAATCTGTAAGCCCCAGAGTTTGAAAAAAACATTAGATTTAATTTTTCCTTTGTAAACTGAAGTAGAGTTGTGTAAAACTTCTACATTCCTGTTATTGGTTCTAAAAGCTATTTTTATATTGTTCTTTTTGAAGATATTGGTGATTTTATAAAAATCCTTATTAAAAGTAAAGGTGGAAAATGCAGAAGCATTGAGTTCTTTTTTCATTAAAGTGGTCTTGGGGTGGTGTTTGAATTTTCTGATTATCCGATCTATGAAAAAATTATTGTAGCCATTGAATTTAGCAATTGCGCGGAAATTATTCAATTGGATTTTTAAGTCTTTCTTAGACATCGTTATATTAAATGCATGGAAAACTAAACTGTTGTAAGTTGCACGTTTGTGCATTTGTGGGTGCGAAGAAACCTGTCAGATAGCTGACGCTGTTTGTATGGGTTTTCTGAAAATTTTGTAGGATAAAGAGGAAGGGTGTCTGTTAATAGTCAAATCTAAGAAATGTATAGTTTTGTTGGTTTCAGATTCAAGAGTAAACTTAATGTCAGGGTCAATGTTTTTGAGGAGAAGCAGCGTAGAAGTTGCGTCAGTAATTTCTTCGTTCATATTTACTAGAGTATCATCGACATACCTGGCCCAGAAAAGGATGTGAGCAAAATTAGTGCCGTGAGTGCATCTTAGGCAGAGGAGACCTTCGGGATGGCAAAGATGGTGGATGAGGCAACCCATCCTCTCTGGGGAAAATTAGAAGAGGAAACCACTGCCTTGTGGAGAAAAGGGATTTTCAAAGGCTAAGGGAGTAAACCCCGAAAGAAAATCCTCAAATGCTTTAGGCTTAGCAGGTCAGCAGATGAGTAAATTTGTACTTGCTTTCAACGACAATACAAGCCTCGGATGGAAGTTTAAAAATGGAAATGGAATTGACAAATCTCTGACTACAGTTGCACAGTATGATGGTAATCCTGATGTTTGTGCAAGTGTTAGATCAGAGAACAAAACTTGGTTTTGAACAATAAATATTTTAACAATGTATGGGAAGGAAAATGAATTGACCTAATGGAGAGACGTAAACCTGACATCCTGGAATTAAGTGAAGTAAAATGGAAAGGGAAAGGAATGAAGAAACTAAGAAAGGGGTACACCCTGTACTCAATGGGTAACAGTAAAGAGAAAAGAAATGGAGTGAATTTGTAGTGAATCAGAATGTCAAACCAATAGCTGAAGTTGAGTATGTAAATGAAAGAATTATAATAATGCACATACATGTAAACAAAGAACTACTGAAGATAATAAAGGTGAATGCTCTACAGACAGGATGTAGCGTGGAAGAAAAAGAAGAGTTCCTCAATGAACTAGAAACACATATTGTTGGAGATGGGATCATGATAATGGGAGATCTGAATGCTCATGTGAGAACTGATAGAATGAGATATGAGAATATTCTGGGCTCACATGGGTATTTCAATAGAAATGAAGATGGAGAGAAACTGTTGGACTTTTGTATTAGAAATAACCTGATAATAAAGAACACATGAATTATGAAGAGGAATGGTCATAAGATCAGCCGATATAGTTGGGATGGACAGTATGGAACACTCATCGATTTTACAATAACAGACCGAGAATGGGGAAGATACATTATGAATATGAAGATAATCCCTAGTGAAAGTATGGAAGGTGATCATAGATTATTGATTGTGGAATTAAAACAAGTAAAATTCCATAAAATTGTATGAAGAAGAAACCAAAGATCAGAATTTGGGAATTAGAGGAGGAGGATAAAAGAATGGCATTCCAAGATTGTATAAAAAGGAAGTTGCCTAACATGGAAATACGAAGAGGAGAAGAAGAATGGGACAATTTAAGACAGACATTTGTGGAAGCAGCAATTGAGGTATGCGGGAAAGCAAAAGCAAAGTTAAGGGAAAGGAGACACGGTGGTGGACAGACAAAATAAAAACAGAAATAAAAGAAAGGTACAAGGTGAAGAAAGAAATGGATAAGGAAAAGCAAAAAACCTCTGCTCAAGAAAGGAAACCGACGAAAATGTACTAATTATCATGGTATTACACTACTGTCTCATGTCGTGAAAATATTGGAAAAAATAATAGAGACCAGAATCAGGGATATTGTTGAACCAATTTTGGAAGAAGATCAGTATGGTTTCAGACCAGGAAGGTCAACTACATACTTATATGAGGACATAATATGCAAAAGCCGCCAAGTTCATTTTCTGACATTTTGAAGCTTTATGGCTCCATTGTGTGTCCAATGAAGAATTCTTTGGTTATATTTTATTACTCATAATCAAAACCCACCATTTTATGTCATAAATGCATGTAGAAATTTGCAATTTCAAGCAATAACCGCCAAGTCCTTAGGGTCATGGCAAGCAAAAACCGCCAAGTCCATAGGAGTCAATGAAACTGCTTATCCGTCTCACGTGACATAGCTCATAGGTTTTATTTCACAGATGTTTATCAGGTCATAAGATCACATACATTTGTTTAAATTATCAAGAAATATATTAATAACATGGAAGATTGTTCTGCTAAAATAATGCCTGTCAAATCAAGAGAATAATACTGAGAAAAACAAGCAGTGGAGTTACAGTTCAGGATGGAGCACATTACCGCAGTGATCTATATATCCCTAAAAGTATTCTCAAGAAGGGAAAGAGATTAGGAAATACTACTCTTAATATTCTTCCAAATGGTGTCCAAGTGAAAAAGCAAAAGCTCACAGACATAGACAACCTACTGAAAAAGCAATGGAATGGAATAGCAAGAAATGGAGAGCCTCAAATTCTACAAGGACCTAATCGATGCTTCCAATGAAAATCTACTAGAATTAGTGGAAGATGAGCCTGCCTGTGAAGGGAATGGGAGTGAATGTGTGCCTGATCTGAGAGTTTAAAACAATGGGAATGTCTTTTGATTGTCAAGAATTATTTGGTGAACCATACTAATTCAATTAAACATTAAACTTGAATTTACAATTGTAAATAAGCTTTTTATTAATGAAATACAGTATTTCATTGTTAATGCAAAATACTTGATTGCAGAGATTTAGCTTCTCATTCATCTACATTCATTTACATAACAGAATTTTGAATTGATGATTACTATCATGTTCCAACCAAAACCCTCCAAGTCCAAAATAAAATCCATATTTACAGCAAAAATAATAGGTATATGTTAATTTTTTTTTGCTCATATTATTCCCAAACCCCTTACATATCTTTTGTCCAATACACAGACAGTAAGAACAAATTGTAAAGGAGAGGCACATTTTTCTCAATTTCTGAAAATTTTGTCAATGTGGACTTCGCAGCTTTTGCATCTTATGTCCACATATTTGCAATTAGGGTGCTAATGGAAAAATACTGGGAGAAGAACAAGCCTTTATTTCTAATATTTTTGAACATTGAGAAAGCCTATGACATTGTACCAAGGGAAAGAATTTGGCAATGCATGAAAGAACTTCAAGTGCGAGACAGTCTCATAGACAAAGTAAAAATGCTGTATAGTGGAAATAGAAGTTGTATTCAAGTAGGACGTGGTTTGTCGGACTGGTTTGAAACAAAGAGAGGAGTGCAGCAGGGCAGCTCATTGTCACCACTTCTATTTATTATTGTGATGGATGTAGTAATGAAATCTATTAAAAGGAAAGAACATGGAGATATCAAAGCCTTCACATTTGCAGATGATGTTGCAATCTGAAATGAGAGAGAATGCAAAGCTGGAATGAGGAGTTTAAGAAATATGGTTTAAACATCAGTAAGACCAAGACGGTGGTGATGAAAGTGTATGGGTAAGGAGCAGAACCAAATAGTCATGTTAAATGAAGCCCACTGGACAGCATTCCAGTTTTCAAATACTTGGGTAGCATTCTATCAAACGACAACCTAGCAAAACATGAGGTGAACAATCAAATCAATAAGGCAACACAGTTTTACCACCAGGTAAGACACTTGCTGTGGGATGAGCAAATATCTATGAAAACAAAAATGACAAGTCCTATTATACACCAATTCTTACATACAGTCTTGAAACCACAACACTGATGAATAGAGATAACTCCAAACTCCAGGAGGCTGAAATGAAATTACTACACACTATGATCCAGAAAACCAGGAAAGACAAGATCAGGAATGAGAAAATTAGAGAAGTAGGAATAGATGATTCTCTCCTCAATAAGATTCAGATATCAAGACTGAAGTGGTTTGGTTACATGAAGAAGATGCCAGTTAACAGAACTGCAAGGAAGGAATTGGATGGATTTAGTTAAGAACGATGTACTGCTGAGAGGTCATGTTTGGGACAAGTTGGTGGAGGAGGAATGGTACAAGGACAGGATGAGATGGAAGAGGCTCATATACCACACCTGGGAAACTGGAGATGGTTTAGGATGATTATTATGATGATGATGATGATGTAACATATGGACTAGAAATGCTGGTAAAATAGAAATGAAATTTTTAAGAACATCGGTTAAAAAGACAAGAAGAGATAGAATTCAAAATATTAAAATCAGAGAAGAACTAAATATAGAACCGTTAGTACAGAACATATAGAAAGCAAGACTTAGATGGTTTGGACATGTAAAAAGAATGGGAAAGGAATGAGTAGCAAGAAGGGAATTGGAAAGAGAAGTTAAGGGAAAGAGGCCAGTTTGAAGACCCAGAAGAAGGTGGATGGATCAGATTTGGAAGGAAATTAGAGAAGCTGGATTGGATGTGGTGGAAGTAATGGAGCAGGAAAAGTGGAAGGACAGAAAGGAGTGGAGGAAGCTTGTTAACCACACCCGGGCGACTGGAGTGGGACATTGATGATGATGATGATGATGATGATGATGATGATGATGAGTGCTGTGAATTTTTGTATGTTCTAAGAAGTCCAGATAGATCTCCGCCAAGATGTCCGAGGCCGGTGAGCCCATTGCTAAACCATCTTGCTGATATATCATGTTATCGAAGGTGAAAAGGTTCTTATTATTAACAACCAGTTTAAAAACTGAAATAAAGTCTTGAATTTCTAGTTTACTTAGGTGACTGTTTGTTTAAATTATTTTCAATGATGGGGAATAACTTTGTTTGTATACTAGGGTACATGTTCATGATATCAAACCAGTGGAGAGAATGATTAGGTTGGATGTCAAAGTTCTTCAGTTTTTCTAATAATTCTGTGATGTTTCTCATAGATTTGTTGGATAAAAATCAAGAATTTTTCTTTAAAAATATCTGAATGAATTGAGATGTCTTGTACAAAGAACTGGGTTTGTAATTGATTATTGGGAAAATGGGTTTGCCAGCCTTGTGAAGACCTGGGTTCATGTTTAGTAGTTTTTGTTTTTTTCCTGATCTGTGAAGAGATAAGGAGTACGTTTTTTTTTAAGTTTGTTTAAGTAAACTTTGGATTTTTTGGGTGGAGTCTTTTTTAACTATTGAGAAAGCACTATTTTTAAAGAAATCTTTAGTTTTTGTGACATATTCAGTTTTTGTCCATTATGGCAGTTTTATTGCCTTTGTCTGCTTTAGTAATGATAAGGTCATTATCCTTAATTTTCTTTTCTTTTTTTTTTTTTTTTTTGCTAGGGGCTTTACGTCGCACCGACACAGATAGGTCTTATGGCGACGATGGGACAGGAAAGGCGTAGGAGTTGGAAGGAAGCGGCCGTGGCCTTAATTAAGGTACAGCCCTAGCATTTGCCTGGTGTGAAAATGGGAAACCACGGAAAACCATTTTCAGGGCTGCCGATAGTGGGATTCGAACCTACTATCTCCCGGATGCAAGCTCACAGCCGTGCGCCTCTACGCGTACGGCCAACTCGCCCGGTCTCTTTTTCTTTTTACGTTGTCAGATCAGGTATATCCTGCTGCCATATGCGACAGTAGACAGTACTCCCTGCAACTGCCTGGCCGAGGGTTGGGTGGCTGTTGCTATACCTGACAAACTAAGGTAGAACCAATGGCTATGGGCAGAGGAGTTCACCCTTAGGGGGCTTGTTGAAGCCATTGTGTAGGAAATGACACATAAATTCAACTGGAAGCTGCTGCCTTGCAGATGTGGCAGGGGACGAGATAACCCTGACAGAAAACCTTCACTAACGTTAGGCCTAGCAAGTCAGTTGGAGAGTAACTGCAACCGCTTTCAACACTTATACGAGCCTCAGATGCAAACAAAGAACTCGGAGTAGACAACAGTATCCGCAGACCCACACCAGGTATGATGGCTTACAACCTGATGATAGGCCAAGCCTGGTGATTGTGCAACAACCCCGGAGAAGACAGCACACTCGAGTAGGAACAATCAATGTACTGAGTTTGACTGGGAAATGTGAAGAGTTAGTGGATATCATGTAGAAAAGGAAAATATCAATCCTAGGACTGAGTGAAAATAAATGGAAAGGTAAAGGGAAGGGTAGAGTTGAGGAAAAACTATACCCTCTATTAGAATGGTAACAACAGAGAGATGAGAAATGGAGTGGGATTGATATTGTCTAAAGTGTTAGATGGTATTACAGAGATCTAGTACATCAATGAGAGTATAACAAAGGCAACAGTTCACCTTGGGAAAGAGAAGCTGACACTGATGTAAGTGCATGACCCTCAGATGGGCTGCAATCAAGACGAAAAGTACAAGTTTCTTGAAGACCTAGAATAAATCATCAGTGAAGACAGGGCAATCATCATCGGGAACCTCAACACACAGCTCGGGACAGACAGGAATGGCTATGAAAAGGTGATGGGACCACATGGCTATGGGAGAAGGAATTCAGAAGACGAACATCTCCTAGACATCTCCTAGAACCTGTTTGGTGACCAAGCTCGATAGCTGCAGTCGCTTAACTGTGGCCAGTATCCAGCCAGTATTGGGAGATAGTAGATTCGAATCCCACTGTCAGCAGCCCTGAAGATGGTTTTCCGTGGTTTACCATTTTCACACCAGGCAAATGCTGCAAAAAAAAAAACAAACCTGTTTGGTAGTAAAAAACCATTGGTTCAACAAGAGAGTCAGTCACAAGATTACCCATTACAGCTGGGATGGAAAGCGCAAGACAGTCATTGACTATGTCATTACAGATAAAGAAAGAAGTAGATTTGTGACTGATGTCAAGGTAATTCCAAGTGAGAATCTCAATAGTGACCACCGGTTATTAGTAGCAGATCCAAAAGACATTAATGTGCGTAAGATAACAACCAGGAAATTACCTAAGATTAAGGTGTGGGAACTACAACCGATTGGAAAAAGGACCGATTATCAGGACCGTATAAGAGGACAACTGCCTACGGAAGAAGTGAAGAATGGTGAGGTAGAGTGGACAAGATTTAAAAACACCTTGATAAAAGAAGCAATAGAGGTTTGCGGGAAGACAAGTGCGAGAGTAAGGGTAAAAGAGACACCCTGGTGGAATGATAGAGTAAGATCCTCAATAAAGAAAAGGAACATGGTACAAAAGGAACGAGATAGAGAGAAATCCAAGTCAAAACAGGTAAGGGATGAGGGGAAGATCAGAGACCTCGAGTAAGTTTACCGGGACAAGAAATTGAGAGTTAAAAGAGTAGTAGAAGAAGAGAAGATAAAGTGCTGGGAGAAATTTACTAAAAACTGAAGGAAGACAGCAGAGGCAATATGAAACTATTGTTCAGAGTGATCAAAAAAGGATTCAGTTAAAACCATCAAAGCAACTGAGGATCCTAATGGAAATCTCGCCAGGAAAGGAAAGGACATCAGAGAGGTTCTGAGGAATCATTTTGATCACCTATTGAACAGGACAGAAGAAGATCAGAGAACAAAAGAACCAGCTGTTGAAACCTGCACAGAGGTACCTCCTATTACATGGGCAGAAGCAGAAGCAGTCCTTAAGAAGATGCCGCAAGGGAAATCCCCGGGAATCGATTTTCTCAGGAATCTTAAGCCCATGAGAAAGGAGCATTATTCCCTGGTAGTTGGAGCATTTTCAGCGATTTCCTTAAACAGGGGGATAATGACACCCTTGCTCCAATCAGTAGGTATCTTGCCATCTTTCCAAACTGCATTGAGCACTCTGTGTAGCCACTGTAATCCCTGGACTCCTGCTGCTTTAATCTTGTTCATGCTGACTTCATCAATTCCTGGGGAATTTACTCAGTTTGTGAGTCATCTTAGAGCCACAGTTTGAAGAGGAACAGCATGGTTTCAGGCCTAACAGGTCCACAACAGACCTAATCTTCAGTGTCCGTATGTTAATGGAAAAATATTAGGAAAAAGGCAAAGATCTGTTTATGGTTTTCCTTGACATTGAGAAGGCATATAACAAATGAATAGTAACACAGTAAAGGTTTCCACCTATTCAATACTAATATGTATTTACAATATTATAAATTACATGGAACTAGTTTCGACCCACCTAGGGGTCATCATCAGCCATATTAAAGCATACATAAGTTTTTGTCGAATCCTTATGTATGCTTATGTATGCTTTAATATGGCTGATGATGACCCCTAGGTGGGTCAAAACTAGTTCCATGTAATTTATAATATTGTAAATACATATTAGTATTGAATAGGTGGAAACCTTTACTGTGTTACTATTCATGTTATTCTCAGTTCAATACGGACCAACAACATGAAATTCATAACCCTTGATAAGGCATATAACAGCATTGCAAGAGAGAAGATATGGGAATGCCTGAGAAAAAGGAATTCACCAGCACTTCCTTCTAAACTCCACTTCCTCCCTTGCATTTCACTTCTTCCCACACGCATATCCTTGTATGTTGATAACAGATGTATTTTTAATCACATCATTGTATTTACCATTTGTAAATCTGTTAACCCCAGAGAGCTAATGCTTCATCAAAATGACGACGGCCATGATAAAATTTCTCTCCCCCACCCGTTCTCGCAACCTCAGCCGCTAAGGCTTCGTCAGAAAGACTACGCAAAGCACATAACTCACTAACGAGACAGCTCTCCGATGAGACTGATGTAACATCATCCACAGCTCAAGGACAAATGAAGATACTGAAGGATCCATTCGACTGAAGTTACAGGATTTTGTTTGTTGTTTTATTTGAACCAAGTTAACAAGAATCCTTTCTGCTCTCTGTCTAGGCATTGAATCACACATTTTTTGGATGTATTCATCTGAATTTCCTGTTAACAAAGAGTGTCCATCGAAGCAATCGTAACAATATAATGGACAATTGGTTCACTTCTGTTCCCTTGGTAACTGACCTATTGAAACCACCATATAACTTGACAATACTAGGCACTATTTGTAAGAATGAACGAGAAATTCCACCTGCGTTACTGAATCATACGGCAAAAAAAGTAGGCACATCTAAGTTTTGTTTTGACCAAGAGAAAACACTTCTGTCGTACAAAACCAAGCCGAACAATGTGGTCTTAGTTCTTTCGACCACTCAGGAACGAGCAGAGATCAATCCAATATCGAAGAAGCCGATTACGATTGAGGATTATAACGACACGAAAGGTGGTGTGGACACGCTAGACCAGATGAACAATCAAATGAATTGTAGTAGAAAGACAAGATGATGGCCACTTTGTGTCTTCTTTGGTATGTTGAATATTATTCTAGTGAACTCTTATGTGATCTATGTTCACAATAAGTTCAACAATAAAGAAAAGCCTTTGACTAGGAGGCAATTTGCAAAAAAGTTGCAGAATGAACTTATGAAGCCATGAGTGACACATCGCCTTGGAATGCGCAACTTGTCGCGCATGCTGCACTCATCTATGGCAGAAATACTTCACATGAATATGCCTACAGATAAAGCTGAAAGTTCTAAATCAAGAAAATGCAAAATATGTGCCTTTTGTCCAAGCAAGAAACGGAGGATGACAAAACTGTATTGTTGTCATTGTTCCAGAGCTATATGTGAGGAACATCAAGCATGATGCTGTTTAGAATGCAACAATCGGCGATGAATGTGGTTAAAATGTTTGTGTATGCTGACAAGACTCTATCAAAGAAATGCATCATGTAAAATACATAAATATGTAGCAGTAAGTAATTTTTACATACCAATGAATTTGTTCGTCAAAATGACTATGCATTAGCTTTAATGTTCCTTGTAATCCCCGTTAGCTTTCTAGGGTTAATAAAGCACTAGATAACTAACACAACCTTAAGCTCATCTCCTAACTTATTCAATCATACTTAGGCATAGGCAAAATTCCCCTCCCATCTCCTATATATTCACATCCTTTACCCACCTCCCTCTTCCGTCACATCTACCCAACCCGCCCACATCTCTTGGCCAGAGAGAGCACATTACCCTCTAGGTGGCCAGCCCCACCCCTTCAGGGTGGGGAATGAAAGCATAGTTAGTTAGTTAGTTAGTTAGTTAGTTAGTTAGTTAGTTAGTTAGTTAGTTAGTTAGTTATACTGCAGTACATACGATTATCAAAACAATTAACAAAACTATTCAACACAAAAAAGTTTTAAACTTCCCTTCCTAAAATAAGGGTGCATGGGTTATGTGATGGTGGGGATTATTCACATATATACAGTAAAAAACCAAGGCTAGGTTTTGATTAATGTTTCATAGCCTAGAATAATTGTTGTGAATAGGCTTTTAGGTGGAATGTGACAAAATCCTTGAAAGTCTTTTTAATAATACTTTATTAACAGTAATACCATTTTACATAACAGTAGAGAATAATAAACAAAACAAAACACACTAAAAAGAAAGTTCAATGGAGTATAAGTAGAAAAATATGTACAGATATATACACAGGTTATATTACAAGTAATCACAGGAAAGTAATAGTCAATTTTGGAGAATATGTAAGTGATTTCTAAATTTTGACAATGAGCAGTTAAATATATCAATATCCACTTTGTTTAGTCTTGGAAGTTTTGCAAAGACCTATGTTTCACTTCCTCTGAAAATGATCCTAATATTGTCAAAAGGTTTGAATTAGAAGTTGCCGTTGTACACTACATAGAAATGCTTTCATTTTTCATGAGGTGATGCCTACTACATACAGAGATTTACACAAAATGTAATCACTAGGGCCCGGATGTTTATGACCTAAAAATATTAGAAATGTGCAAGCATTTATGACCTAAAAATGTATTAAAATATGACAAAAAATATGACTTAAAATTTTTTTGGTCACATTTTTGAAATCGTCAAACATTTTGCCATTGTTTAAATTAACATTATATTGACAATATACTTTTAAAATCTAGAACATTCAATAATAATAAATAAGTAATAATAATATTAAATTATTATATTTTGAATTTATTTAATTACTCATTCCAAAGGTAACTACGGCTCTGCACAGAATGAAAAAAAATGTCGCATTTTGATGGGCAATCAGAAAGAATTACAATAGCAAATTACATATATTTTAAAGTTTTCAAATAAGAACGATATTCTATTTTAACGCAACATTGACTTGCAACGGGAAAAAGATGCTCAACATTGCAGGATGTTATTAGGCCATATTTGAAACGCATCAAATCATTAGAGTTCAATTATTGAGGCTCACTATTCTTTCGCTTTATACGCATTTGTCTCTTTCTATACAGCTTACCCTCCTAATTCACATAAATATATATTTCTAAGAAAGATAATGTAAGAAATTACAGACAAGGATTAGGTGATGTGAAAAATCCATATTTGAGATGACTGAAAGCAGGTATGCGAAAATGGAACAAAAAGATAAAAATATAACTAAACACGAAAATTAACGAGGAAATATGACCATAATATGAAAAGTTGCAGGAAAATTACAAAAAGCATTAAAAGAGCCAAAATATGACTTTATATGACCTGTTAAAATTGCATCATTTTAATCACCATCGATAAAATCATGCTTAACTTGTATTTTCCATGGAAATAATTTAAAGAAAAAAGGGACATGTCATAAACATCCGGGCCCTACTAATAGCATTGTCCTTGTGACACAATTTCCAATCACCATACCTACACAAATAATTGCAACATATTTTTCTTTAAAATTTGTCAGTGAAAAGTCTGGGTATTGTTTGCATCAATGTTGAAACAGTGCTCCTGACATGGCGAAATCTGGAAAAGAGTATTTTTCCATCCACTCTGTTGGCAACTATATTCCAGGCACAAGCGTGAAGTGTGCCGCATACATATCATGTTATTTGCATGGCGTCAGTTTAAGTAGTAGCATGTCTTTAGAGTTTTCATTATACTGTTAAGTCATTCACAGCTAAAGACAGAGCAAATTGGCAATTGCACTGCAGGAAGAAGATACAATGGGGACAAAAGTTGCAGTATATGATTGGAGAAAAAATAAAGCTTGTCTTTAACATACAAACTGTAACCGCACGGCATTTCATGGATAAAAAGCAAAGTTTCCAGAAATTGAAAACAGGATATGCAAATATATGACTGAAAAGACACAGTTGAGATTTGTCATCACGTCTCCTGTGTCTGTTGAAAGGTATAGCAAGAGAATAAAACATAATGGGTTTAAGGCTAGTCATGGATGGCTCACATGTGTTTGGAAACAAAATTACTTTATTTTTCGAAGGAAGAGGTATAGAGAGAAGATTTCCAGAAATTTGCTATCGCTTGGCTCCAGAGAATTAATATTTACTCTTGTAAATTGATAATGCAGATTAGAGTTTGGAATATTTTGAATATTTTAGCATGAGTTATTTCACAATTTATTGGACTGTATTAATGAGTTTTCAATATGAAATTTTAACAATACTATATAAATACAAGAAAAACACTTTTTTTCTTTTCAAATTTCCTTTCCTGAAATTAGTGAATGGGATTATTTACGTTCAGTATACAGTTTACATGTATGACAGCTTTCACACTACCAGGGTCACTTTTTGCCAGGTATCTGAATGTTTTCTGGGGAATGACAGGCCATCATTCTTCCTGAAGAACTTACCTAGACAGGGGCGTATTCTCCTAGAATGCAAGGCATTCACTGCATGCGTTATGATAACACAAAGAACTGTCTGATGTACGATTTTAGGTTGTTTTAAGTCAAATATTAACGATTTCATCTCTCAGAAGTTCAAAAGGTCCGCGCAACTGTACTAGTTCCGTTGCTTGACTACGTGTGGTGCTGGTGTAGTCTCGCCATCTACTCCTCTCTAGGAAGAAAGAGACAGCATGGCGGAGTTAAGGATGCAAGGCATTCAATCTTAAGATTGCATTCGGTGGCAGACGTAGTTCTGAAACCCTCTGAACGATGTCGCTGCAATTGAAACTTGGTCAGAATTTGTCACCCCATACCCGTGCTACCCTCTGCCATCTGTTAGCAACTTGGAGAAAGTCGACATGTTTACAGCGAACAGGACCCACAGATTATCCCCCAGTGAGAACCCAACGTGACGAAACTGACCAATGCCACTGAGGTGACTTTCCTCCAGTGCTTCAGTTGTGGCTAACTAGTGAGTTAATTCATTGTGTGTTTTGCTGATTAGTGAGTTCATTCTGTGTGTGCTGTTCCTGTGCTATTCATCGTTTTCGGTCTTTTATTATATTTTGCGCTTATTGTGGTATTAACGATGGATGAGTCTAAAATGGATATAATTTTAAATCAGTTTACTGGCCGTTCGTTTGATGAAAAGATTCAAATAGTTCAAGCCGGGAGACCTCTACCTTCCCTCGTATATTTCTTCTTTACCGGGCGAGTTGGCCGTGCGTGTAGAGGCGCGCGGCTGTGAGCTTGCATCCGGGAGATAGTAGGTTCGAATCCCACTATCGGCAGCCCTGAAGATGGTTTTCCGTGGTTTCCCATTTTCACACCAGGCAAATGCTGGGGCTGTACCTTAATTAAGGCCACGGCCGCTTCGTTCCAACTCCTAGGCCTTTCCTATCCCATCGTCGCCATAAGACCTATCTGTGTCGGTGCGACGTAAAGCCCGTAGCAAAAAAATTCTTCTTCTTCTCCTTCTTCTTAATCTGCTTACCCTCCAGGGTTGGCTTTTCCCTCGGCTTTTCGGACTCAGCGAGGGATCCCACCTGTATCGCCTCAAGGGCAGTGTCCTGGAGCTTCAGACTCTGCGTCGGGGACAAAACTGGGGAGGATGACCAGTACCTCGCCCAGGCGGCCTCACCTGCTATGCTGAACAGGGCCTTGCGGGGGATGTGAATATTGGAAGGGATAGACAAGGAAGAGGGAAGGAAGCGGCCGTGGCCTGAAGTTAGGTACCATCCCGGCATTTGTCTGGAGAAGTGGGAAACCACGGAAAACCACTTCCAGAATGGCTGAGGTGAGAATCGAACCCACCTCTACTCAGTTGACCTCCCGAGTGAACCCCGTTCCAGCCCTCATACCACTTTTCAAATTTCGTGGCAGAGCCGGGAATCGAACCCGGACCTCCGGGGGTGGCAGTTAATCACACTAACCACTACACCACAGAGGCGGACTCTCATAAATTTAAAAATAGAAAACAAGAATTGTGTACGCACGTTCAATCCAGGAACTTACAGTAAAACTGTTTGGCTCGAGTTCACTTACATGTAATTAGGGTGAGTAGAATTGAAATTTACTTAATACATTGTGTTAACTGCATGGTTACTAGTTGCATGCCTCAGTGGAGATTCCAGGATACGCCACTGTACCTAGAGAAGTCTGATGTAGTTGGGAGTAAGTCATTGTTCTAATTCATCCCAAAGACTTTGTAAGGAATTCAGTTCAGGATGGGTAATCCATTTCCCAACCCTTTTTGTCCACAAAACATTTTCATGCAAAACTTGCATTATGGCAGGGGCTTCGGTCATGTTGATATGGACACACCATCAAATTGGTTTTCTACCATAGGTGATATGCTACTGTTCTTGTACTTTCCTACATCCAGATTGTCATACAGTATTACAAGAGGAGCAAGTCTATTCCATGAAAAAACATCCCCACACTATAATTCACCTCAAAATTTTGCTATTGGCATTAAACATTCCAGCAGAAAATTTGCCTCATCCGACCCCTCTCATTGGACTGTCGCATGCCATGGCATGATTCATCCCTCCATTTTCAATTTTATTCTGTCCAGTGCTGTCACTTTTTATACCTTTGATAGATATACAACTGTTGTGACAACCAACAACTAGTCAACACCCATAGTTGCTGCATTTCCCTGACCTACACATTCACCACATACTTCTTATTAATGGACAAAACATATCACTCTGCCTCCTTTCATACTGGTATCTGTAATCATAGTGACATCCAGGCTTCGGATTTATATTACAAAGAGATGTCTGAATTATTTGAAGCAGATAGTGTATGTTCTGTAAAGGTCAGCTGTTTCTTCAGCAGAGTGCTGGTTGGGTGCTTGTAAATTTGAACAGCAGATATCAAGGACATCAGACTAAAAACTAACATAAAAAATGTCAGTACCCTTTTATGATGGAATTAGATAGAGAGAATAAGAGTCTCATAAGGCAGGTGAGGAAAGATGCATAGCGTATCTCAAGTAAATTAGGGACGGAGAGAGAAGAGAAAACAGTTCTGTGTAAAGAGGATAAGGAAGTAAGCAGCAAGTAAGTGGTAAGATAGTAAAGACAAGTATATAATGGGGTGAAAATGTGAAATATAGTTTTCTTATTGTGTACCATACTATCATTTCTTATGGCATAAAATCTAGCACAGTTTCATATACTTCAGTAAACAGAAGTACACAACTAAATTAATTACATTTGTTCAGATCTTTCCCTGTGATCACATTTTTATATACTCAGAACTCTTTTCCTTTTTTAAGTTACAGAGGACACAGTTTTAAAAATGTTTAGTTGATTGTCAGTGTCCCAATTGATATGATGAAATGGTGTATGGCTTTTAGTGTCATGAGTGTCCGAGGACAAACTCGGCTTGCTGGATGCAGGTCTTCTGAAACGATGCTCATAGGTGACCTGCGCGTTGTGTTGAGGATGAAATTATGATGAAGACAATAAATACACCCAACCCCAGTGCCAGCGGAATTAATCAATTATGGTTACATTCGTGACCCTGTCGGTAATTGAACCCATGACCCCTATGATTAAAGCCCAGCATTCTATTTAGCCATGGAGCCGGAGAGTTGATATATGATATGATATGAACATGTTACAAAGACTTGAAAGTAGGGCATGTTAGCTATTGTCTGTTTTGTTTCCTTGATGGGAATTTTAGTGGATTAGCATGCTTCCTCAATGTAAATTATGCAATAAGTACACAGTCATTCACCATAGCTGGACTGAGTGGCTCAGATGGTTAAGGTGCTGGTTTTCTGATCCCAAATTGGCAGGTTCAATCCTGGCTCAGTCCGGTGGTATTTGAAGGTGCTCAAATACATCGGCCCTGATTTGGCAAATTTACTGCTACACAAAAGAACTCCTGCGGGACAAACTTCTGACACCTTGGCATCTCCGGAAACCGTAAAGTCCAAACCGTAACAATTTGTTGGTCAGTGTAAAAAAAAACCCACATTTTTATTTTGTTCTCTTGGAGGATCTGCACAGTCCAATCTGTGGTGGTGTGGGGTGTAAAAAAAAGCAAGTATTTCCCTCACTTCTTTACTTTGTGATGAATAAACAAAAAATATCAAGGTTGAAGCGTGTTTAAATTGTCAAAAATCATGTAAATTTTAAAACTACCTCTGTCGTATTATTCTTAGGGTAAGTGACATGTGAATTATGATCAATTCAACAGTTGTTTTAATCTAAATTTTATTTGGAAAAATATTTATGATAGAACCCTTGTTTCATTGGTAGAACAGTGTGTGTTACATCACATAATAAGTGGAGCTCTACAGTTTAAAGATCCAAGTATTGAATTGAAAATTTTGAATTAAATTTCTTGCTGAAGTAGTCAGATGCTGGGAGGTGATTGGGTTGCTCTTTGGTGTACGAGGGTCTATCACAAAATTTTCAGTTAATTTCTTCCTTTGTTTTGGTTTTCCTGTTTTGTTTTTATAAGATATTGGTTTAGATGTTTTACATAATTCACTGTCAATAGTGAATCACGATTTATACAATATATGCAAAGAAAAATTATTCCTCCTTGGAGATAGCTGTATAACAGGGGAATTTTAAAATTTAAAAATAAGTAAGCTCATTTTATCCTAAGATAACCAGTGTGAAAATTGGAATGGCATTATTAAGTACTTTACTACCACTTTGATGCTGTTACTGTGTGGTAGCCCTTGTGGATTCTCTCTCTCTCTCTCTCTCTCTCTCTCTCTCTCTCTCTCTCTCTCTTGCTGCACTCAAATACTGAGATAGTTCTTAATTTCAAATTGTGTTCGTGAACCAAGTGTTTACAGTCGCACACTACACGTTTACACTACTATGGATCTCATAATGAAATACATCACTGAATTCTTTCTACATTCACAAGTATATAGGACTGACGAGTTTTTATTAACATACTCTTCTCCATTCCAGTGAACTATTAACAGCAGTGCTAGTAATTTATTTTTGTAATCTTTTGAAGTTTATATTCTATTGGTAGTGATTATTATTTTAAGGGAAGTACACAAAATTTAGCTCGTACTGAAGTTGCAGACTTATTTATGGCTGTATAAGTATGGAAGCTGCTGAGGTATGGGTAGTGATGCTGAGTAATTATTAGACATTGGATTTGTATGGAAATGCACATGTTATTTGCCTATATGTACACTTCCAAAACCGACAAGGAATGAATTTGAATGTGAAATTGGACGAATTATTAAGTTTAATAGTGCATATATATATATATGCATATTTGCATATATTTCAGATTAGTGCATACATTTCGGATTTATTGTGCAAGTTTTCGACTTTTATTACACATATATTAACACGTTTTAATGAGCAGTCTGCAAGAAAATGTAAAGGAATTAATGCCGTGAACTCTTTCAGCAATGAAACAGTTCAAAGGAAACTGGCACTTTTCAAGACACACTTTCAAATCGTACCAGCTAGGAACATGTGAATTGCGTCTTGGTGATTCGCTGGTTATTATGGAGAATGTGAAGCATAAACTGGAAGGCATCCCAGGAAACCTCAGACTTCATCTGCAGTCAAAATATTGCGATATCCTTAAACGAAATCTGGGCTATGACATCATGGTAGCTATAAACAATATTTGGCTGTTACTGATAATGAGGATCTACGGGAATGTTTTTACGCCTACACTCACTCCTGAAAACTGTTGTAGTGTACTGTTAAGCAAATTATAGACAGAAAATGTAGGGTTTGCAGTGTAAGATGAAGGAGGAATGTGTATTTAAGAGTGTTTCTTCACATTTGTGTGTTTTTCTTTTACACTGTTTTCTTACAACCTTACTAATTGATTTATCATATGTATTAATTAATACACTGCGACTTATCTAGGAGACGTGCATATTATTTGATACATCTCACAAACCATCCATGAATTGTTTTTATTAGTGGAACAGCCGCAGCTGAGAGTAGCATGATTTTTTGGTTTTCATTCAGTTGTTTATTCATGATCATGATTTTATGTATTGGTGTGGATGAATCATGTGAGTATAGTTTGCATTTCACACAAGTGTATAATAGCACGAACATAAGTGCATACCTGAATGCATATTTCATCACTTTTTGCAGCATAGCTGCATGCATATATTGGTGATTTATACAGCATATAAATCCGAAGTCTAGTAATAATATTCGGAGCATGATTTGTGCATCTGGATGTTATGAAAGGTGGTACTCATACGGCCAATAGTACTGCGATGGCACTTTCTGGCCCAGTGAAGAAAGTAATGGCAAACTACCACACACCTCATCTTGCCTAGTATGCTTCTTCATGGCATTGCCATCATATATTTGCATTATCTATAATCGTATAATGCTTGGTAGCAGTATTTGAGGATCCAATCTACCTCCATACTTAAGACTTGACAGATAGCAGGTGGACAGTAAGATAATCACCCCCTAGGGTGCATCAAGATTTTTTACAATGGGTTGATTATACAATGTAGGTTGTATAGCTGTAAGCTTGTATTCTGAAATTGGGAGTTCACACTCCACAAATGACAACCTTGAAAATGGTTTTCTGTTGTTTCCCATTTGCACACCCTATACTTGAAGGCCACAGTTGCTACCTTCTCGTTGCAATATTTTCTTATCCCAACACTTTTAAGCCTAACGTTGGTACAATATTAAACAGCCTACTTACTTACTGGTCGGCGCTACAGTCCATATAGGTCCTTGCCCTCCGTAATCACCTGCCTCCATTCGTCCCGGTCCTCGGCTTTCCTTCTCCAGCATTTAACTCCCATCTTTCTAAGGTCATCCTCAAAATCATCATTCCATCTCTTCCTGGACCTTCCTGTCCTCGTTCCTTTCAGTTTTCCTATAAATACTTTCTTGACTGTACTGGTTTCTGCCATTCTCTGAACATAACCTGCCCACCTAATTCCTCCCTGCTTAATTTTAACGAAAATATATGGCTGGCCAAACAATCCTTGCAGCTCCGCATTTGTTCTCATTCTCCATCCATCCTCATCTCTAACTGCTCCAAATATCTTTCTCAATATCTTCCTTTCCCACCGTAACAGCCACTGTTCTTTTCTAGTAGTCATCACCCAGCATTCTGAGCCATACATCACTATAGGCCTTAGTACTGTTGTGTATATTTTTATTTTCATATTCCTACTGACATTCCTGGATTTAAACATATTTTGCAAGGCATAAAAGCACCGGTTCACACTTATTATCCTCTCTTGTATTTCCAGAGGTTTTATTATCAGTAGTTATTACTGAGCATAGATAATTGAAAGTTGTACCGATAACTCTTTGATATTCCTTCCCATGTATTCTCACTGTGGTTCTTCCTCTTGCTCCCTCTGTATCTCCCATCTTCATATGCTTTGTTTTATTTATATTCACTTCTAGCCCTAAGTCCTGTGCTTTCTCTTCTAACAAAGCATAGTTCCCTTCAAGAGGTCTTTTGTTTTGTGCAATAATTGCCACATCATCAGCATATGTTATCACTTGTACTAATCTGTTCAGGATGTTTCCCCCTGGGTTGATGGGTAGGTTGGCATATCACTTTTTCCAGTGCTAAATTGAATAGAAGTGTGGAGAGAACATCCCCCTGTCTCAGCCCCTTTTCAACTAAAAACGCCTCTGACAGATCCTGTTCCACTCTCACCTTGCATACTGTTGTTTTCAAGGTGATTTCTGTCAACCTAACCAATTTCCTCAGTATTCCAAACTCTCTCATAATTTTATAAATTTTGCCTCTATCTAGACTGTCATATGTCTGTTATAAATTAACATACAGCTGGTGCAGCTACTTGTCATACTCATACAACTTCTCCAGTAATTGTCGCAATATAAAAATCTGATCCAGAGTAGAGCAGTTTTTTCTAAAAATCTGCTTCGTAATCCCCTAGTATCCTTTCCATCCAGAGTTCCAGTCTTGAGGCTAATATCTTATTGAAAACCTTGTAACTTCCATCCAGCAAGGTAATCCCTTTGTAATTTCCACATACTGCCTTATCTCCTTTCTTATGTTTTGGACATATTATGTCCACTGTCCAATCCTTGGGCATTTCCTCCTTCATCCAAACCTCCTTTATCAACTCATGAACAGCCTTCTCTACTCCTTCTCCCGTATATCTCAACAGTTCTGTCTCCATCCCATCTTCACCTGGGGCTTTGTTGTTCTTTAATGCTATAATTGCTATCCTGACCTCTTCTAAATATGGCGGCTCTATTAACTCTTCATTCGATTCTCTTTCTTCCCCATCATAACTGATGTTTTCCTCTTCTCTATCATCCTCATTATTTCTGTTGAGTACCTTGTAAAAATACTCCTGCCTTCTTTCGAGCACTTTGCTTTTGTCACCGATGAGGTTTCCATCCTCGTCCTTAAAGAAAACAGCTCTTGTTTGAAATCCTCAGATCTTTTGTTCTCTCATAAAACTTTCATACCTCATTTCTATCCTTCATTTCATCCAGTTCTTTGATTCTCTTTCTCTCAAAAGCTTTTTTTTTTTATTTTTTTTTTAAATCTACATAACTTATCGGCTCTTCTCTGCTTCCCTCTGTACTCTTCCACTGTTTGTCTTGTCCGCCTTTGAAGCATTCTTTTCCTAGCTTCATTCCTCTCTTGAATTAGTGTGAAGCATTCTTCATCAAACCATTCTGCTCTCTTTACATGTCCCTTCTTTCCCAAAGTATCATCTGCAACTTCACTGATAGTTGTTCTCAGTATCTCCCACTTACTTTCCACTTCTCCTTTCTCCCATAACTCCTTTCTTATTTCCAAAGATTCTGCTATTTTCTTCTTGTATTTCTCTTGCAATTCCTCATTTGTAATACCCTCTTTGTCTTCTTAATTTTACCATCCTCCGAAAGTCTATTTTTTATCTGTATTTTATTCTTACAAGATAATGGTCTGGATCAGCATCAGCACCTCTACAACTTCTAACATCCATGATGTCTGATGCATGCCACCTGTCTACGATAACATGGTCTATTGCATTTGATTTTTCGTTACTCCATCTGGTGATATCTATGTCTCCTTCTTTATGTTTTTCCGCGGGTGCCAAGAACTTTTGATTATCATCTGCTTCCTACTTGCAAAGTCAATCAGTCTCAGACCATTATCATTACTGACTTCATGCAAGCTTTCTTTCCATACTATGTATTTATACTTTGTACACTTCTTCTCTTCTAATCTTTGCATTTAGATCTCCAAGGATCATTTTCATGTCATGTCTTTGAACTTTATTAACTTCTTACTCCAATTTGGTGTAAAATGCATCTTTTTCCTCCTCTTCTGCCTCCTCTATAGGAGCATACACACAAAACATTGTAACATTGAAGAATTTTACCCGAAGTTTTAAAGAGCACATCCTATCATTGATTGCAGTAAAGCCAATCACACTTTGATTTACAGACTTTTGTATGAGGAATCCTGTGACATTGCTGCCTTCTTCTCCTCCACTGTGCCTACATCAGGATATGTTGACGAGACGTTATCATCCCTTGCCCCTTCCATCTTAGTTCCTGCAATGCTGCTATCTTCACTCCATACTTATCCAGTTCATTCCTTAATTCCTTCAAATTGCCAGGTCTCTTTAATGTCCTTATATTCCACGTTGTTACTTTGATATCAATTTTCCTTCTCTTAAGCCATTTTTCTTGCTGCGTCATCACCAAGTTATCTGCTTTTCTTGTAGTATGTCTTAAGGTATCCGTAACATTTGTCTTTTTATGAGGTAGGGGAGTTAACCCTACACCCAACCCCCAAGCTGGAGGACCAGGGTATCACTCTATCACTCTTAGTCTGGATCATCACCTTAGACTGTCCGGCTTGGGTGGCCATACCAGGAACATGTGCTTCCGACAGCATATCTCTTAAGGATCATTTGAGCACGCAAGCCTTCAAACACCCGGCAGAATGTATTTTGCCTTCATCAAGGTGGTGATACCTTCGGGAGGATATTAAACAGCTAAAAAAAACTGAAGTTTGTAAGTTCATGGCATTTTATGCTATTTTTAACTTTAAAGTCATAATTTACCTTCTAGAATAACTATACGTTAAGTGAATGGTAATTTTATGTGGGCAAATAAACTCAACTTCTGTTCAGAAAACTATAAGAAAGCATATTTAACTTTTCTTTCATTAGGTATTCTCTTTTTTTAAACCTATTATTTATCCTCAGTATGAAAAGTCAGTTCACTGGAGGCAATTTGATTACACTGAGCAGAGAGATTGCAGCATATACTCGTATTTCAAGTTTAAAAAAAGTTTTATCTGATATTCATAATTTCTGAATTTTATGATGGATTATAACAAGGGATTGGAAGTTCATGCCCTAAAAACTGTATAAATATGTATGCATTTATTCCCTAACAGGTACTTAAATTTGCAACAAAATATGCATCATCAATTTGAGCGTATTTCCATAAAATTGATATATGTAACTTATGTCATTATTCCATGGATTTTGAGTGTCAACCTCATCATTGGTGAATTCTTTACTATTGCATTTAACAACTAGGGAGTGACAGATGCTTTCCATGGTCAATCTTCATTTGTTGTCCCTTAGCGAAGCTTTGTAGCGTGAAAAACTTCATTCTACAAGCGACACGGGCATTCACAATTGCTGTTAACTGTTCTGTAGATTATGATTGTTCTGTTGGTGTTTTGTGTGCTTTGCCTTCTAGAACATCTACGATTTCAAGCAGTACATTATACCCAAGATTTTTGGAGAGAACATTTATTACTTTTGATTCCACTGTTTCTTCTACAACCCCTGGAACTGTTTCTAAAGTGGACACTTTTTTTTTTTAATTTTGCAAATGACTTGTATAAAGGAATCCCAACTGCCTCCGATAAAGTAGTACGTTTGGAATACAATGAAAATGAGCTGTTATAAACACAAGGTTACTTTCTAATACTTTGCTTGACAAAGCGTGCTGAGCCAGCTCAATAGATGCTGCTTCATTAGGATCTAATGCTTTTACAACTATAGTTTTCAGTAAATGTTCAGAATAATAGAGCACAGCCTCAAGCCATGATCTCCAGCATGTTCAAATAGGTTGTGTTGGTAAGGGAATATCAGGTGCTATTGTTCTGATTATCTGAACCTGCTAGGTTTAGTGTAAAACAGCACGATTGGCAACACTAATTCCCAAGTGTGCGTGGGGAAACACCGGGATTGCATCATAGACACATGACATCCAGCTTGGCATATCAAGTATCGTTGGTGAGTTATACGTTCCCTGCTCGCTATCCTGCTGCACCTTGCTGAAGCATACTACTACTTTACTACTTCTCATTATGGTTAAACAACATAAACATTTAGACATTAACTAACTTAGTTGGACTTAAAATTGAATATGAAAAATACATAGATCTTAACTGCTATGACCTGAAAAATTTGATGTAGAAATATTTTAACTAAGGTCACCAAAATGAGGGTTTGTACGTCATGTGAATGGACTCTGTCAGACAACTGTGTTTTAAGTAGTGAATATTTTAGACTGTAGTTCATAATTAGCACAGCAACATAGAAATATTAACCCTAGAAGTGCCAAGGATCTCTAAAAGTGGCTCACTGCGCCTTCCTGTGGTGCCAGGATCGCTTTTTGAGATCCTCAGCAAATGTGTTTTCTTGACTGTTATGTCATATGTTGGTGAAACATTTGTACTACATCAACTTGAATGTCTCTAGTTCACTCTTATCACCACTATTGTGGCTTTTGGTAGTATTTGTTAGAGTTTCATGTCTATACAAATCTCATAGCTAGTAGTTGCCACGTGACTGTAGTAAATAAACATGGCAGCGTCGAAATCAAAAACATTGCTAACTAAATCGGATATTTTACAAGCCTTTGATGAGGGTAGTAACTTTAGTGAAATTGATAGTGAAAATGATTCTGTACGAAAACCATTGAATCTGCTGGGAAGTACTGACTTTAATCTACTTTTAAAAACCCAAACATTTTCCTAGTACAGTACTGTAGTAGTTTTGTATAATTCTCAGTGTTTGTTCTATTTTTCAGTATGTTCATGCAGGAGTGTAAGTTGTTCTACCTAATGGAGGTAAGTTTAGAAAGAATTGATCAGATTTTTTAAGCTTCCAGCTACTGATTAAGTAAATGTTTGCAATAATAAACCTAAAATATTTCTGATGCATAAATTTCCAATATGATATACATTAACTAAAATGAGGATAATTTGTGATTGTTAAATAATTTGTTTCCTCTCATGACTTCAGTTCCTAAAAACATATTTTTCCTAAATTTTTAAAAACATCTTTAAAAAAATAGTCTGAGGTCTGTTGTGTCTACTCTTGCTACTTAGTAGAGTGCAGTAATTGAGAGAATGAGGATCACCTTAAAATCCTATAAAATTTTAAATTAAGCTATAATATTAACCACAGATGATGAAATCTTGATACGATACCATGTAGACAGAAAAAAAAGTTGTACAGGGAGTTTTCATTACAAAGAGGGATTTAGAATAACGGGTTTTCATGTCATTTGGTAAAAACAATCTTCATCTTCTTCCTAGAATTTTTCCATGGGTGCAGGGTCTGCTGTTTTAATCTTGGCTTGCCATTTTGCATGATCTTTGGGCATCATGTGGTCTTCAGTTGAGAGTCTTCATATCAACATTCACAGCATCATGCCAGCACTGCTTTGGACGTCCACATGGATGTTGCCCATTAATTTTAAAGGACTAGGTGAAATACGCAACTATTTCTGTGCCTTTTCAGTGATGGATGCCGTTCCCATTTGCTGGTGAATGGTGTCGTTTTGGGCATGATGCAGGAGTGTGATGCCTATCAACCAATGGAACATATGCATTTCCACGTTGTGTAATTGGCACTCCGTAGCTTTGTCAGCTGGTCAACATTCAACACCGTATAAAGAAATAGGACATACTACCATGTGAAATATTTTGGACTTCACATGCAGTGAACCATGTGACCTTGCTGCAGTGAGGGTTCGCTTGTGTGTCCCAATGAAGCAAGTGGCCAAGGCATAGGTGTAACCATGTTGGATGGACATCTGTCAAGAGACCAGACTAACAAATGGTTCACCGAAAGGGCGGTAGCAGCCTTTCAGAACTTGCAAGGGCAGCAGTCTTAATGATTGACTGATATGACCTTGTAATAATATTTAACATAGCTTAGCTGTCTTGATACTGGTGCCCAGCTGAAAGCAACGGGAAACTACATCTGTAACTAACTCCTGAGGACATGCAGCTCTCTCTGTATGAATGACATATTGATGATGACTTCCTCCTGGGTAAAATATTCCAAGGTAAAGTAGTCCCCCATTCGGAACTCTGCATGGGGAGTACACGAGAGGGGACAATCATTAGGAAGATAGATACTGTCATTCTGCGAGTCGGACCATGGAATTTTGAAACTTTGAATCATTGTGGTAGGTTAGAGAATCTGAAAAGGGAAATGGATAGACCAAAGTTAGATGTGGTTGGTATAAGTGAAGTACGTTGGCAAGAAAAGCAGAATTTTTGATCAGGTGACTAGAGAATTATCAACAAAAAATCAAACGGGAAATGCAGTAGTTGGATTAATAATAAGAAAACAGGGCAGTGGTTAGGCTACTATAACCAGTATAGTGAAAGGATTGTTGTTGTCACTGTAGACACCAAGCTATTGCTAACCCTAATAGTGCAGGTCTATATGCCTACTAGTTCAGCGGATGATGAAGAAGTTGAAATTATATATGAAGAGATAGAAGATTTAATAAAATATGTAAACGGTGACAAGAAGCTGATTGTGAAAGGAGACTAGAATGTAGTGGTAGGCCAAGGAAGAGAAGGTAAAGTAGTAGGAAAATTTGGATTGGGACAAAGGAATGAAAGAGGAAGTTTGCTGGTTGAATTCTGCACACACCGAGCTCGATAGCTACAGTCGCTTAAGTGTGGCCAGTATCCAGTAATCGGGAGATAGTGGGTTCGAATCCTACTGTCGGCAGCCCTGATGATGGTTTTCCGTGGTTTCCCATTTTCACACCAAGCAAGTGCTGGGGCTGTACCTTAATTAAGGCCACGGCCGCTTCCTTCCCATTCCTAGGCCTTTCCTATCATATTGTCGCTATAAGACCTATTTGTGTCAGTGCAACCTAAAGCAAAAAAAAGTAATTCAGGCATGTGGACACTGATCCTGCCTTTTTAGCGACCATCTTATTCATGGACGAAGCACAATTCCACAACAATGGAACCGTTAATCGACATAATATGCTTTACTGAAGTGTGGATAATCCCCATTGGGTATGACTGGCAGCTTTTCAGGTACAGTGGGGCATGAACACATGGTGTAGCATCATGCGTGATCACCTCAATGGTCCTCATTTCTTTGAGGGACTTCATATGGGAGAATGCTATCTGTGGTTTCTCCAAGATGACCTACTGCCATTCTTGGAACGTGTTACTCCTTGACCGCTACAGGATGTGGTTTGAATATCATGGAGCTCCATTGCATGCGAAGGTGGCTGTCTGGAAACATCTCCATGCGACGTATCCTGATACCCAAATGGATAGGAAGGGGAGGACCTGTTCCCTGGCCTGTCAGATTTCCCGATCTTACACCCCTGGATTGTTTTCTGTGGGACCATGTAAAACAACAGGTGTGTGCACAGGAACCGAGCAATCCTGGTCACCTTACATAACTGAGGCATGCCTATCAGTTATGCCAGAGATGTTGCAAGATGCCAGACGGTCCTTACAGCATCGCATGCAGCTCTGTATTGACCACGGAGGTCGTCAGTTTGAGCAGATGCTGTATGTGTGTGTAGCTCTTGTTGTAAGGTACATATTCTTCATATCTGTGCTTATTTTATGGGTTCATTTGGGGTACTCACAATGAATTAATAGTGGCACTCAAGATTCCTGCTGGGTTTTAGCCCATAAACTCACATCTCATTATATTAGCACGGTTTAGGGGGAGGGACTGATGTATTTCAGAATTGTAGTAAACGTGGTGGGACTGGTGAACCATTCAGTATAAAATAATATAGCATGAACCTTTCTGCGACGATGTCAAAATAGACAACCAGCTATCATCATATCAGTAGACTTGCATTTCAACAGATAATGTTAATACCAGTAATAAGAAAGCTGCTACAAGTTCGGACATTGTAGTAAGGATTAAAAAGCACGGAGCATTCTCTGTCTTATACGGTTGGAAGAAACTAATTCTGAATTTTTTTTTGTAACGTAGGAGTGACGAGTGATTACTGCCTGGTGCAATTTCTTGATGGATGCAATAGATATTTTTGCATCTGTCTCTTGGCACAGGCCAGAACAAAATATACTAGCTAGTGGCTTTACGTCGCACCGACACAGATAGGTCTTATGGCGACGATGGGATAGGAAAGGCCTAGGAGTTAGAAGGAAGTGGCTGTGGCCCCAGCATTTGCCTGGTGTGAAAATGGGAAACCACGGAAAACCATCTTCAGGGCTGCCGACAGTGGGATTCGAACCCACTATCTCCCGGATGCGGACGAACAAAATATAGGTTCAACTGAAGTCTCAGTCTCACCCATGGCTGTGACAATATGGAAGCTGCTGAGGTAGGGTGGAGCTGAGACGACATTGGAGCATAACTAGTGTATCTGAGCATGAAAGGTGTTACCAACGGGGTTAGTTGTGCTGCAATAACCATTTCTGGCCCAGTGAGGAAAGGAACGGCCATCTACCTTGCTCCTCATCTTGCCTAATATGCCTCATTCTGGCACCGCCAGTTTTTGCTGTTTCCCTGTAACCTCATGGTGTTTCCTGAGGATCCAACCAGCCCCTGGACTAATGACCAGACAGACAGACAGACAGACAGACAGACAGACAGACAGAGAAGCTTTCTTTTCAGTATATTTTACTGTATTGAAAATTAACCTCTACCGTGTTAAAGGACTAGAAGAACTTTTCTTTGCCTATTGTAATACTGCATGCTATGAAGAATTTCAATGTAGAATTCTCTTTGAAACGCGCGCCTTTAGGTTTTCTAGTTCTGGTTTAAACCAAATACAGTCTCTACTGTATTTGTTTAAACATACCTGTCACTCGAGTGAAGCACATTCATTGGAGTCCTTTGACAAACAACCGAGCAATCCTCCGTGCATTCCCAACACAAACTAATACATGATATAAAGAAACTTTTGTAAATTTCATACATAGTAGCATATTTATAAGTGTATTATTGATATCTCCTTGCTTTTAAACAATTTTATGCCGTAATGTCGTGAACTATATTTATCTGTGATATAGTAACTAGTATTATATCAAATGTCATAGTTGGCCGCCCTGTTATTTGTTCCGAATTCACATATTTCTTGTTATGATTTTTGAAATATTTGTATAGCCACTCTTTGGCCACACCTCTAATTTTGTTATTACTGGCTAGTTTTCTGACAAAACAGATAAGTAGTAAAAGGTTTGTTATTGTATATGTTCAGTCTGTTATATTTAAGAAAAATGTGTCATGACAAAGTGTTCGTTTACTTGTTGTAAAGTTGAATGTGGCAAATAAATTAGTAATCGTTAACCTGTTAGGGAAATTTGCGTACGGTTTTGTATAATACTCTTATACTATTTTATATTTGTTGTTATCGGGGATCGCAAAAAAACCATTTCATTTTGTGTTTTTATACGTGGTTTATCTCGCTGCATAATCCTGAATGGTAACGGGTTGTTCATACGTTGTTTTTATGTGCCAAAACCAAATATTATCTTAACTCATTAATTTAATAGAATTCACAGTGAACAGAGAGAAAGAAACACCTCACAACTTCTGGTAAAAATGAGGACATGTGCCTGGTATTTTGTAGGTTATTGATTTATGCTATTGCTGATTTGGCGTACACAGTATCTCAAATGCACATGCCAGTAATTTTACCTAGTTTACTTATACTTTATTTTGAGAAGCATTTGTAATTTATGTTGTTGCAGTGATTTGATAACAAGATGAATCATGGAAGACGAACCCCGAGCATGGGGACACCTTCAGTGTACTCGCATATGACTAACAGGTCATCTGCCAATTTGAAATCTTCACGCTCAGTGAGGTCATTAAGGACGCCATGGTATTATAGGCCAATTTTGCAAGATGCTATAATCCTTGATATTCAGAGAGCTTCTCTTCTTGCAGCAATATATTCTTTGGTAAGTATGACAAATGTGATGGATAAAACAACAGGGACTTACCAAGCTAAAATGTTTCTTTTGGAAACAGCATACCAAGCACATGCTTCATCTCTGAGTGTATGGTTTGCATATAGAATAGAATATATATATTTATTTATCAGCTATAGGATGCCCCAATTACAGATGATATGATAGAAAATTATATAAAAATTTAAATAATATATACATAAACATACAGGTAGGCCTATACATGTTCACATGTTTTCTACAGACTTAACCCTTATGTCAAGGGAACTCTTCAGTGGACTAGTAGTCCAGGTTATGGTAAGGAAGCAGGCTGTTGCCATTTGACTTATAGATACCGTACTCTTAATTGCTATTAGATATATTCAGTAAGGTACGAGTAACGAATAAGGTGTAAAAACACTGCATTCTTATTCGATAATGCCTTCTGTCAAACCGGTCATTAATTTATATATGTCAATGATATGTGCAAAGAGTGGAATCAGAGGTAAGGCTGTTTGCAGATGATGTTATTCTGTACAGAGTAATAAATAAGTTACAAGATTGTGAGCGGCTGCAGCGTGACCTCGATAGTGTTGTGAGATGGACGGTGGGCAATGGTATGATGATAAACGGGGTTAAAAGTCAGGTTGTGAGTTTCACAAATACGAAAAGTCCTCTCAGTTTTAATTACTGTGTTGATGGGGTGAAAGTTCCTTTTGGGGATCATTGTATTATCCGCACACTTTATCTTGGTGCATTTACACCCTAGTGCTGAATCGGTCGACCTCGGCGATCTTCGAGATTCGTACTGGCAACGTTTGAAACACAAACTATGAATCGCTTAAGCATCGTTGTGCGACATCTAGCGTACACTTTACGTACTAGTACTGTTGTTGTTTACACAACAAAGCCAAAGTATAGAATTCATGCTAGGAACAAGATTCGCATCGAGAAATGTTTTATCATGTTATATAATGTGTATGTGACATAGTTGTTGGCTTAAGATGATAACGGTTTAGAAATTTCGTATCGATCGATCATATTCTCGATTCAATTCAGATTTCATTTTCATTCAGTTGGCAGCACCAGGCAGCACTATCGATACCGGGACAGCTCCCTCCTTACTCCTCACCCTCGTACACAAATGCACCAAGGTAAAGTGTGCGGATAATAAGTACCTAGGTGTTAATATAAGAAAAGACCTTTGGGGTTATCACATAAATATGATTGTTAATAAAGGATACGTTCGTATCCCACTATCGGCAGCCCTGAAGATGGTTTTCCGTGGTTTCCCATTTTCACACCAGGCAAATGCTGGGGCTGTACCTTAATTAAGGCCACGGCCGCTTCCTTCCAACTCCTAGGCCTTCCTTATCCCATCGTCGCCATAAGACCTATCTGTGTTGGTGCGACGTAAAGCCCCTAGCAAAAAATTAAAAAAAATAAAAAAAAAAAGAAAGAAAAAAGAAAAAGGATACAGATCTCTGCACATGGTTATGAGGGTATTTAGGGGTTGTAGTAAGGATGTAAAGAAGAGGGCGTGTAAGTCTCTGGTAAGACCCCAAGTAGAGTATGGTTCCAGTGTATGGGACCCTTACTTGATTCAAGAACTGGAAAAAATCCAAAGAAAAGCAGCTTGATTTGTTCCGGGTGATTTCCAACAAAAGAGTAGCGTTACAAACATGTTGCAAAGTATGGGCTGGGAAGACTTGAGAGAAAGGAGACGAGCTGCTCGATTAAGTAGTATGTTACAAACTATCACTCTTATTTTTGATCCGTATTGAAAACAGCGATCTCGCTTATTTTTACAAAAGGAGTACATTTATTGTTCCACCTATTCAATACAATCAGTACCACGTTATGTGGTTAATTAGACATAGAAACTCTTAATATTATGGGGGCATGTTTCGCCCTTCTTATTGGGCATCATCAGCCATATTAATTTCATCTTAAAACAAACATTGTTTAGAGGACAATGACACTTCTTAATTTGTAGAAGTTGAACTGTGATTTCTTATGATATTAACTTTACAGAATAGTGGTTACAAAATATGCTGTTGGGACATGACATGTACAACACATGCTAAAATTATTGTAAACTAATTTAAAATCTTGTCTAAAAGATAGTTTGTGTCAATATAAAGTTCTAAAAATGGCACGTGTCTGGTACTGAAGTTGTAACTCTACTCTTTTGTCGGAAATCATCCAGAACAAATTGAGCTGCTTTTTTTTTTTCCAGGGCTTCAATGAAGTAATCCTGGTGAGGGTCCTACACCTCTTACCAGAGACTTATGCCCTCTCCTTTACATCTTTACTACAATGCCTAAATATTCTCATAACCATATGAAGAGATCTGTAAATTTTATTTACAATCCCATTTATGTGATTACCCCACTGAAGAAGATCTGTCTGTATATTAACACCTAGGTATTTATAATGATCCCCGTGAGGAACTTTCACACCATCAACACAGTAATTAAAACTGAGAGGACTTTTCCTCATTGTGAAACTCACAATCTGATTTTTCATCCCATTTTTCATCATAAAATTGCCCGCTGTTCATTTCACAATATTGTCGAGGTCATTTTGCAGTAGTTTACGATCTGAAACACATTTATTACTCAACTCAAAACAGTGTAACATCATCTGCAAAATTGCTGATTTCATTTCTTTACTCATATAATTGATGTATATATAAGAAAACATAAAGGTCCAATAATACTGCTTTGAGGAATTCCCCTCTTAATGATTACAGGATGAGATAATGCTTTCACGTACTCTAATTCTCTAAGTTCTATTTTATAGAAATATAGCCACGGAAGCAGTCACTCTTTTGTCTAGTCCAGTTGCATTCATTTTTGTCTGTAGTCTCTAGGGAATTCGATCCCGGCCCTTATTTCTAATCCTGGAATTTTGGAATTACGCTTGGTCAGTCCCAGGATTGAAGGTTACAAATAAAAATAAGAACATCTTACAGTAATCAGCTGTTTAATTAGCGAATTGAAATTTAGACAAAATCAACATATTTTACGGTATACACCTAGCTAATGTAATCACTCTAATTAATCAGACTTAGGGTCAGACTAATCAGACTTAAAATCACTCAGTCCCTATGTTAAAATTATTCTTTTCCAAGAATCAGTGAGATCTCTTTAAACTTACATAAATTAAAGAACCTTATGTAACTATGCAAATAAACTTTGGAAATTAACTACAGTCTCTCTGAACATAGACTAAATAGACTACTTTTATGTAACAACATAATAAGTAGGTAGATAGTTTATTAGCAAAAAGTATTTAAAAAGAACTTTAATCAATCACATTTCACATGTCTCGTAAATCTAAAGAAAACTAATTTAATAGGAACATTCTTATTTGAATTGCGAAAATATGATCTGAGAAATAACAACGCGTCCAGTGTCTCAACATCAAGCCTGCTTCTCAATTTAATGCACATACATGCAGCTGCTAAGAAAGCGTGTTCAGGTTCGATGGAAGTTGGAGGAATCGTTAGTAAATACTTATAAGCCTGCTCTAGGTTATAGCTCCGAGTAGAATTTGAAGACCTGTATAGGTTCATTTCCTTTTTAACAATTCTGGAAAATTAAATTTGATTTAATGCTTCAGGAGACATAATTTTCATGCTATTTTCTTTTTCCAGCTGAAGCTTTTCTTTGAGCGTCAAATCACATTTTTCTGTATTTGTAGGCTCGACTTGCATATTTTTTTCTTCCTCTTCATCATTCGTTTTACCACTTAATCTTTCAATTCAAGAAACGATCTGTTTTTTTTTTTTTTTTTTTATCAGGACTTTGCTCGGACGTGAAAATGTAAGCTTTATTTCATCATCGAACGCCAACGCCACATTGTCACTATGAGGATTTTGTAGGTAACATAATACGCCACTCAACTCATTTCTTCGACAATCTTTCTTGCGCTTTTTGTAAATGTATCTTGAATTTAGAAGCCAACTCGGTGTTATTGTCATTTAACTGCTTAAAAAGAAACTTAAGGGCAGCATGAGCTGTGCATAAATTCGCATCAGTGCGACAAGAGTGCTTCTACAGTTAATTTGATTGGAGCCAAGACTTCAATGATTTCATCGATGAACTCGAAATCAGACTCTTCCAACTGCACTGGATTATTCAAACGCACTGAGAGTTTCTTTTCACGCAGTCTATTTTACAAATTTTTAAAAATGATGTAAATCCTGAAAATCCCAGGATCCCAAAACCCCGAAAACTACGGGATTGAAAAGCGGTCAGCAGGATCCTGGTTTTCGGGATCCTTGGATCGAATCCTCTAGTAGTCTCCCATGTTCTACCCTTTCAAACGCCTTAGATAGGTCAACATGATACAGTCCTATCTTAGAAGTGAAGCTTCCACGGTGTGAAGAATTATTTAATTTATTTTCCGGGTTGAACCGTGTTGTACTTGTACGCATATCACGTACAGTTTGCCGACGTTTCGAATACATTGCAGTATTCATTGTCAAGGCGACTGAAATACCCCTACTCGATACTCTGCCTGGGAGACTGATTACCTCGGATCGAGTAGGGGTATTTCAGTCGCCTTGACAATGAATACTGCAATGTATTCGAAACGTCGGCAAACTGTACGTGATATGCGTACAAGTACAACACGGTTCAACCCGGAAAATAAATTAAATGATACAGTCCTGTTGACCTGAATCTAAAATATCTGCTATATCTTGCTGGAATCTTACAGGTGGAGATTCAGTGGAATAACTTTTCCTAAACCCAAACTGCCTTCTATTAAACCATTTATTAATTCTGCAAACATGTCTAATATAATCTGAAAGAATGCCTTCCCAAAGCTTACATGCAACACATTTCAAGCTGACTGGCCACTAATTATTGGTTTTATGTTTATCACCCTTTCTTTTATACACAGGGGCTACTATAGCAACTCTCCATTCATTTGGTACGAGGGCGAATGAGAAAGCAAGTTACACTAGCTCGCTGCAAGAGCATGCTGTGTGTTGTGACCGTGGCCATTGCGGAGCAAGCTACAGTAACTGCTGCTACGTCCGATAGGAAGGTTGGTGTTGTGTCCCGTCGTGTGGTGTGTGCAGAGCGGGCTGGGCTCAATGGCACGTCAACTAGATGTTCACTCCAAATTGGAGGTGCGTGCTACAATTTGATTTCTGTGGTCTAAACGGCTCAATTGCACGGACATTTATCGTGAAATCACTGCTGTATGTGGTGAGCGTGCAGTTTCTCTCCCAGGTATTGCAAAGTGTTCTAAGCAATTTGACGCCGAATGCATGGATCTCACGGTCGAATATCGTAAAGGCAGGCCTCAACGTCCAGTACCATTGCAAATATTGACCGTGTGGATGGCATCATTAAGAGAGAATCGGTTCATAACACTACAGAAAATTGCCAACATGCTATCCATTTCGTATGGCAGTGTGTTCTCCATTGTTCACCAGCACCTTGGATTTCGTAAACTCTGTCAAAGATAGGTCCCACGTCTGTTCACCGATGTTCACAAGGGACAACGTTTCCAATCGTCACTGGCATTTTTGCAATGGTGTTCTGTGGAGGACCGGGCGAGTTGGCCATGCGGTTAGGGTTGCGCAGCTGTGAGCTTGCATCCGGGAGATAGTGGGTTCGAACCCCACTGTCGGCAGCCCTGAAGATGGTTTTCCGTGGTTTCCCATTTTCACTCCAGGCAAATGCTGGGGGTGTACCTTAATTAAGGCCACGGCCGCTTCCTTCCCACTCCTAGGCCTTTCCTATCCTATCGTCGCCATAAGACCTATCTGTGTCGGTGTGACATAAAAAAAAATTCTGTGGAGGGCAATGAGTTTCTGTGGCGAATCATCACGGGATGAAACGTGGGTCCACCACTTCAGCCCCGAAACAAAGAGAACATCAATGGAATGGGTGCACACCATATCACCACCACGAAAGAAGGCCAAGGTCAAACTTTCAGCAGGAAAGGTAATGGTGACAGTGTTCTTTGACATGGAATTTATGCCAAAAGGCATGACAATCAATTCGGCTTCGTATTTTCAAACATTGAACTGGTTGCGTAAGACGGTTAAAGAAAAGCAGCGGGGAAAAATTTAACGCTGGTGTGATTTTGTTGCATGATAACGCAACACCTCCCGCGGCCTGCCAAACGTGTGAACTGCTGCAGCGATTCAAGTGGGAGGTTTGACAACATCCACCATACCGTCCAGACTTAGCGCCATGCAGTTATTATATGTTTGGAAAGCTGAAAAAGGATCTCAGTGGACGGCGATTCCGAAACTATGAGGAGGTGAAAGCAGCTGTTTCTGGGTGGTTACATAGCGCTGGAGATGATTTCTACACATCCGGAATCGAAAAGTTGGTTGACCGTTTCGAGAAATCTTTACAGTCTCTCGGGGACTATGTAGAAAAGTGAACTTACATTGTACGTTGTCATAGCCGTGTTGCCTATGTGTAGGTGGTTTCATAAATGGCCATAACTTGGAAGTGTAACTTATTTTTTTATTTGCTCTTGTGTAACTCCTTCATGCAAACGGTAATCAAATAAGTACTTCAGATATGGTACTATATCACAACCCATTGCCTGTAGTATATCCCAAGAAATCTTATCAATTCGAGCTGCTTTTCTAGTTCAACTTTTGTATCTTATTGTAAATGTCTTTATTTAGAGGAATGATGAATTAATGTATTCTCTAAGTGTAAACACAGTTTCTTGTGTCCTATAAGGAGTTCCTCATGGGTTTCAAAATTATTGATTGATACGATTTTTTAAAAGTAATAGGTAGGCTATAATATGGTATACCAATCGTTTATAGATATATTTTACACGATACTTGTAGTTGTCAATCAACTTTTTATGTAAGCTTTGTCTTTTTGGCAGCCTCCAAATGGGGAAGCAGAAATAAATGCATTTCTCTCTCTCTTGCTTTTCTGAAGTCCTGCCAGTAAAATTCTTCTCAAGTTAGAGAATGGTTATAGAGTAGCAAAAACTATTAATATTGTGTAAATTTTAAGGACTCGTAATTGATGAATTAATTTCTACTGAGTGTTAATAAATGGACACACCTTTATAATATTAAACTTATCCTATACTCCTGTTCTGTGTCGCCCGGCTGAATGGCTCAGACTGTTAAGGTGCTGGCTTTCTGATCCCAAGTTGGCAGGTTCGATCCTGGCTCAGTCCGGTGGTACTTGAAGGTGCTCAAATACATCAGCTCTGTGTCAGTAGATTTACAGGCACATAAAAGAACTCCTGCAGGACAACATTTCAGCACCTCAGCATCTCCAAAAACGGTAAAAGTCGTTAGTGGAATATAAAACAATAACATTATTATTGTTGCCATTGATGCTTTCACGGCCTGTACTTATAGACATGATTATTGTTCTGTGTCTAAGAGATACCATGTGAGACAAAATAGCTGAACAAAATCAGCTAACTGAATCTGATTCGTAAAGTTAACAGAAGTATATAATAATAATAATAATAATAATAATAATAATAATAATAATAATAATAATAATAATAATAATATAATCATCATCATCTGTTCATTTTCACTTAATAGTTTGAAATTTCTGTTGTATAACCTCGTTTTATAGGTGCAAAATTCAACTTGGCTTTAGTTTTCAATGTTTCCCGTGCGGTATTATGAAAACACTTGGGAGAGCTAAATCAAACTGTCTAAGCCAGTATGATAATTGCTCCACGTTCTACCTTTTTCATGAGATGGGAGTCCTTTGCTGCCTTATCCAGTGTTTATCAACTTCAAAAATTTTATATAACATGAACATTGGATATTGTCAGGATTCTGTCTATGTTTGAAATGTATTGATTTGTTTTAATTGTATGTTTCAGTTGTTGAGCATCTTTACCATCTGCACATCTGTATTTGACTTGTACTGCCTTGCTCAAGCTGCACCAGGATCGACACATTATGGATACTACATCATCAGTTTTGAATTTGTTTATGTTGGTAATGTTCATGGTAAGTCAGTTTATGTTCATTGTATATATAACAGGAAAGTATCCCCGTCAGTAGCAGGAGAACAAACCCACACCTAACCATCCATCCATATCTTATTACACCGATGAGTAATTGAATTAGAGAGCTGTGTTTTGGCAAAATGGTGCTGTGGTAGGCCAGGTGAATGTAATAGTGTGGGTACCATTTATATGGGATGAAATGGAACCCCTGTACATCCACCACTGTTAGTCATCAATGACCGATACAGAAACCTATCGCCAGATATTATCCATCCATTTGTTCACCTACTGCACCCTGTGGAAGACTTGTACCTACAGCAATGGATGTGAGGATTCTTGCCTGGCCCTCAAGGTCACTCAACTCGGTCCTGTTGAGCACAACGGCGATGTTGTCATGAAGGATATGTGTACCTTGGTCCTTGCTCCAAACAATTTCCATGCATTATTCAAGGCTGTACAATAGTAATAATAATAATGGCGTATGGCCTCCGGAGAGACCTGGTGCAGGTCTTTTCTAGTAGACGCCCTATTAGGCGACCTGCATGTCTGTGAAGACGAGGGCCCTACCTAGGATGATTTCTAATGTTGAATATGCCACACATACCCAGCCCCCGAGCCATTGGAATTAACCAGTTAAGGTTAAAATCCCTGACCCGTCCGGGAATCAAACTCGGGACCCTCTAAACCGAAGGCCAGTACGCTGACCATTCAGCCAACGAGTCGGACTGTACAATGGTTATGTCTCCCCAATGCTTGTGGTATCTTATGGAATCCATATCCCACTGCATCGCCGCCGTCTTAGGACGAAAGGAGATACTACATGCTACTAGCCAAGTATTTCAGATTCAATTGCTCATCAGTGTATTTTTATGCTGGGTATGTCTAAGGACGTTTGGTTTGCCAGTTTCACAGCTGCTTTTCCCAGTATATCCCATGGGAGTGAGCTACATATACCGCTATGTGAGGGTGTCGTCGGGGGGTTTGAGTGTAATTGTACAAGCTAGGAATGGGAAGTAAGCAGCCGAGGCCTTCAGAAAGGTACCATTCCAGTATTTGACTGGAGTTGAAATGTGAAACCACGCAAAACCATTTTGAGGATGGCTGTCTGCAGATTTGAATCCGCCTGTCTCCTGAGTACAGAACTAACGACCCTAAGAGTTGCAACACACTGAGCTGACCTGTTAACTTTTATTCTTTTAGTTTTTTACTGGTTTTTATTAGTAATATATGAGATTTTTAATGTCTGGTGTATTTCATCAAATGCCGCTATTACTTGCCTGTATAACATCGCAATCTAGCATCAGTGAGCCGAACTTGTCCTTGGACACTCCTGGCACTAAAAGCCATATGCCATTTCATTACCTAGCATCAGTGACATTGTCAACCAAAGGAGGGGGTTTACTATTTATTTATTTATTTATTTATTTATTTATTTATTTAATTAATTAATTTATTTATTTATTTTGTATGGCAAGAGGATACATTTTACAACAGTACAAATATGTACAAATTAGTAGTAGGTTTAAATATTTTTCTCATAGTGGAGTATCCTCTGATTGCTGGGATATCCATAAAGCAAAGCTTTAAGTCCAGCAGCCAGTGTAGTTGCTATCTTGGCACCATCCAGTGTCACGTGTAGGGCAATTTAAAGTTATACCTATGGAAAGTGCAGAAATGACAACCCCGATATGTCCGTTCAACAAAGGGCTTCCATAAGTAGGGCACCACGAAAAACGAAGGAGGGGGTGGGAGGTGGGGAATGATTACATCATCAGGTTATAGTACAGCTAACTGAACTCCTATTCCACTTTTTTTTTGAATTTATATTTTTGGTGTATAAGTAACTTGTTTGGCTCACCAGTTTTGTAGCTGCTTTTCCCGGTACACACCATGGGGGTGAACTACATGTACCGCTGTGTGAGGGTATTGTCTGTGGGTTTAGGTGTAATTGTATGGGCTAGAAATGGGAAGGAAGTGGCCGTGGCCTTCAGAAGTTGAAATGGAAAACCATTTTGAGGGTGGCCAACTGGGAATTTGAACTCGCCTATCTCCCAAGTACACAGCTAGTAGCCATAACTGGCTGTGCCGTTACACACCGAGCTGATATCTGTTAGATTCTTATTGCACTGAAATTAGTTCTTTAGTATTAAAGCAATAATAATAATAATAATAATAATAATAATGAAAATCATACTGCCTCAGCCACAGAGGTGCAGATCTTCTGAAAACCTCCCTCTCTACTTCACAACATAAATTACATATAGTGATATGTACAAGATGCAAATTTTAATAAATATTGAATTTTCACCTGAGTGGGAGGTTGTGGGTCCAGATACCACTGGTATGCAGTGGGCCATTTTTGTTCCCTTCAGTATGTAAAATGTGCTAAACATGGCCCAAAACATTGAAAGTTTATTTTGAGTACAATGCATTTGTGAAAATTCAGTATTATTCATTGGTTTGGCCCACAACGGGAGACTTGCACACACTCTACAGTTTGATGACAGTAGTGCCAGACCTTTAGGTAAGATCCTTTCCAATAAAACAAATTTGACCTAGGCCACTTCAGCTCATTTGGCAAGAGCAACCAACGCAAAATCAGGAGGTTGTTGGTTCGGATCCCACTGTTGTCTGGTTGGCCATTTTTTGTTCTGTACTTAACATCTCTTCAATATGTATTATATGTATTGAACACGCCTAATATTTTGAAAGTTTATTTTGAATGCAAATTTTACTTTGTACAGTATTACTTGTAGGAGAGTGATATGTTCATTCTCATCCACTTCCAAGTGGTCCAACAAGTCAGGCAAACAGCGACACAAGCCACCTTTAGAACAGGAGTCAGCAAGCGGGGGATGAGTTTTGCAGTGATGTCTCATTTTCAGTTGTAAAAGTGTTACACTGAGCTCCACGAAAGATCAGGTAGTTTAAAAGTTCAATCGTACACCTTTTATCCTCATACACAGGCACACAAATTTTTCCCACGTATTCATCAGTCCTAAATTTGGAAAGCTGGCCCCAAGTGTTGAATGTCTTCGATCAACATGTTGCTGCTTTTCAATCGTGAATATCATCAAATACTTGAGTTATTTTCAAGGCGTGTTCTTTATAAGCTGTAGACAACATATCAACCGCATCCGACGCACTTTTACTCAGTAAAAAACAAAATTTCAACACTGCACGCTGTTCTGTAATATCAGCCATTTCATAAAATCACAAATATCGAAGAGGTCAAAAAACACATCGCACGAAAACATGTTGGATGGGCTCGCTACAACCGTCTCAAGCCACGCCGCTTGGCATGCTGACTTAGGAGGGGTTACTTAACATCCACCTAGAGCGAGAAGCCTGAACTACAAGAGTGACGCGCGCATTGAATTATGTCCAATCCCCCTTCGTTTATTTGCTTTTTATCTAATATCTGTGCACTATTGCGACTTCTCTACTCATGTATAAGAATATGAAATTGAATTAAAATGAAAAATACTAAGATATTCATGAAATAAAATACTCATTTGTTGGTCTGTGTACTTGCACTTAGTTCTTACCTGATTACATACACATACAATATTTGATGGGCACCAGCTACAACTCAATGCAGCAATAATAGAATGAGAGTCTTGAATATCTCTAGGGTGTGGGGTAATAAGCTTACTTAAACAGCATAACATATAAAGTTCCAGGAAAAGGAGATTGTCGTTTTGTTTCCCCATTAAATTTGAGGTTAACTAATTCTAAATTAATTTGATATTGAACAAAATATATTCTTTAAATTATGTCAAAAAATAGTAAGACTTGCTGCAATAAAACAGATGAGAATATAAAATTATGACATTACAAGTGAAAGAAACTAGGCATTAAATTTGAAATCCTATTGACTGGATATTTAAAAGTTGTACAAGAAATTATCCCTCACTAGTTCATGAACAGTACCTTCAACACTTTGAGTGTTATTACAACGTATTCCTTTGAATTGTTATCCTGTAGGTATCTCAAGCCTAATTTGGTGATGTATCCTTTTTGTTTCACTGACGAGATATAGCATGGCTTGAAATTAGATTCGCACTTCACAATCAACTTTACAAGTAATTCACTGATAACTGTTAGTCTGAATTGTGACAACTCAATATTTGGCGGTCACCGCACTGACACAAAAACTCAACCGATCAGATATACGAAACACACTCCGAACATTTAATCCATATGGTGACTGATGACTAAGTATCCATGTGACTGCTGCTTCTCCATCTCCCTGACTCACTACTACCATCTCAGTAGTACTCTGTGTGGCAAGGCTCTGTAACCCACTGACTTCATGGTAAGTCTCTTCATCCAGTTGCTTCCAACTAACTGACCGACTGAGGCCTCTCCATCTATATGACCTACACTAAAAAGACACAGGTCCTAGTATATATATAGCCATTAGTTGACACACCTACGCAATTTCGAAAAATAACTATGATGTTACTCCCACCCAACTGAAACTGTTGCAGGTTGTTGTGAAAAAGCCTAAGGCGGCTGTAGGTATATCCTAAAAATGAGCTCATCGCTAAATGCATACGATGACAGAGCGATGACTCAACAGTTACGGTAGCAGTATTGCACAATGTTGCAGTGTCAAAAGTTATTTCAGACAGTATGTCTATATCTGATATTATGCAGCAACTCTTACTTTACATGTCTTTAATGTTCATCTGCACACATATATACATAACAAATTAACTACAAATAAGCAAGCGATAATCATTACAGAATTGAATTGAACAATAATAATAGCAATAGTAATATCACAGATAAAATAATAATACAGATACACTAATAATAATAATAATAATAATAATAATAATAATAATAATAATAATAATAATTCAGATATAATCTTGTAATGGGATTTGAACTGTTACAATTCACCTCCCTTTCTTCTTCCTCCGTCTGACCTCTAAATTTACCTCTTGTAACGGGATTTGAACCGTTACACTATGTCCTATTCCTATGTCTTGTACTTTATCCAGGGAATACATTTCCAAGTTCTTTGAAATAATTTAAGAAAGGGCTGTACATTTTTTCTTTTTTTTTTCTTGTTACAAGTTGCTTTACGTCGCACCGACACAGATAGGTCTTATGGCGACGATGGGACGGGAATGGGTTAAGAGTGGGAAGGAAGCGGCCATGGCCTTAATTAAGGTACAGCCCCAGCATTTGCCTGCTGTGAAAATGGGAAACCATGGAAAACCATCTTCAGGGCTGCCGACAGTGGGGTTCGAACCCACTACGTATTGTACCGGTTACGACCTGTACATGAGTATTTTTTTTAGTGTAAATGACCTTTAATTATCACGCGTAATGTTCTGAGCACGCCTGGTTTGTTTACCGTCAGCGGGGCAAGCAAGCGAGTGAAGGACAGCTGTGAGCTGTGACGTAGCCACAGGGGCTAGCTGGACTGCCCGCCCGTCACACCACGTGTTCCCAGCCTGGACTCATATATTCTAGATTCCACGTCACATCCTCCAGAATGTTCGACGGGGAAAATTTTGTAACTCCCGTAATAATTATGCTAGCGGCTTGAGCGATATGTCATCTTGTTTGGGATCACCTGAACGTCGCAATGCTCGAGTTTTAAGTAAATCCATCAAGGGATTCAGGAGATATTCAGTCAAGCCGTATTGTGACGTAGATGTCCCGGATCGAATAAAAGGAGGGCCCACTGTAGCCTGTTCACTCAGTTACAGCTGAGTAGTCAGCGTGGACACTCTCGCTGCTACTATCGTCGTGTTGTGACAGTCCCGACGAGGAACTCTGTAATTTTGTCATCCGGGATCTTTACTGCAGAAGAAGAGCCTTCTTAGGCTTGGCAGTTATCGCAGACATACTACAGACACCGTAAGGGAAGTGGTAAGTAAAGGGAAAACTGATCTGGCAATAATTACAGGAGGGCTGTCCTCTATGCTACAGCCATTGGATGTTTGTGTGAACTGGCCTTTAAAAGCTGCATTGAAACAGCTGTACACAGAGTGGGTGGCGTCCGCTGGCAATCTTGCACTGACACCAGTTGGATGAGTGATACGATCCAAAGTGGAACTTTTATGCAAATGGATAAAGACTGCATGGGATCACATCTCCATCGACTGGGTGAGGAGAAGTTTCAAGCAATGTGGAATTTCAAATTCTGTGGATGGTAGTGAGGACGATTATGTATGGGAAGGTAACATTCATCAAAGTTCTGATGACTTTGAATCATGACTTATTTGTACATTGAACTAATTTTATTTCTCATTGTGGTTCTTTTATTACTTTTAAAGCATTTTAAAATAGCAATTTTTTGTCACATTTGCAGACATTAAAAAAGTTGGTAAATAAACATGTGATTTATTGTTTTCCAAATTTTATTGTTTGAAATTCAGGTGTGCGGGTCTTAATCGGTGGCGGATGGTATTCGGGATTAAACAGTATTCAAAACTTGAGCAGTGGGTGTTAAAAAATTGAAATATATTTTTAAAAGATGTTTATGAAGTTTTTCATTAAAAACAAGCAAGTGTAACAAATGCTGAAAAACATTCTTTTAGCTCTCCTATAAAATAGCACTTTTGTGACAGTGCCCCTCACCTTCAGGGCACTGGTATAAATTATGCAAACTTTTCCATAATCTATCTACTACCGCTGCCATCTCTTAGGCCAATCATCTGACACAAAACTATGCTTTCACTCCGTGTAGGTGCACTCCTTGTAAGAAATTCAGTGCTATGCGCTTGCTAATGTGTTAGACCAATTGATTTTGTGATTAGTTAAGACATACACAGATGAATAAAGAAAGAATGCGCCAGTAGCTGAGAACAGTTGGCAACAGTTCATAGAAAGTAACCAAGCCTCTAGCAACAAATGACAGTGATGGCTGCTGCATGATGTAGTATGCTGTAAAGGAGCGCCTAGCAACTATACTGGATTCATTGTAAACATGAACATGTGCTCATGTAACATTTATTGGTTGATGCTACCGCAGAACACCTACACAGAAACATCAAAGTAGTTTGTTAGCCAGGTCATGGCATAATGCAATCCTACCTGCAAAATGTCCAAAATATAATTTCTCAAGTAATTTGCAAGAACCAATGTTTTCATTGTCGTTAATACAAGCAAGCAATTCAAATTGAAGAGTGCCGGGGGCGCATGCCCTCATGCTTGACCCGCCACGTTGCATCTCTAACCTTTGACATCGTCCGTTCGTGCCATATATTATCTCTAACCTTCATTCGCGAAGGCTCAATGGAAGCTTTATCCCATTGAGTTGGTACGGAGTCTGGTAAAGGGATATGTTGCGTGTAACTCTTAGACATTTACAATATTATAAGTCCACCTGTTCAATACAATACAATATGATCCACTATTTCATATGGTCAAATATTTTTTATACATAATACATAAAAGTCAAAGGTACATGTTTCACCCTCCTTACGGGCATCATCAGCCTATATCAATCTTAAAAATAATACATATACTTGGAAATTATAGGTTAAAATGTTGAAAAATGATTTCGTAAAACATTATACAATAACATCTAAAACAACGATAATGCACCAAAGTATGTTAAAAGAGAGTGAATTAACAGTTTTGAAGATTAAAACGTGATTAAACATGAAATTTTGAGAGTTTAAAACTAAAATGAATCCATATTTTTATAATATCATTAAGACTGTGATGGCCTTGAGTATAAACACAATCATCAAAGGGGGATGTTTCTTCAATTCCCAAGTTGAATCCAAGGTGGTAAAATCGCTGTCAGTTATTTAAAACGGAAGTGTGAATGTAATAAACAAGTTAAAATGTATATGTTTGGGATATCTGAAAGTCCAGAAGAAAATGGAACTTCTGTAGAGGCGTTGCTTATGATAAAACGTATGTCAAAGCTAGCGGAGTTCGGAAATTATGTGGTAGTCGAATGGATCTAAAAGATAGTCAAGTTGATGTGATAATTCCGTTGAAACATTTGTTGGAAGAAATGTTCAGGATTTTCTGAAACAAAATGTAGAAGAAAGTTGGTGAATAATACCGTACTGTACAAGAGACTTCCCGTACGTCAAAGATGGCTAATGCGGTACTTACTCGTACGGAGCGTATTAGGTACGTCAGGTTGTTACAGCAACGCTAGCTTGACTGGGTTTTCGACTTCTAGTATTATAACGGTGTGGCTGAGGCAGTGAAGGACATGGAGGGGGGGTAATGGTGGGTGGATCCTTGCGCGCATGTGTTGTTATTGGCGGGCTGTTAGGAGCAAGATGGGCGGGCCTATCATTTGACGAGGTGGTGGAAGCTTTAGAACAAGAAGTTCTAAAAGTTGGCGGGATTGTATTATGTTTTGAATTCACCATGCCTAATAACTTTGGAGTTAGCTCATATAAAGGATTTTTTGCTTCCGTGATATCGTTAAGATTATGGTCTTTGTTATAGGCTTGGTCTAAAAAGATGTAAAGATCTTCTAATTCATTCATAAGTTTTCCTTTGCCTATGCATTTTAGAATAGTGAGATCTTTATCAATTGATGTAAACTGATGTCCTGTTTCACTCATGTGTGAGCTCATCGCAGAATATTTGTTGTGCTTTAAGGCATTATAATGCTCCATATATCTCGTATGAAAGCTGCGCCCAGTCTGTCCAACATAACTAAATCCACACTGAGCACAAGTGAGTCTGTAAATACCAGATCTCGAAAACCGGCTGTTTTTATAATTGACTTTATTATGATTAAAAAATATACTTTGATTTGTATTTACTGTTCTGAAAGCAATATTAGTGTCGTATTTCTTCAGTGTGTTGGCGATCTGGTGGATGGCTGGGTTATTGTATGTAAACGTAGCGAAACTAGTTTTTTTAGGTTTATCCGGAATGAGATTCGTGGATAGTTTATATTTAACTTTATTGATTAACTGGTTAATCATTTCAACCTTGAACCCATTAAGCTTGGCCAAGTTCCTTATATAGTTTAATTCTATTTTTAAGTTGTTTTTAATTTTGATATAGGCTGATGATGCCCGTAAGGAGGGTGAAACATGTACCTTTGACTTTTATGTATTATGTATAAAAAATATTTGACCATATGAAATAGTGGATCATATTGTATTGTATTGAACAGGTGGACTTATAATATTGTAATAATACTTGAGACATACGTCAACTTCAATACGGAACCAAAATGAGAATAGTTACTTGTAACTCTTAGACGTCGGGACATTAATGAAGACAGCTGAAATGTGGCATGTCTTTATTCTTCATGTGGAAGAGCTGAGATTCTGGGGATCAGATGGTCTGTGTGATATGACTTTCGACTGTCTTGTCATTAATCCGAATGATACAAGCAGCAGTGAGGAAGAGGAGAGAGGGGAATTCGACTTGGAAGGAGTACGTAAAGTACTTTTTACTTTTCTTTAATATTGCCTTTTCGAAACTGTATTTCCCTTCTAGAATTTAATTTTATTGAAATATTAAATATTAAAAGTGTGAATTTTTCCTTCTGTGTGCTGTTGTGAATGATATGTATTTACGTTTTAGGAATGACTTCAAATCCATTAACCTCCTGTAATTTCTTTCTGAGATGTTAATGTTTCTGATTTGTCATTCGCTTGTTTATTCCTCGTGGACAGTGAATAAAATTTGTCTCTTAATCCATATCACCTACATGTTGACATTAACGACATCAGCAACAGTCTGATGTAATCGCGGCAATCAAGCAAAGTAATGATAATTGCTAGATGACCCCACATGGCTGTTGCCATATGTTTGGAAGTAGCTTGGCGATTCTCCAGTCAGCGTGGAGACCGCGGATGGATACATGGTGTTCTTTGTTTACATGAATTTCGGATCTCTTGATGACTGCAGAATAGCTTTCAGAGTCGATCTGGAGTTCTACCCTCACTCCTATATAAAAATCATGTTATATGATTGGGATCATGCTGCAAAGAATGTTATTGTAAGTGATGTCACTAATAGTTGGTGTTTTCCTCTGTGTTTTAGTGCGAAATGCGTTGATAGTCTTTGCACTATTTTCACTGATTGGAGCTGTGGGTGTTCTGGTTACTAGCATCAATCTTATAATTGCTTTGAGAAAGGTGAGTATGAATAGAAATCAATTCCAATATTAATGATACTATAAGATAACCTCATAGATTGTAAATTATTGTTTATAAAGCATGCAGATTGAATGTATCTGATGGCTGATATTAATTGTATTATTCCATACTAAATTGAAAAGTATCTAAATGAGTGTGTTATAAATTTTGATTGTTATGAGTTGATTATTTCGTACTACTGTCTCTTCCCTCCCATTCTTTATGTAATGGGTATGCTTGGGATATGTTTTAAGATGTTTATTGTGAAATGGTTCCTTTTTTTTTTTTACCTTTTGTGCTATTAAGGTATTTAAAACCATTTGTCTTACCTGATATTAGTGATGTCAGATTTGCTGCCTGTTGCACCAGTTATGGGGACCTATAAGTAATTGACTAGCTTTTACCTGTGGATCAGATTTGAAAATCTAAGTAATTGTGTCCTCTGAGTTTTGTAAAAATCATTAAGTGAAGCATATTAATTGGTGTTCATGACAGAATTTGCAGTCTATCTTCTGGAAACTTGTCATATTGTTTGCTAACTGTATTAATGTATCATTGACAAGTTGAAAATAATCAAGGTACAGGGGCACTAGAATGTGACTGTCAGATTATATATATATAGTCATTTAGACATGCTAATTCAGAACTTCAGGGCAAATGTTTAATTTTCTACTCTAATTTACTCAAATGAGAAATAGGAGAATTGCTACTGACACAGAAGCACGTGACAGAGCTGGCCATGTCAGAAGCAGATGGAAGGGGTGAAAAGAAAGTAGACAATATTTTCATAACAGTTTCTCAAAGATTGTCCATATGAATGGGATATACGTGTACAATCATTTTGTCAATTGATTGGTTGTTACTTGGTTTGATATGTTATTTGTTCCTCGAACGAAGCATTGGCTCTCTGTGTGGGTCTATTGAACAACAGAAAAAAGATGTGACCAAAGTAAAGACAGGTTGTGCTTTACTCCTTCCCCCCCCCGACATTGTCAATTCACTATGTCGATACTGACTCTTTATAATTTTCCTTCATTCAAATCTGAAACTCCCTAGTTAAGTGGAAATGAAGTATGAATGATAATTTCTGTTCTGCTTCATTTTGGCCGGATATGCACCATGTTATTTCAACCGTTTGCATCCTTGACAGTACTGTGGAACCTTGATTATCCATTCCCGGATAATTCGTTCAGATTATGTGGTCCCGGGAGCATCCTAATTAAATCACATTGTGAAAATCCCACATCCGTTCCTCGAAGAAACTATTTCCCGGATCAACCATCCAGAAATGTCAGTCCCATCAATGCTAAATCCTCGATAAAGCGTTTTTCAAGAAAATGTATCTCAAGAAAGGATGGCTACAGTATACCTATGAATCTTGGCATTAATGTCCCATTATTGTGATAATTAGAGCAAGTACTGTACTGGTAAGCAGATGAAAAATTGAGGAGGAGTTGTTCTTGAAGATGACAACGGGATCAAAAAAAGATGGGAAGAGTATTTCAACCACCTGCTTAATGAGGAAATGAGAGACTGGTATTTGAGGATGGTGTCCCCAGTCAGGGTTTAACAACTGAAATTACTAGAGAAGAAGTGATGATTGCTCTTGTATGTATGTTGGGTATTCAGCCCGAAGGCTGGTTTGATCCTCTGTTGTAGTTCCGCCAACAGCTGTCATAAATAGCCTAGGTGCCACTGAAGAGGCGTACTAGGGAAACGAGGAGTGAGGTAGTTTCCCCGTTGCTTTCCTCACTGAGCCAGCCGTTGCTATTACATATCAGCCTGTCAAGCCCACTGAAATGCATGCAACAACTGACCCTACAAGCGATATTTTCACACCATTCATAACAGGGATTGGCTGCATAAGCAATGGTATTACTAGCATCACTCGTACCTCAGTCACTTTCATGTTGTCAAAGCCAAGGATGAGACTGAGACAGGTCAATGAAAGTAACAAATTTGATATCGCCCATACCAGAAGACATAGTGCACTGTAAATACTACATCTTTCCAGCAAAGGCATGATTGCTCTTAGGGAAAGAAAAAAATACGGGCGAGTTGGCTATGCGGTTAGGAGCAAGCAGCTGTGAGCTTGCATCCGGGAGATAGTGGATTTGAATCCCACTGTCGGCAGCCCTGAAGATGGTTTTCCGTGGTTTCCCATTTTCACACCAGGCAAATGCTGGGGCTGTACCTTAATTAACCTTTTCACTGCCGAGTTTTGATGACCAGGGCAGCCCTCTGGGCTGGGTTTTTTTTAAAAGGAAGAAACACTTTTACAGATACATTTTTACTGATACTATTAATGGAATGCATATTGTCCTCTTAGCCCCGCAGCCCAATACGCGGTCGGGGATGAAGTGAGATTATATTTTACACCATATTTTTACGGCCGGATGTCGAGTGCAGAGCTTGGCTCCATAGCTGTAGCATGTTAATACGCGCGGCTACCCTGTTAGGTGATACTATTACTGAAATATAACATAAAATTGTTGATCCAAGAACTGGTATTATAAAAATCATTGACATTTGGGGAAAAAAGAATTTATCTGAGGAGTGATGAGGTTCATCATTACTACTTTGTCTCGCACTTTCTTGTAGTTCAGTATCGCCAGTTAGATATTCTCCATCTTCGTTATCAAAATATAGCTCTCAGGAATAACTGTTTATGAAGAAACATTCAATTTCGTCGTCAACAAGAGATGAATGTATACTTCAAGACGCCATGATGGCTACACATTAGCGGGAAAGATGTTCCACTCCAACGAAGCTGAAATAACACCAGATCACTTTCAAAACGTGCAAAATGGAGTGGTATATCTGATGTACAGAACTTCTTTGAGCATTTCCACAGAATCTCAAAGCATGACACTATATGGCGTTCATTTGTGAGATTGGTGAAGTACACACCACACCAAAACATATATACATATACATACGGGTTTGGCGGATGAGACACAGCGTTCAGTATCGTATATATACGGGTTTGGCAGTGAATGGGTTAAGCTCACGGCCACTTCCTTCCAACTCCTAGGCCTTTTCTATCCCATCGTCGCCATAAGACCTATCTGTGTCGGTGTGACGTAAAGACACTAGCCGGGAAAAAAAAGTGGAAAAGCAACAGTTTCTGATGAAATTCCAGTGGAAGTCTGGAAGTGCCTTGGAAAGAAAGGAACACATATGCTCTTGGGATCTAATACAGCAGATTTATGAGAAAGAGAAAATGCCCATGGAGTGGAGGCAGACAACAATAGTGCCTGTTTACAAAGAGAAGGGAGACCTCCAGGACTGTTTTAACTACAGGGGGATAAAACTAACGTCCCATACAATGAAAATCTGGGAGAAGATTGTTGAGAAAAGGCTTCGAGAAGAAACAGCAATCGGGGATGAGCATTTTGGTTTCATGCCTGGGAGAAGTACCTCTGATGCAATATGACAAACCATAGAGAGGCACACACAGAGAGTTTACACAGGGTCTTTATAGACTTAGAGAAGCCCTATAGAGTCGTATGTCAGGAAGTCTGGAGATGTTTGAGTACCAGGGTAGTACTGGAAAAGTTTGTGAGAATTATCCAGGATATGTACGAGGGAGCTAGAACGAGAGTAAGCAGTAGTGTAGGGTTGACTGGATGGATACCAGTTGGAGTTGGGTTGCATCAGGGGTCCTCACTAAGTCTGTTCATATTCAACCTTGTGATGGATGTCTTATCTGACCGTGTACGAACTAAAGCACTGTGATGCATGATGTTTCTGATGATATTGTTTTGTGTAGCACCAGTAGGATAGAATTGGAAGAGAGGCTGGAAAGCTTGAGAAAATCCTTGGAAGACAGAGGCCTAAAAATTAAAAAATTAATAGAAAGAAAACTCAATACCTATGCCTCGGAGGTAAGGGGAATGAATTGTTAGAGATGGATAGTACATGCTTAAAAACAATGAATGGTTTCAAGTATTTAGGATCTTTTGTGTTTAAGGATCGCACTCTAAAAACGGAGATTAACCAGAGTGCAGTCTGCCTGGATGAACTGGAAAAGAATGTCTGGCATCCTGTGTGACAAAAGACTTGGAATAAGGGTTAAAGGAAAAGCCTACAAGACAGCAGTTAGGCCAGCCATGTTGAATGGTTCAGAGACTTGGGTAACAACAAAGGCACAATGTTGTGCAACGTTGCATTTAAAAAGTTTGTATCTTTTTCCACTAGTATTGACTTGTGCAGCAAGCGCACTTTCCAGCTGAGTTCAAGTTCACAAATGATATTTTTTCTCTTTCCAGTTTGATTGTGATTAGTGACGGGCAGAATTGAATATAATGCATTCGAGAACTCTTGAGAATCGATACTTCCATTCAAAACTGTATTCTCGAGTTCAACATAACCTTTAAAAGACAATGTAGGCCCAATTTACGAGGTAGAAGATTTCCAGAAACTGACTACGAAGACATTGCAGTTGCATTCATAGATATACAAAAGGCTTATGACACGGTTAGAAGAGAAGAGATATGGCAAGGGCGGAATAGAATGGAATTGTCAAGAGAAATGCAATTCGGAATTAGAAACATGTATAACAAATATCTGAACTGTGTTATAATAGATGGCAAAAAATCAGAATGGTTTAGAACAGACAGAGTAGTTTGACAAGGAAGTGTACTTTCACCGGTGCTCTTTAATATAGTGATGGTCAGCATGTAGGAAAGTTCGCCAAGAGTCAACAGCAAATGATATGAAAGTCATAGCATATGCATATGATGTTAATGATATGGGCAGAAAATGAACAAGAATCGGAAGAACAACTAAATACCTGGAAATGGGCAATTGAAGAAGCAGGCATGGAAATAAGTTTAACGAAAAGTAAGGTAATGAAAATCGGTAGAGAAAACAAAAAATGAAGGATGTTAGGTGTAATGGAAAAATTCTTAAAGAAGTAGATGCTTTTAATTACCTAGGAAGTAAGCTAACTGGGAAAGGAAACATACATACATACATACATACATACATTATCATTATAGACTGTTATGCCTTTCAGCGTTCAGTCTGCAAGCCTATGTGAATTTACTAAACGTCGCCACAATCTTCGATTCGCAACTAGTGTTGTGGCCTCATTTAGTTCTATACCTCTTATCTTCAAATCGTTAGAAACAGAGTCTAGCCTTCGTCGTCGTGGTCTCCCTCTACTTCTCTTACCCTCCATTGCAGAGTCCATTATTCTCCTAGGTAACCTATCCTCCATTCGCCTTTCATGACCCCACCACCGAAGCCGGTTTATGCGTACAGCTTCATCCATCGAGTTCATTCCTAAATTAGCCTTTATCTCCTCATTCCGAGTACTCTACTGGCATTGTTCCCACCTGTTTGTACCAGCAATCATTCTCGCTACTTTCATGTCTGTTACTTCTAACTTATGAATAAGATATCCTGAGTCCACCCAGCTTTCGCTCCCATAAAGCAAATTTGGTGTGGAAACAGACCGATGTAGAGATAGTTTTGTCTGGGAGATGACTTCCTTCTTACAGAATACTGCTGATCGCAACTGCGAGCTCACTGCATTAGCTTTACTATACCTTGATTCAATCTCACTTACTATATTACCATCCTGGGAGAACACACAACCTAAATACTTGAAATTATCGACCTGATCTAGCTTTGTATCACCAATCTGACATTCAATTCTGTTGAATTTCTTACCTACTGACATCAATTTAGTCTTCGAGAGGCTAATTTTCATACCATACTCATTGCACCTATTTTCAAGTTCCAAGCTATTAGACTTCAGGCTTTCGGCACAGTCTGCCATTAAGACCAAGTCGTCAGCATAGGCCAAACTGCTTACTACATTTCCACCTAACTGAATCCCTCCCTGCCATTTTATACCTTTCAGCAGATGATCCATGTAAACTACGAATAGCAAAGGTGAAAGATTACAGCCTTGTCTAACCCCTGAAAGTATCCTGAACCAAGAACTCATTCTACCATCAATTCTCACCGAAGTTCAATTGTCAACATAAATGCCTTTGATTGATTTTAATAATCCTTTAATTCCATAGTCCCCCAGTATAGCCGAGATCTTTTCCCTCGGTACCCTGCCATGTGCTTTCTCTAGATCTAGGAAACATACAGCTGCCTATTCCTCTCGTAGCATTTTTCAATTACCTGGCGCATACTGAAAATCTGATCCTGACAGCCTCTCTGTGTTCTAAAACCATACTGGTTTTCATCCAACTTCCTCTCAACGGCTGATTGCACCCTCCCTTCCAAGATGCCAGTGAATACTTTGCCTGGTATACTAATCAATGAGATACCTCTATAGTTGTTGCAATCCTTCCTGTTCCCTTGCTTATAGATAGGTGCAATTACTGCTTTTGTCCAATCTGAAGGTACCTTACCAACCCTCCATGCTAATTTTACTACTGTATGAAGCCATTTCATCCCTGCCTTCCCACTATACTTCACCATTCTGGTCAAATTTCATCTATTCCTGCTGCCTTATGGCAATGGAGTTTATTTACCATCCTTTCCACTTCCTCAAGCATAATTACACCAACATCATTTTCCTCCTCCCCATGAGCTTGGCTATTTGCAACACCACCAGGATGATTTCCTTTTACATTGAGAAGATGTTCAAAATATTCCCTCCACCTCTCCAGTGATTCCCTGGGATCTGTTATGAGTTCACCTGAATTACGCAAAACACTGTTCATTTCCTTTTTCCCTCCCTTCCTAAGATTCTTTATTACTGTCCAGAAAGGTTTCCCTGCTGCTTGACCTAGCCTTTCCAGGTTATTACCAAAATCTTCCCATGACTTCTTTTTGGATTGAACTACTATTTGTTTCGCTCTTGTTTCTTTCATCTACGTATAAATCCCTGTCTGCCTCGGCCCTTGTTTGGAGCCATTTCTAATAAGCCTTCTTTTTACGTTTACAGGCTGCTCTCACTTCATTATTCCACCAAGATGTTCGCCTTTTCCCATCTTTACACACAGTTGTTCCTAGGCATTCCCTTGCTGTTTCTACTACAGCATCCCTGTATGCCACCCATTCACTTTCTATATCCTGAACCTGCTTACTGTCTACTGCTCGAAACTTCTCACTAATTGTATCCATGTACTTCTGTCTAATTTCCTCGTCGTGGAGATTTTCTACCCTTATTCGTTTGCAGACAGATTTCACTTTCTCTACCCTAGGCCTAGTGATACTTAGTTCACTACAGATCAGATAGTAGTCTGTATCATCGAAAAATCCCCAGAAAACTTGTATATTCCTAACAGATTTCCTGAATTCGAAGTTGGTTAAGATATAGTCTATTATGGATCTGGTACCCCTAGCCTCCCATGTGTAGTGGTGAATAACCTTATGCTTGAAGAATGTATTCGTAACAGCTAAACCCATACTAGCACAGAAGTCCAGCAAACGCTTCCCATTCCCATTAGCTTCCATATCTTCCCCACATTTACCAATCACCCTTTCGTATCCTTCAGTTCTATTCCCAACTCTCGCTTTGAAATCACCCATTAGCACTATTCTATCCTTGCTGTTGACCCTGACCACGATGTCACTCAATGCTTCATAAAACTTGTCAACTTCATCCTCATCTGCACCCTCACATGGTGAATACACGGACACAATTCTTGTCCTAATTCCTCCAACTGACAAATCTACCCACATCATTCGCTCATTTACGTGCCTAACAGAAACTGTGTTGCGTGCAATGGTATTCCTGATAAAGAGCCCTACCCCAGACTCTGCCCTTCCCTTTCTAACACCCGTCAAGTACACTTTAGAATCTCTCTCTTCCTCGTTATCTCCCCTTACCCGAATATCACTTACTCCTAGCACATCCAGATGCATCCTCTTTGCTGACTCAGCCAGTTCTACCTTTTTTCTTCCATAAGCCCCATTAATATTGATAGCTCCCCATCGAATTCCATCAAATTCGTTCGCCAAGTTGTTTCCATGGAGTCCCTCGCCTGTCAAATGGGAGTGGGACTCCATTACTCCCATAGGTCCGAGGCTTGCTTAAAATGTTCTGAGCTCGGTAAATTCATGAAGCAGGATGCTACCCTACTTGCACATAGTCCAAGTGAGGATCTCTCCTCTAACGGGTTATGGACCACCGGTGAATTGTATAGTCCTAGCCGCCTGAGCACAAGGAGGGCCGCGACTCAGAATATGTCCGAGATGCCCACTCCCATTCCATCGCAACTGGTATCCCGACTCTCAGGACCACTTACTTGGCCACTCAGCCATTGCCCATGGTTCACAAACTAGGACGTGACTACAGTAACCCACTAACAAGAACCATGGAAAGGAAACATCAAGGAAGAAATTTCGGAGAGGATCGGAAATTGCTGAAAATTTGATTACTGTGTATCAGACATAATTAGAAATTGGAAAGTACCTACCAAAGCAAAAATCATGATATATAAATCATATTATTTGGCAATATTGACCTATGGATCAGAATGTTGGACTTGGACAGAAAAAGATCTGAGTGGATTACAAGCGACAGAGATGAGCTTTCTGCGAGGGATCTTGGGTAAATCAAGGAGGGACAAGATAAGAAATGAAACCATATGAAGCACGCTATAGATCAACCCTCTAAGAGAAAATATTTAGAGAAATAGGCTGAAATGGTTTGGCCACGTCAAAGGAGTGGGAAAAGGAAGATTACCAAGAAGAGCTCTGGAATGGACAGAATCTGGAAGAAGAACAATTGGAAGACCACGAACAAGATGGAGGGATCAGGTTGAGGATGACTTAAATCGGAGAGGACTACAGTAGCAGACAGTGATACAATGTGGGAAAAAAGAAGATTGGAAGAGGCTCTGTGAATGACCTGCATAAGCAGAAACATATCAGGAAGAAAAAGAAGAGACTACGAACAGTATACCAGTGACCAAATTACAATGGAAGATTAAAAAAAGAAGGAAATTTGTCATCATGTTGGGCGCTTTTGTATCTAATGTGCTTTATTTTATTAGCTTAGAGAATTAAAAACTACATATGGTCGATTGTTGTTTGGCTTGGTGTTATTAGATTTTTCGAAGAGTTTGGCTGATCAAAGTTGCTCAATTGAAAGAAGATTTCACGGGAACCTTACAGTTTCCTCATTAGAAGTATACAGATTTTTAACTTGTGTACTTGTAAATTAATGGGAAGCCGGACCCCCCCGGTCTAACATGTCTGCCCCACCCCGGAGGGCACGGGTTCGATTCCCAGCCAGGTCAGGCATTTTTACCTGAATATGAGGGCTGGTTCCAGGTCCACTCAGCCTACATGATTACTTTTAATTGAGATGGTATCTAATGGTGAGATGGCGACCCCGGTCTAGAGAGCCAGGAATTACGGCCGTGAGGATTTATCACGCTGACCATGCCTCACCTGGTAATCTGCAGGCCTTCGGGTTGAGCAGAAGCCGCTTGGAAGGCGAAGGTCCGTTGGGGCTGTAGTTTTGTTTGGTTTGGTTTGTTTTAGGAGAGTTTGTAAGATTATAATTATACATATTTCCATTTGGTGATCAGCCAGATAATTGGTTTCCATTCATTCCTGGATTTTCAGTTTTCCCGTGTTGTACAATTTTTTTTTTTTTTCCATGGTCCATCCAAAAACATAGAGAATCGGGGTTCCACTGTATTCCACATTCACTTTCTGTGAGCCTCCCTTCTTTTATCAGTCCATTTCTTGCCTGTTTTCAACTTTGGTTTTTCGTGGAATCACTGGTATTCTCAAACTTTCTCATGGAGAGGTATACGTTTCTGGTTGTCTTCATGTGTGATCCCTGATTCTTGAAGGTCTCTTTCAACTTCGGTGAACCAGGGTTTCTTAGTTTTCTTGTTTACAGAGTAGGAAAAGATCCAGTTGGTCAAGCTCTGCAAGCTCATATGTGTTATGTGGCCATAAAAATTAACCCTCCGTTTCCGAATGGTGTCAGTTATCCTTTCCCGTGTAGGTACAGTTCATTATGCCGTCTACTGTACTAAACATTTCCTTTGATTGGTCCCAGGATTTTTCTCAGGATTTTGCTTTCTTTGGCTTTTAACTTTCCAATTGGACCCATTCTGTTCAATCCATGGCATTCTGCTGCATACAGGGTCTCTGGATGAATGATTGAACACTAATGCCTAAGCTTGGTGTTCATGGACATTTGATCTTTTGTTGTAGATATCCCTAGTTAGCTGGTATGCCACTTCCATCTTGTTGACCCTAGATGTGAATGCTACTTTTCCAGAGTTGTTAGGTACTATCCACTCCTCTAAGTACTTAAACTTTTCTGCTCATTTGATTTTCCCATGTTCTACAATTAACTCTCTTAGGAGCTGGCTTGATATTTGTTACAAGCTTTTTTTTTTTCAAATGAGATCTGGAAGGCCAGTCTTTTGCTGCTTGCATTTTAAATTGAATGATAATTTATAAGGCTTTTTAAATGATATTCTTGTTGTTGTTATTATTATTATTATTATTATTATTATTATTATTATTATTATTATTATTATTATTATTATTATTATTATTATTATTGTTGTAAAAATGGAAGAACATCCATTAGTACATTTATATTTATAAAGACAGAAACTCTCTTAACAAATATAAGATATAAACCTGAATGTTAATAAAATTTAACTCCCTTTAAATTCTTCTTCTGCTACTTCTTGCCTCACTTCGTTACCTTTTATGTTTTTAGCTTTGTCTGTTATCTTTTTCGAGATAAAAAGTGATTCTTTTTTATTTTTTGGTGTTGAAACTTGAAACTTTAATCAAGAGACATGAATTTCTACTCCTGCTGTACTATTGCATTTTGTTCTAGCCCAACCTACCTCGTTGCTTTCAATCTCTTTGCTTGGGATATCTTTCTGCCATTAAATTAGCCCGTTGAACGCGCAGTTGTCCATGATGTGCTGTGAGTGAAATAGCGTGAGGGATTCAGAGTATATCAGAGAGAAGCATCAGTTAATTGTGTTTGTACATGCCCTGGCTAAAATGCCACACATCTGCACTAATGAAGAATATGCAGATATGGTGTATGTTTATGGCTTCTGCGATGGTAGTGCTCCTGCTGCTGTCAAATACCGTCAGTGCTTTGACACATCAAATTCCTGATCGTAGAATGTTTACCAGAGTTTTCAGCACATTGCGTGAAACAGGTATTCTTCCTAGTTCCTATTTTTCTTCTGTTCGTGTAGTTCAACAACCTGTGAAGGAATAGCAACACATTGTTGAAATGGTACAGCATAGTCCTACTACCAGCACACAGCGACTTTCTTTACGTATCAATATCCCATGAATGCGTGTATGGCGAACGTTACATGCGGAAAACTTGTACCCATTTCAAAACGTCAAAGAGGTTGGGTGGGTAAGACACATACGTGCACGCCTATAGGCCAAAAACAAATGTACATTAAATGTGTTCTATCTCGGAAGCCATTTGGAATAGGGCATATGTCTATATGAAGTCTTTTTGCCTTAAATGATTGTTCCTGTCTTATCCCTGAATATTGACCATTCCTCCTGGGATATCCGGTATATTTAACAACAGTTGATGAAACCAGGCCGTAGTCTTACTTGTGGCAGCTTCTAGCATTATTTCTCGGAACTTTTCCTATTGTTTTGCTAAAAGGTGTTGTCTACTTTACCAGTTGTTAACAATACTGATTCTAAGTAAAGGTGCATTTTTTGAACCAAAAGTTAAAAAAAAAAAAAAAAAAAAAAATGGTTGGCTTACAATTGCTTATTATAAGATTACCGATGGGAAGGTAATTTATATCAGTCCTATAACAGTTGGACACTATTACTTTATTGGTTTTGGGACATTATTGATGTTTGATGATACGTATTTTGCCATAAGTCATCATCATCATCATCTCATGAACTTTGCTCCTTCTTTACTCGTAGTCCTCTTCTCCTTGGTATATGCCATATTCTTGTTTTTTAAGGCCTGTGCCTTTAACCTTCCATCGGGCGCAATATTAACCCGTTCGGTGGGCGATGGGGAACGCAGATATATCCGCCGATTCAAATTATATTTTTTTTCTCAGCTGTCTGCCTGCAGAGGTTTATTTCCTTTTCAGTAGCTTATTCTGGATGAGTCGGCCCTCTGATGTGCATTTTTTCAGCTATGTTCTCCCAATGCTAATGTGTCATCCATGAGTTGCAACATAAAGAACGCAGCTGAGTCTGGGTAAGAACGACTTAAGGCCTAAGTTCCACGCTGAAGCTTTAGCTCATCGCCTAATCGTCCCTTGGATGTAAAAATATTGCTGTAGAAGGGATTTCTAGAGATTATGACACTGAACCGACCTCTCTGATGACATTTCAGAATTGTGACCTGATTTATTATCCCCAGTCTTGAGTTCTTCCTTCACGATTGGAGTGTGTGTTTATCGCGAGTTACACAACATTTTATTATCGTATGCATCCGTAATACAGTCATATTTCATGATTTCCGTCCAAACTGCTGAGACCAGGGTTCTATTAGATCCTTTTTCTTACTTTTTTTCCGCTAAAATATCTATAACGAATTACCGGATGTTGGAATTCAGTGGGGAGAATTGTGACATTAGTGAAGTAAGTTCTGCCGAAGGGGAATTCGGAAGTGACAGGAAATTACCTGGAATAAGTACTGCAAGCTCGAATATACAGGGTTTGGGCGTAGCTGATGCGAATGTTCCACAGTCGCATAAGAGACAACATGTGATCGATTCCAGTTCAAGTAGCGATCATGAGAGTGACAGTTGTGGCGATGATACTGATTACCATCCAACCATTGCACGTTCTTCGTCAACTTATACTGAAAATCGACAAAGAAATTCCCGCTTTGATCCAAATTTCCATCGTGATGTAAAGAGGGTGTTTTTAGAGAAAACAAAACTGAGCGAAATATTTTAATTACTTTTTTATGATGAGATATGCCAGAACATAGCTGAACAGACAAAAGATGCCGGACAGGAAATCGCACATAAAACCCAGTTTAGTAAGACAAAAGGAAGGAATCGAGATCAAGACCGTGTCCGGACAAATAAGGACAAAATAAAGCTTCTTATGGCCATACTGTTGCCGCAGGGGATTGTAGAGAAACCTAAATTAGGACACTATTTCTCGCAATCGCTTCTTCACTACGCCTGTTTTCTATGAGCTGATGACACAGAAGATTTTTTCTCGCCAGATTGAGTGGCCTGGCCAACCTCCTGAACCCAACTTGGCGGGTTTGATTCTGGCTCAGACCGGTGGTATTTGAAGGTGCTCAAATACGTTGGCCTCTTGTCAGTAGATTTACTGGCATGCAAAAGAACTCCTGCGGGACTAAATTCCGGCACCTCAATGTCTCCGAAAACCGTAAAAGTAGTTAGTGGGACGTGAAGGCAATAACATTATTATTATTATTATTATTATTATTATTATTATTATTATTATTGTCATTATGATTGTTGTTATTCTTCTTCTTCTTCTTATTATTATTAGATTTTCCTCCACAGCTTTTTACATCTCTCTGTCAATGAGGTGAATAATGTACAACTTCCTCCCAAAATATACGAGATAAATCCAGTATTTGACCACCTGTTAGCAAAATTTTCGGAAGCAAAATGTCAATTGATGAGAACCTCTTGCTATGGAAAGGGTGGCAGGGTGGAAAGTTTACATAATAAGAAAACGATCGCGTTTCGGAATGGAATTATATAAATTATGCGAAGGCGAGACAGGTTATATAACATGAACAGCCGTAAAAGACATAACACTCTGAAGACTGTAAATACTGTAAATATTACCTGTATTGTAGTGTAATATAGTCCGTTTATGTCACTTAGTAATTGTAGAGAGGCTATATAAACTTGATCCCTCGAAAGCGCTAACCAACATAACAGAAAATTTCGTGAGTATTATAACTTATTCCATTGTACATCTTTTAAGTACATGTAAACTTCGTAAGTCTACAATTTACATATACAGAAACATTTATTTACAGGCAGAGATTGATAGTAAACTACCTAAAATATTGAGGTGAAAGTTACTATATAAACAAAAACCAGAGCTTTGCTGTTAGGAAGAAACAATCTTGATTTCACAGTGTGGAAGCACTTAGTACGTTTTAGCACAAAGTATTGAAAAATTAAAATAATCAAATTTTTCAACAATTAAATACATTACATTCAAGTAAATATTTTTCTTTTGGCCCTTCAGTAGTTCATTTTAGTCTAAGAATTTTTTAAATCAAGTAATTAAGTATTTTCTTCAATCAGGGAAATCGCTCCCCACATTTTGCACATCATCTTCATTTTATGGAAAGCTCGAGAATTTTACTCATCTTGATTCTCCTCCTCCCGGTTTGGGCAAAATTTGTTCAATTGCCTTTGAAGATCCAAGGGACTATTTTCTTCCTGATATCTCATTACCTCTGCAACGTCATCAGATTTATTCAGGTCATACACTTTCACCGAACTTGACATCCTAAAGTATAAATCCTGAACAAAATAATACAAAATAATAAGCTACTGAAAGGTGGAAGTAGCTTCGTCCCCGCAAATGACGAATACGAGGTAAGAATTAAGACGTATGCCTGTCAGATCGGTTGCGCCCGACGGAAGGTTAACAGTGGTAAAGGCAGGCCTTCTTTACTACAGTATTCTTTGAACTTAATTACTTCTTTTGCATTGATTAGGAAGTACTCATATTAAATGATAATTTCATTTTGACAGGAATGAATGATAAGACTGCCTTTCTTGTCTAATTTTTTCTAGTGTTTGGAATATTTAATTTCTTTCTATCTTCTGTTCTTCTTGTTTTGTATAAGCTGACTAAGGATGATGATATTTAACTATTGCGTTTGGGGTGGGTTTTGATGTTTGCCCAGTAATTGTGCATCCTCTAGCTTTGTTGTTCCTTTCTTTCCTTTGTCCAAAGGGTACCTGTCTTTCTTCTTGGTAGTTTGTCGTGGAATCTCATTTGTTTAAGCATCCTCCTGAGAGGTGTCTGGTCATCTAAGACTGTTTCTGTTTCTCCAAGTTCCTGCAGATCTTTGCTTATTTCCATCAACCATGGTGACTTGGTCATTCTCTCTTGCCAGTAAATGAGAACGTGGTTGGTCTGCCTGGAATTATGCATCCTGTGGACATGTACATAAAATACTAGGCGTCTCTTCCTGATCAAATCTGTGAATTTTTCACAGTATTTATGGAGCTCTTGGTTAGGTTGCCTTTTGTATTAATTCCCCTCCTTGACTGGTCCTAATATCGTCCTCAGTTTTCTTCTCTCCTGGCTTTTGGGCTTGTTCATGAGTCCTTTCCTATTGAATATTAGACATTCTGAAGCATATAAGGCTTCAGGGCAGATGACTGTCTGGTAGTGCTTCATTTTAATGTTACGGGAGACACTTTTTATTGTATGTGTTCTTGGTCGGTTGGTATGCCAGTTCTAGCTTATTAACTCTAGTTGGTAATGCTACTCCTTTGGAGAGATTGGGTTCCAGCCATTCTCTTAGGTACTTAAACCTGTAAGTTTTCTTGATCGTTCCTTGCTCCAGACGCAGTGTACTGTACACGCACGCACAGAACTGGTGTCCCAATTTAAGCAAAGCATGATGGTACCCCTCTTTCTTTCTTGGTGCATTGCTGCAGCCAGACAGCCCCTTACAAGACTGTTGTGATTGAAATGGGCACAATGGAGGATGTATAGCATCACACACACTCTGCCTTCAGTACTACTCATTCATTCCCTTTCCTACTTTTCAGTACTGGAGTGGCCTTCAGCACTACCCCTTCACTCTGTCCCCTCCTTTTTAGAACTGGAGTAGGGCAGTGTTGATTGTTTTTGTCGGAACACCATTTCTGTGCATGTGTGTATAAGTAGTTTCATTTATGTTTGTGATGTATTGTGTTTTCTCAAGTAAAATGTGTAGCCCTACCTTTGCTGCTTGTTGTCTGAGAACATGGAGTTGTTTCACTGAAGTTTCTATTGAATTAGATAGAATTGCCAGGTCGTTGGCGAATTCCAGGCAATCAACATTAAGTCCATTGCACTTCTGTCCCAGAGAGATACCACATGGAATCCCTTTTCAAGTCCTTTTGAAACTCTCTTATTACCTTTTCCAGTTCACATTTAAAGAGTAGAGGGGAGAGGCCATCTAGGATTTAAAAACTTCCTGAGAACATTCCTCTGAACATCACTCATGACCTGGTGTTATTTAAAGTCTGCTGGATAAGTTTATGGGTCTTCTGTTCCAATCCTGGTTCCTGCGGGATTTTCATGAGAGTAGCTTCTGTCAACTGAGTCATACGCCTTCTTAAAATTGACAAAGGCAAAGATTTATTTCTTACCAGCCATTTTTACCTTATGTTTCACTGATTTTAGGTTGAGTATCTGTTCAGGAAAGAGTGCCCTTTTCAAAACCCCCTTGGTATTCTCCAAGTTGTGGATCTAGTTGGTGTTCAGCTCTGTTTAATAATGCCTTCGAGAATATCTCGTATGTGACAGGTACCAATGTTGGTCAAGTCTCCTTCCTTGTACAAGGGCTGAATCAAAGCAGAAGTCACTAGGTAATGTTTCAGTCTCCCAAATGTTTTGGAGGATCTCCGTCAAATTGTTGACAGTCCTATCTCTAGTCTGCTTCCATAGTTCGGCTATTATTGAGTCTTCTTCTGATGCTTTGTTGGTTTTCAAGAACTGAATGATTTTTACCACTTCTTTGGTTGGTGGTCAAGAGTTTGGTTCCTTGATGCTGTCTTGATTAGCAAAGAATGTATCAGGTGATTCACTGTTAACCCTTTCCCACGGAATATATTTGACTCACTGTCGGGTGAAACCTAGGGTAATAATTTGCTTGTCATGTATAGTTGTGGAGTACCTTCACTGAATAATTTATTTTGTAAAAACCACTTAAGATACCACTTTCAAAGTTTGTAACAATGTAAAATACACTATAGTTATTCTAAAATGATACAATGAGATCACCTAATTACATGCAGGAACCCCCCCCGTTCAGAATGATACATCAAGAAGCATCTAGTATGGTGCATAATGTTAAATTGCTTGTTCTTGAAGTCAGTCTGAATTGCTGGACCTGATGTGGCTCTTATTTTCTTGGTAATGCAGAGAACGCAGGATTCAACCCTGAATCTCCCAATTTATTTTCTTTTCGGGATCAGTCGGATGAGGATATTTAGATAGCAAATCGTACTTCCTCTTGGACATGCAAACTATAAACAATATTTTACTGAATGGGATTGGAAGATAAATTGACATTAGTTGGAATATTATGTAATTAAGTAGAGGCTCATAGTCCGAAACATAATTAACTGAAGAATTAAAAGTAATAATTAGTTTTTTACAAGTAGGCCTAATATTTTTAAAGGAGGCGGTACCTGAATGAACATTTCCTGTCCAGTGCAGTATTTCGATTTCCCTCAGATTCATATCCTGTCCCAACTGCTTCCCATACCATTTTTATTATCATACCTACAACTTCAAACTCACTACCATTGCATTTGTCAACATATTGATCTAATTTGTAACAAATGTCCTCTGCACTCGACTGGTTATGAGCAGCCATGTTGTTGCAATGTGTTTACATTCAGTCAGCTGTCTGTTCTATCTGAGAAAACATACAAAAGAACACTTTATTTTAGGGTTCCTTGCATGGCAGTTGTATCTATGAAGCGTAGGGAATTCACTGGTTCCAAAAAGTTATATGTTTAGCAGACAGATGGCAGGGGAAGTCGGTTTGAAAGTCGAGTACGCTTTACTACGCAACCCGCGGGAGACAATGTGAGACTCCAGTACGCTTTACTACGCAATCCGCGGGAAAGAGTTACGGAGATTCTCAAAGTCCGCGAACCTACTACGCTGGCGTAGCAGGGGGAGAAGTGATACTCCCAGGTGGCGGATAGGTGGGTCCTAGCCGGCTTGCCGGCGGACTTGAGGGAAATAAAATATCTTTCGTGGACCAAACACACACTCCCCTGTGGGTGGGGGATGCAGACAAATAATTCATCCACAATATCCCCTGCCTGTCGTAAGAGGCGACTAAAAGGGGCGACCAAGGGATGATCCAATTAGAACCATGAGACTACTTGTAATTAGTACCATCACGCAGGGAACAACATGGGTCACATTTACTTGCGCGTACTACCACTGTGTTAGGTATGCAATAGGTTTGTGATTAGTAGCGACAACATGTGAATCAGGAGGTAGGTCCTACAGTACCTGTGATTCATACCCCCTATATGAGCGACACCATGTTTCTGCTTTACCTATGCTCAGTTCCTACTATGTGAGGAATTCCACCGGATAGTACGAGTCCTTGTGGTTAGTCCACTTACATGAGGAACGCCATAGGTTTGCGTTGCCTGTAAATAGCGCCGCAATGTGCGAAACACCATAGGTCTGTGTTACATGTGCGCATTACACTACCTGTGAATTGTACCATAATGTGTGGAATATCTCCGCTACTTTTGATTAGTACCGCAACATTACACATAGCATGGTTCTACTTCCCTAGCGATAAATAGCATTATGAGGGGCTGATGACTTGGATTTTGGACCCGATTCGACTATAAGCATAATCGATTCAGCAGCGTGCTATAGAAGCAGTCCCTTGGTCAGTAATACTATTGTTTTGTGCCAGCTTCTGTGCATGTAAGGCACTGTGGGTCGGATCCACTGATCGTTTTAAATTCATATCCATCCATCCATTCATTCTTCGCCGCCACGCTTTGAATTCTGGTCAGTGGAGGATTTTGGAGTTTTAAGTTGTCACTTCATTTCGTCTCATTTCGTACCATTAGGGGCCGATGACCTAGATGTTAGGCCCCTTTAAACAACAACCATCAATCAATCAGATTCTAAAAGTACTTCTATTACTCTATTTGTAATACTGTGTATATGAATTTTCCTTCTATTTTATCTAGTTTTATTTCTTTAGGTTATATAGTACACCATCCAAAGTTTTTGGTATATACAAAAGTAATCCACTAGGGCGGGAATATCAGGCTTGCATACTCACATATTCTTCAGGTCATTCACAGACTCGAATAAAGTGACAGTATCATTGGCAAATATTAAAGTTTTACCTATTTATCAATATAATAGGCACACTTTTTTATCTAGTTTTTATTAAAAAATTAAGGTGCATCTTTTGTGTGAGGAAAATCTGTTAACTTTTTAAGAGATAGTCAGAGTCAATATGGAATGCAGGGGAAATCTATAACGAAAACAATTAGATTTACTGTATTAACACATTGCTACTGGGTGCTCCTCACACTGCACATCCCCTGTGCTCAGCCATTTCCTGAGTAACTTAACGCTAAAGCATATAGAAACTCTTACAGGTGTACCTCATTTCACTCCATTTGCCTTTGCTGGTACACACACTGCACACTCTTGTAATATGAACTTGCAGTCTTAAACGTCACTTTGCCATTCCGAATACTTATGCACATACAGTTCATTAAATATTTTGTCTAGATCTAAACACATGGTCAGTGTGGAAAGTGCCATCTTACCCACTACATGGCTCTTTGAATGATATAAACATGAGGTCAGAAAACTAAGAAAATGAATCATAAAACATAAGAACGAGAAGTAAAGATAGCATGGAATAAACAAAACCTTCAACACCGTGATTCTATCTACCTTGACCACAATCTAGTTTCAGAAATTCCAACAGATATCACCAAATGTACAGGTCTCATGAACATATGTAAACTCGGGACCCGTCAGCAACATTCAGCCAGCCAAACACAAGTAGACTCTGGTCCCTTTAGCAGTGTGTTAAAATATGTTCCATCTCAAATTGTGAAATAATCAGTAACTCAACAGTGATATAGCAAACCAATAATGACTACAAATGATGTATCGATGGTCCCGCTGCAAATGAGTGTACAACCGATAAACTGATAACTCAAACAGCCGTTTAACTTACGGAACAAAGCCCATGGCCTACAGCATACAGTAACTTAAAGCGAGAAATAATGTGCAGCAGTAATTATTGGTAAAAAGCAGGGCTTTATTCTGGTGGAACACATAAGAACAGCATTCTGGAATCTGTATGTGAAAACAGAACTGAAAAAATTATAGATTCATAAAAATACTTTTCAGATTAATGAAATGAAAACATATTTTAGGTTTGTCAGGTTAATGAAATGAAAATCTATTTTAGGTTCTCATGCTAAAATATGTTTTATTCCATTTGTTATGAAGTTGATGAAAGTTAATTTTTTTGAGATATTGCATATCAGTTGTGTTTCGGTTTTCGAAATAGAACGTTCTTTCACCTGGCATCTGTCTGCATGCTTTTGTGCCATTCGAGCCTTCAGAGATAATGTGAAATTCAGGAAAGAAATGTCCAAAGAAATATGTATATAAGATTCAGTGCACTCTGAATACAGTAATTTTTACCAGATGAACCTTATCATAACTCAGAAAGATCCATGTTACTGAAAACATTAACCTCATTGTTGCTCATAAAAATTGTTGGACCTCCTCTTACTGTGTTTGATCTGAGTAAGTGTGTTAAAACATGGCTGCCTCAAGGTCACCATTCTGCAGTAGGCACCAAAAACATGACTTGAGAAGGATGGTGACATGTCTAATGTCAAAAAGCTATTTTAAATTTGATGTAAGTTTAACTGCCTGAAAGTTATGCAAGTTGTTTAAAAAATCCTGCGACTTCCCTTTGTATCCCTCCAGAGAGTTCCAGCACCCCTTTTGCTGGGAAAAAAATAAATGCACTGGGTAAAACAAAATGTTACCAATATTTTATTGCTACTATTATGGTAGGACACTGGCCCCAGGTCTAGAGGTAGCATGCCTGCCTCTTACCCAGAGGTCCTGGGTTTGATTTCCCTGTCAGATCAGGGATTTTTACCTGTATCTGAGGAATGTTCGAGGTCCACTTGGCCTATGTGATTACAGTTGAGAATCTGTCTGACTAAGAGATACGGCCCTGGCTTAGAAAATTAAAAATAACGGCTGAAAGGATTTGTCTCTTGCTTACCGTGCATCATCTCGTAATCCGCAGACCTTCGGGTTTACCAGCGGATGTTTGGTAGGCCGAGGCACATTAAGAGCTGTAGTCATGGGTTTGTAAAATCATTTTTATTGTGGTAAAACTTATAAGTCTCAAAGTAAAGAACTGAAAGAAATTCTATGTATGATAAAAACCCTCCAAGACTCCACAAACAGATCTCATTTCAGTGAATTCCTTCTCATGTTGGTATAACAGGTAATGATGAGGCAGACAGATTAGCCAAAAAAAGGTACCACACTACAACATCCTGTCAGTCAGATTGATTTTGTATGTCAACAAAAAAGATTCTGAAAATTACTATTAAAAACAGGCATGAAGAAATGGCAAAGAAAACAGCAGAAACTAAATTATGGAAGGATATTGATGCTAAATGGGGTCAGTATAAAATAAAACCAAGAAGAGAAGCTGTAGCCTTCTTCAGACTTAACACGTACCATGACTGTCTTGCAACTCATCTGAAATAAATCAACATCCTGAGATGTGAAAAATGCACACTTTGCCATGACCCTGGAAGCAAAATGGAAAAGGAACACCTGCTACATTGCAACAAACTTGATGTGATAGCCAGAACTTGAGGAAATCGCACTCAATTATACTGGAAAACAAGAAAGCTGATGGATTGGAATCTGGGCTAGTCATAAGATGCATCAACAACATTGTAAAACTTGATGTGCGATTTGAATATTTCAACTTAATATCCATTGCAGAACCATTGTCATCAACACAACCAACTACTGCAAGCATTATAACAATAATGGGTTAATAATCGTTGAGTGTACTATGTTCACATTGTGGGGCTGCTGGCTGGTGATAAAGAAGGGCAGATCAATAGACGTGAATTGATAAATGAAAGGACAGCCATAAAACTGTTTACCATCTATAAACGTGACAACACTGAATCGTGATACAGGCGGGCGTGCAGGTGTTTCATCAGGCTGCAGTTGACCTTAGCTCGTCACCAAAGTGGTCACAGTGCGCGGTGGACAACAATGGCTGTGTGCTACAAAAAGCATTTGTTGTGGAGTATTATTTCCAATCATATGGAAATGGTTGAAAGTGGGACCAAGTATAAGGAATGTGTTGAAACAGTTTTAAGAGGAATTCAATAAATCCCCTCCCACGAAGCAAACAGTACTACACCTGGTGCAAAAGAATTGATGTATCTGATCCATTCTGTGCCAGCGAAAAGGTTCTTTTTGTAGGAAATGCACATCCACATTTCTAAAACTGCATCAGCTCCTTACGAACTGATTATCCATTCCCGGCATATTTTCCTGACCTTACATCACCGGTTGCATATTTGCAGGGTATTTTAAAAGAACAAGTGTACAGAGATCCACTGCCTTGTAATGTTGAACAGCTTAATACCAACATCATATGTGTAATCCATTACATTTTCAGAAACTCAAAAGCAGGAATGTTTGCCAACCTCAGCACAGGTATGAAAGATGTCTTGAGTTGGCTGGTTCCTATCTAAAACATATCTGGTGATGACAATAATGATGATGTTTGTATTGTTGTGTTGAGATATTTTCTCACCGATAACTGCTGTGTAAACTCAAACTCAAATACATAATTTCGGTGTACTTTATTCTGGGTTATACTGTACAAGGCCAATGTCAATGATGTGGTTGCCACTTTGAATGATATTGGGTGGTGTGAATAAAAATGAGCAAGCACTCTTTACTCGCGAATTTAGAGCAGGCACTCGCAATGAGGTGAATAAAAACTGCCTGTCGGAAGCAATCGCTCACAGCAGACCTGTGACCTTGAGCACACACTCCAGTCGCTCGAGTAGCAGAGTGGGCGCTCCAGATTTCTGGTGAATAAAGATAAAGCAGGCACTCTTTCCGGTAAGCGCCTGCTCATGTTTCCTTGAGCTAACTCAGTAGGTGACTCCAAATGATAGTGTCAAGTTCAATAGCATGGCAGAGGTAATGCTGGTTGTTAATCGGAAAAGAAAATTATATAAATTCGCAGAGAATCATCTCAACTTGATCACAGAGTGTTATAAAGGTGTACTAAGGAGCATGCTGAAGAGCCTCCGTGGCTCAGATGGCAGAGCGCCGGCGTTTCACCATTGGGTTCCGTGGTTCAAATCTCGGCCGCTCCATGTGGGATTTGTGCTGGACAAAGCGGAGGCGGGACAGGTTTTTCTCCGGGTACTCTAGTTTTTCCTGTCATATTTAATTCCAGCAGCTCTCTCCAATATCATATTTCATTTGTCAGTCATTAATGATTGCCCCAGAGGAGTGCGACAGGCTTTGGAAGCCGGCACGATTTCTATCCTCACTGCTTCATTCATTCCATTCCTAACCTGGTCAGATGACTGGAAACAGGCTGTGGATTTTCAAGGAACATGCTGAATGGTTAGCGGAGCCTCGGTTTCAGAGTGGAGTTGGTGAAGACATCTCGGGGAACTGTGTCAAAAACATTTTCGCAGGTTTTGACATTAACAGAAATGAAAGCAGATTATTAGATAAAATTCCAACAAATGTTGCTTAGATGCAGGAAGCACAGGGTAAGTGGGAAGAACGTTTGAGCTTCCCTTATGCTGTCGTAACTGTAGACTGTACTCATGTACAAATTCAGAAGGTACATGTTCATGCGAATTACTATATTTACAGAAGAGGCGTCCCTAGCATTGATGTACAGGCCACTTGCAATGGAAAGGAAGAATTCAACCAGTGTAGATGTATCACGACCTGACTCTGACTCCAGAATTTGGAGAAACTCCGACGTTTGCAGAGTTATGACGCCTCTGTGGGAAGTCGAAGGGATGACAACTTCTGCAGATCTTGCAACTTGCATTCGTCGCGCCGACACAGATAGGTCTTATGGCGACGATGGAATGGGAATGGCATAGGAGTAGGAAGGGAGCAGCCGTGGCCTTAATTAAGGTACAACCACAGCATTTGCCTTGTGTGAAAATGGGAAACCAAGGAAAATCATCTTCAAGGCTGCTGACAGTGGGGGATCGAACCCACTATCCCCCGGATGCAAACTCACAGCTGCGTGCCCTTAACAGCACGGCCAACTCATCCGGTCCTGCAGATCTGGCTCCTTAAAAATTTCATTCAATTGTCAATATATTTTTTTCAACATAATTGATGTTTGTTATTTACGTTATAGGCCTACTATTTTCCTCAATGTATTAATGTCGTAATATTCAGGCTACCTTTCAGACGGCCGATGGTAGGGTTATTCTACCGCTGCATGAGATTCATCAGCCGCTTCTCCCATTATTTTAACGATATGCATTTGTTTCCCGTATGCTTTAATTCTACTTTATATTTCAGTCTTGTTTTCATGCTTTGTAATTTTTTACCAACAGTTGGACGGAAAATCTTTTTCTACTGCTTTTCCCACCTCTGCGGGGTCCTGGGTTGAATTGCGTCTGGCCCTGTTTTACGGCCAGAAGTTCTTCCTGATGCCAACATTACATGGAGGGATGTAAACACTATTGCGTGTTTCTGTGATGGTTGGTAGCGTAGTCTGTTTTGCGAATATGAAGAGGAAAGTGTTGGGACAAACACCCAGTCTCCAGGCCAGAAGAGTTAATCAGAGGCGATTAAAATCCCCGACCCAGCTGGGATCCTCTGAACCGAAGGCCTCAATGCTGACCATTCAGCCAATCAGACAGTTGTTGGACGGAAATGTTTAAGTTAAATTTAGCGAGTAGTTCACACTGAACTGTATTTATTGCACTTATTTTCTTGTGCTTCTTATCCGGTAACTGTGACTCTGAAAATATAATTGTTTATTCCTTTAAAATGGAGATAAAAGCGGACTGGAATTCCATGCTGTCGTCGCCTGCCATGTTAAGTATTGAACTTCCCGGAAGTTATCGAAGTGTTATCACAGTCTAAGGTATTATATACATGGCATGTGCACGACCTTGATCAGTGACACTGAGAGGCTGCTCCAGACACTCGAGTGTACGCTGTGCTTCCGCTCTATATTTTTATTCACTGCAAATGCGGAGTGGAAGCTCATCGGCAGGAAGACACTCAGGCACTCAGCGAGCACACGTTCACTCGCATAGACTCATTTTTATTCACACCACCCATTGTGTTGCATACTTTTGACAAACATATTCCTTTATGGTCAGCACATGTCTCAAAGTTACTTACATGGTTAAATGAAGATGTCAGAGTGGTAGTGGTTAAGTAGTAAATAAAATGGCGTATGGCTTTTAGTGCCGGGAGATCCCAGGACGGGTTCGGCTCGCCTGGTGCAGGTCTTTTGATTTGACGCCCGTAGGTGATCTCCACGTCGTGATGAGGATGAAATGATGATGAAGACAACACTTACACCCAGCCCCCGTGCCAGGGAAATTTAACCAATAATGGTTAAAATTCCCGACCCTGCCGAGAATCGAACCCGGGACCCCTGTGACCAAAGGCCAGCACGCTAACCATTTAGCCATGGAGCCGGACGGTTAAGTAATGTGTAGCTCATACCCAACTTGGCAAATCTTTAACCAAACCACTTCATGGTAATATGGTCTGAGCAGTAAGAAATACAACTGTGGTATTCCTGTGGTGTAATCTCGTAATACAATGTAATACCAGTTATTTTGTGGAGACCAATCTGTCAATTCGAGGTAAACAAATAAATTAAGGAAGACAATCTAGAGATTTGTCTTGAGGAATTGAATGACCACTTCATTGTTTGCATGTGTTACCGAAAAAAATACATCTTCTCACAGTGATAATTGACCTTTAAATGTAGGCTGCTATTTTTGGTATATTCACTGCCAAAAGTACAAGACATAATAGATATTTAAAGATTTGAGTGTGTGTGTGAGGATGGTCACTTCTTAATTAAATGTTCCTTTCTTTATACTGCCCATCAGGCAAGCTGTATTACTCTGCATGTTTTTTAAGTAAATATTTAGCAAATTGATGCAAGTGGGAGACTGTTGAATTGCAGTGTTATCAAACAGTGTACTTTGTACATGCTTTTTTTTGTTCATATCTACATCATTTAAGGACAGTTGTTGTGTGGTGCTGCCAACATTCCCCTAAATTTTCTATATCCTTTGTGAGAAGCAAGAATGCTTTTTGTGATGTGCTTATAATTAATATTGTCTTTTACAGGAGCATGAGAAGAAGATGCCACCATGGCTGTATTGTTTTGCTGTGTTCACCTTGTTTCGGCTGTTTGCATTTGTTTTTGCTTCCATTGTTAACGACATGATATTCGGCTACAATGTTGCTATGTGCCTGCTGTGGATTTTGTACACTGTGATCAGTGTATATGGTTGGTTGCTGGTCTATTCTCTCTACCTCGAACTTACTGATCTCACCAAGTTAGAAGATCTTGCCCATCTTAGGGTAAGTTATGAAATCTCCTATACATAGAATATACTATAGACTAGACTATCCATGGGAAGAGTAATTCCAGGTGAAGTTTTAGGATTCTTTAAAACATATTGTACATCGTCTTTGACTAAACATAAATTGACCAACAAAAAATGTAGTTCATTATAAATTTTTCTAAAAAAAAAGTTTTACCTGAAATCTGTTTTTTTTTTTCAATTGATTCCACAACACATTACAATGTTTGTGTGCATATTAGGTATTCTCATTGTCAAAGTTCAGTGTAGTTTACAAAACAATATTTTATGACAATTTTTGAAAAAATTTCATAATTTTGAGATGTCACAGAATAGAATTAAAGGAACACTGGCTTATCATAATTCACAATCTTGAAACATACCTTTCTCTTGCTGTCACTCACCATTTTCCTCACACTAGTATTGTGTGTTGCTACTCCTGGCGATGGTGACAGAATCTATGCACTGCGGCATGCTACCACAAGTTTCTGGATTGTTTCCTGAGAGTTGCACATCTGCTCTTCCATTGCTCCTGTTGCGTTTTCCCAAGCATATCACATGGATAGGGGTAATGATTGTTTGCAATATCGATAAAAAGCAAAATGTAATACCAATATAAATGGTCCATTATTGGACATTATAAATTTTCCAGCTAACTCATTCTTGGTTGCCAGCGTTTTGCCCTCGTGTGCTAGGGTGGGCTCATCAGTTGGTACCTAGCACACCTACCAATACGCTGGCTAGTGCATACCGTGGAGGCCACTGCGTAGGCTAACTGGAGCCACCAGCAGTGCCAATGCACCAAGAGACTTTGTCTCATTATCAAAAATTATGCCTGCTTGGCTATCAGATGATATAGATGTTGATTCCCATAGGGAATCTGAAATATTTGTCCCGAATGAGTAAATTTATAATACCAATATAAATGGTCCATTATTGGACATTATAAATTTTCCAGCTAACTCATTCTTGGTTGCCAGCGTTTTGCCCTCGTGTGCTAGGGTGGGCTCATCAGTTGGTACCTAGCACACCTACCAATACGCTGGCTAGTGCATACCGTGGAGGCCACTGCGTAGGCTAACAGGAGCCACCAGCAGTGCCAATGCACCAAGAGACTTTGTCTCATTATCAAAAATTATGCCTGCTTGGCTATCAGATGATATAGATGTTGATTCCCATAGGGAATCTGAAATATTTGTCCTGAATGAGTAAATTTATAATACCAATATAAATGGTCCATTATTGGACATTATAAATTTTCCAGCTAACTCATTCTTGGTTGCCAGCGTTTTGCCCTCGTGTGCTAGGGTGGGCTCATCAGTTGGTACCTAGCACACCTACCAATACGCTGGCTAGTGCATACCGTGGAGGCCACTGCGTAGGCTAACTGGAGCCACCAGCAGTGCCAATGCACCAAGAGACTTTGTCTCATTATCAAAAATTATGCCTGCTTGGCTATCAGATGATATAGATGTTGATTCCCATAGGGAATCTGAAATATTTGTCCTGAATGAGTAAATTTATAATACCAATATAAATGGTCCATTATTGGACATTATAAATTTTCCAGCTAACTCATTCTTGGTTGCCAGCGTTTTGCCCTCGTGTGCTAGGGTGGGCTCATCAGTTGGTACCTAGCACACCTACCAATACGCTGGCTAGTGCATACCGTGGAGGCCACTGCGTAGGCTAACTGGAGCCACCAGCAGTGCCAATGCACCAAGAGACTTTGTCTCATTATCAAAAATTATGCCTGCTTGGCTATCAGATGATATAGATGTTGATTCCCATAGGGAATCTGAAATATTTGTCCTGAATGAGTAAATTTATAATACCAATATAAATGGTCCATTATTGGACATTATAAATTTTCCAGCTAACTCATTCTTGGTTGCCAGCGTTTTGCCCTCGTGTGCTAGGGTGGGCTCATCAGTTGGTACCTAGCACACCTACCAATACGCTGGCTAGTGCATACCGTGGAGGCCACTGCGTAGGCTAACTGGAGCCACCAGCAGTGCCAATGCACCAAGAGACTTTGTCTCATTATCAAAAATTATGCCTGCTTGGCTATCAGATGATATAGATGTTGATTCCCATAGGGAATCTGAAATATTTGTCCTGAATGAGTAAATTTATAATACCAATATAAAAAGTCCATTATTGGACATTATAAATTTTCCAGCTAACTCATTCTTGGTTGCCAGCGTTTTGCCCTCGTGTGCTAGGGTGGGCTCATCAGTTGGTACCTAGCACACCTACCAATACGCTGGCTAGTGCATACCGTGGAGGCCACTGCGTAGGCTAACTGGAGCCACCAGCAGTGCCAATGCACCAAGAGACTTTGTCTCATTATCAAAAATTATGCCTGCTTGGCTATCAGATGATATAGATGTTGATTCCCATAGGGAATCTGAAATATTTGTCCTGAATGAGTAAATTTATAATACCAATATAAATGGTCCATTATTGGACATTATAAATTTTCCAGCTAACTCAGTCAACAAATGAGTTAGCTGGAAAATTTATAATGTCCAATAATGGACCATTTATATTGGTATTATAAATTTACTCATTCAGGACAAATATTTCAGATTCCCTATGGGAATCAACATCTATATCATCTGATAGCCAAGCAGGCATAATTTTTGATAATGAGACAAAGTCTCTTGGTGCATTGGCACTGCTGGTGGCTCCAGTTAGCCTACGCAGTGGCCTCCACGGTATGCACTAGCCAGCGTATTGGTAGGTGTGCTAGGTACCAACTGATGAGCCCACCCTAGCACACGAGGGCAAAACGCTGGCAACCAAGAATGAGTTAGCTGGAAAATTTATAATGTCCAATAATGGACCATTTATATTGGTATTATAAATTTACTCATTCAGGACAAATATTTCAGATTCCCTATGGGAATCAACATCTATATCATCTGATAGCCAAGCAGGCATAATTTTTGATAATGAGACAAAGTCTCTTGGTGCATTGGCACTGCTGGTGGCTCCAGTTAGCCTACGCAGTGGCCTCCACGGTATGCACTAGCCAGCGTATTGGTAGGTGTGCTAGGTACCAACTGATGAGCCCACCCTAGCACACGAGGGCAAAACGCTGGCAACCAAGAATGAGTTAGCTGGAAAATTTATAATGTCCAATAATGGACCATTTATATTGGTATTATAAATTTACTCATTCAGGACAAATATTTCAGATTCCCTATGGGAATCAACATCTATATCATCTGATAGCCAAGCAGGCATAATTTTTGATAATGAGACAAAGTCTCTTGGTGCATTGGCACTGCTGGTGGCTCCAGTTAGCCTACGCAGTGGCCTCCACGGTATGCACTAGCCAGCGTATTGGTAGGTGTGCTAGGTACCAACTGATGAGCCCACCCTAGCACACGAGGGCAAAACGCTGGCAACCAAGAATGAGTTAGCTGGAAAATTTATAATGTCCAATAATGGACCATTTATATTGGTATTATAAATTTACTCATTCAGGACAAATATTTCAGATTCCCTATGGGAATCAACATCTATATCATCTGATAGCCAAGCAGGCATAATTTTTGATAATGAGACAAAGTCTCTTGGTGCATTGGCACTGCTGGTGGCTCCAGTTAGCCTACGCAGTGGCCTCCACGGTATGCACTAGCCAGCGTATTGGTAGGTGTGCTAGGTACCAACTGATGAGCCCACCCTAGCACACGAGGGCAAAACGCTGGCAACCAAGAATGAGTTAGCTGGAAAATTTATAATGTCCAATAATGGACCATTTATATTGGTATTATAAATTTACTCATTCAGGACAAATATTTCAGATTCCCTATGGGAATCAACATCTATATCATCTGATAGCCAAGCAGGCATAATTTTTGATAATGAGACAAAGTCTCTTGGTGCATTGGCACTGCTGGTGGCTCCAGTTAGCCTACGCAGTGGCCTCCACGGTATGCACTAGCCAGCGTATTGGTAGGTGTGCTAGGTACCAACTGATGAGCCCACCCTAGCACACGAGGGCAAAACGCTGGCAACCAAGAATGAGTTAGCTGGAAAATTTATAATGTCCAATAATGGACCATTTATATTGGTATTATAAATTTACTCATTCAGGACAAATATTTCAGATTCCCTATGGGAATCAACATCTATATCATCTGATAGCCAAGCAGGCATAATTTTTGATAATGAGACAAAGTCTCTTGGTGCATTGGCACTGCTGGTGGCTCCAGTTAGCCTACGCAGTGGCCTCCACGGTATGCACTAGCCAGCGTATTGGTAGGTGTGCTAGGTACCAACTGATGAGCCCACCCTAGCACACGAGGGCAAAACGCTGGCAACCAAGAATGAGTTAGCTGGAAAATTTATAATGTCCAATAATGGACCATTTATATTGGTATTATAAATTTACTCATTCAGGACAAATATTTCAGATTCCCTATGGGAATCAACATCTATATCAATAAGCAAAATGTGTTATCAAGGCTTGTACTTCCTGTAATTTCACTTTTCACGACTTGTAATTAACTTTTTAATGTGTTTTGAAAATGCATTAAAATGCAATATTGATACTAAAATGTGATATAAATGCAAAACTGACAGGTTTTTCTTCAAATAAACCATGTATTTAAATTTTTTTTCTTTTGGAAACTTAAACCAAGGAGATTATATGCCCTTGGACTGCCTGCAAATGCTGTTGGCTGTTCAGCGCAGATACTGTGAGTTTACCTAAGCAGCTACATAACGTATTTGGTGTCCTACCAAGATTGTTGTTGCTGAAAGATATTTCAGTAAATACAAATCCATGGGAAGAGTAACTCCAGGTGAAGTTTTAGGATTCTTTAAAACATGTTGTACATCGTCTCTGACCAAACATAAATTGACCGACAAAAAATGTAGATCATTATAAATGTTTCTAAATTTTTTTTACCTGAAATCTTCTTTTTTCAATTGATTACACAACACACAGCATTGTCTATGTAAATATTAAGAATTCTCATTGTAAAAGTTCATTGTTGTTTATAAAACAATATTTTATGACAATTTTTGAAAAAATTGCATATTTTTGAGATGTCACTGAATAGAATTAAAGGAACACTGGCTTATCGTAATTCACAATCTTGAAGCATATCTTTCTCTTGCTGTCACTCACCATTTTCCTCACTCTTGTGTTGTGTGTTGCTGGCGATGGGGACAGAATCTATGCACTGCCACAAGTTTCTGGACTGTTTCCTGAGAGTTGCACATCTGCTCTTCCATTGCCCTTGTTGCATTCAGGATGTCAAAATATTTGATATTTGGATATTTTTCCCAAGCATATCCCATGGAGAGGGGTGGTGATTGTTTGCAATATCGATAATATGCAAAATGTGTTAAGAAGGCATGTGTTGAAAATGCATTAAAATGCAAAATTTATACTAAAATGTGATATAAATGCAAAATTAACAGGTTTTTCTTCAAATAAACCATGTTTTAAATTTTCTTTTGGAAACTTAAACCAAGGAGATTATATGCCCTTGGACTGCCTGCAAATGCTGTTGCTGTTTACCTAAGCAGCTACATAATGTACTTGGTGTCCTACCAAGAGTGTTGTTGCTGAAAGATATTTCAGTAAATACAATTTAATTGTAAGTGATAGGAAAACATGAATGACAGAACAACATGTTGTGGTATGTTCCATGATTTCCTTGAACAATGTCACTGATTCATGATCAAGACTTACTTTAATTTTGTATTTTTTTTTCTCTTATGCTTTAGCCTATATAAATTAAAAGTGAATGCAGCATGAAATTTTATTATACTTCATGCATTTTTATTTTACTTTTAGCTCTATGCAAGTGCAATTTTAATTTTACATTAATATTATCAAAAGACTACTTATTTATCAAAATTCACTCAAATTCTATGTTTTTCTTCAAAACGCTAGAAAGTACTGATGGGATTATCAAATACAAAATAATCGCTTATTCGATTAATTTTTGGTTATTCTGTTACTTTTTCCATTTGATTATTTTTTTAAATTATTCCTTTGAAATTCTATTAGAATGATTGTGGCAGTTGAATAGTGAATGTTTTCAAAATAATCAAATGAAAAGTAATCCTAATGTTATCATTAACTCATCAATCTCATCACAGGGAACTTAAAATGACCTATCTCCATTCCCTTACAGGAAGTGTATAGGTAGGACGAACAGTCTCTTCTGAAAATAATACCAACTGCTGCTCCACACGTATGAATGAGTCATGCACTTGGATCCCATTACTTAAAATGCATAGATTAATATATTGCATCACACAGTTCCATGAATCACAATACCATAGTATTGACTATTTGGCTACCAAATTTATCAAGTCATAAATTAAAAGTCGTCAGAATTTTCTATAAAATATGGTGAAGTTGCTTGTTGCTATCTTTGAAATTCTGTTGCCAAATGACTTCAAAAAGGACTCCAAATTGCTAATGATGATGATATTTTATGATAGTGGTTCTTCTCCCAGCCAAGGAAATGTGTATATGGTCAATACAAATTAATAAGAGTTGAAAACAATGAAGGAAAAGGTGGTGGTGGTGATTTTTTTTTTTAAAGGAGGAGTACAATTGGGCAGTCATCCTCTATTAATACTAATCACAGGGAAAAAATGGAAGGTATCCGACACTTCAAAAAATTAAGGTATTGGACAAATAAAGACAAGGGCCACAAAGAGCGTGAAAATGAAAGACTCCCTAGGCCTTGGAAACATAATACCATCAGGGTCGTGAAAGAACAAGAGTTGACTAAAGAAGATTGGTTAGGATAAATGAAAGCCATGAGTCTTGGCACAAGTGAGCGGAAGCAATGCCTGGACTTAGCTAAGGGCCCTGTGGTAGCCAACCCATGCTCTCTCGCTTGCTCACTCACTTGATCGATCAGTCAAGCAGTCGCCACTGATATGCATTTAGGGCTGTCACCCAGATGCCAGATTGCAATTCAGGTGTTTACGTAGTCTTTTCTGGAATACTTTAAGAGCCCCTGCAGCCCTTGTAGTCGCCTCTAACGACAGGCAGGGGATACTGTGGATGTTATTCTACCACTCCAACCCATGGGGAAAAATAATGGTTGGTGAATGAAAGACAGATTATTATTATTATTATTATTATTATTATTATTATTATTATTATTATTATTATTATTATTATTATTATTATTATTAAAATATTTTGCTGTGGTCTTAAAGCTATTATAATATATTTTTTACCTTTAACATAAATTTAGAATAATGGCTGTGGCCTTCGGAGAGGCCTGGTGCAGGTCTTTTGAGTTGGCGCTGTATAGGCGACCTGCGCATCTGTGAGGATGGAGTGTAAATGCTGAAGACGGTACGAACATGCAGTCCCCAGGCCATAGGAACTAACTAATTAGAGTTAAAATCCCCGATCCGACCGGGAATCAAACCCGGGGCCCCTTGGACCAAAGGCCAGCATGGCAACCATTTTTCCATGGAACCGAACAACATAAGATTAAAGTTTGTACAGTATATTGGCTGATGCGCTTTTTTACATTTGTTTGGGGCGTCGACCTATAGAGTTCTTTTTGCCCCTACTTGCAGCATATGATATCGTCCCTGCTCTGGCAAACTAACGAATCTGCAAATTGTCAAAAGGTTAGGAGAGCTGAAAGAAGTTGTGATTACTCATGTCAAATCAATTTTTATATTTAATTATTGGTTTTATGTGTTAGGCATACAGAACGAGCTGCAGATGTGAGACTTTTTCAGAGGGTAGACAATATATAAATAACAAAATCTAGACCAGAACTTCAGAACTACAGATTCCTTAGTTTGTCAGTTTTGCTAGTTTGCCAGAGTGGGGACGAATGAACCTGCGTGTAATTGGAATTGCGGAAGTGTAGAGTGTTGAATGTGAGGAAAGGAACGTTAAGGACAACTCAAACACCCAATCCCCAGGCCAGGGATATTAATCCTTTACAATTAAAAACCCCTGACCCGGCCGGGAATTGAACCCGGGGCCGCCGGGTGACAGGTGGACGCGTTGCCCCCTACACCGCAGGGATGGACTTGGCTGATGCTAGTTAAAAGAAATTGTCAATTGGTAGGCTGGTTCTTAGTTCCATTATGTGGCCAGAAATCGGCATCTACTTAAATATGGAACTTTATTTTACGGATATTAAATCAGTTACTGGTAATTCACTCATTTATTTTCAACATTTGGAGATTCATTTGGAAAAAAAAAAGAAGGCATATTTCTGTTTCTTTTTGTAAGAGTTCATCTGTTTGTTTTCAATCTATTATCCATCCGACACACTTAAACTGAAAAATCCATTCATGATGCATCCAGTTATTCTATATGATACAACTGAATAATATTTGAAACTCATTTGATTATTTTAGTCAATTATTTATTTGATTATTTAAATAATTGGATGGAAGTTACTTGATTATTAGAAGTGTTTGATTATCCCATCACTGCTATAAAGCACTAAATTACAAATATATCAGCGCTACAAAGTGGTAAATTTTTGTTTTAAAAATGCCTGAAATCACTACCCTTTACCGATGAGTGTTCAGTGGTTTTGAAGTCGATCTAAATGCTAGCTGGTTCATAGTTTGTATCCCATTGTAAAAGAATTCCTACACACAGTGAAGGTCATGGCAGTGGGTGCTGTCATATACATGTGGTATGAAGGAGATTTCATGCTCTATTAACCCCTCAGCAATGTATCAGTGTGCATTCAGAGCACCTCTACCAATGATGATAAGCTCCATTTGTGCTTCAAAGTTGATATCCCCCGAATTATCCTGGAGCTATCTCCAAATGGTACTGTCTTGGGGATATTGCTGGGTCCTTCTCCATACTCTCTCTACTATCAGATCAGAGACAAAATGGCAAGTCATCGTGAACAGCAGTAATGGCCACCAGTCAATTTTCGGTATTGATGCACAAATTGTAATCGGGCTACTGGTGCTGAGGAGTAAGCTGCACACTCACACTGGTGGTGGGTCTTCTTGACCTCAAATTGGCTTCCGGAAGTCTTCATCTAACAGTCCTCTCACTTACAGCAACGTTTCTTACTACCTCGAGATGATTTCTGGCCTGGACTGCGGTTGTGTGGTGATCACTCAAGATCTGAAGGACCAGGAACCTGTCATTCCTGGCAGTTGTAGACCTCCAATGGTCTGATCCTCATCGTTTCTGGTAGGTACCTATCCCATGGAATTGTCTGAGCACACTGGACACTTCTTATTTTGCACCAAGCACGTTAGTGGCAAAACAAATGCTCCATCAATCCTTGATTAATGTGATAGCTTTCGCAACATCTTCTCGGCTAAGAAGCATCTTTACTCAACAAATGTGAAAGAAAAACTGAAACAGTTTAACTACTGCTTGTGACAAAAAATTATGCCATATTTACCTATTGATAATACAGCAATAGCTTCCACTCAAGTACCGTAAAAGTTTTTAAAACTTTTTCTTCTTTGCCTGTAGATGCCATGAAATCAGTGCTTAGCATTCAGGGTTGAAAAACAACTGATGGAGTGGCATTTGTGATCTCTTATCTGAAAAACTGTTGAATACATATAACCGCAACTTTCTTCACGTATTTCTGGGGTTGCTGGAACAGCCACCCAGACCCATTTTGGTTATGGTTGGAGGTTTAAGATCGGATGCCCTTCCTGATGCAACATGTATTTCAAATGAAAATTCCAACCCAGGATCGACTGGGATTCAAATGAGTTGAAAGCCACCCTTCTGTTGAAGACACATTTCTTAGCTCATAAAACCTCCCTGAATGGAAGCTACCTCTGTATGTTGGTGTTTATTTGTTTCTGATTCAGTTTTTCCAAAGTGATGTACTTTTTTGTCGGCCAGTGTAGTTTTGAACAAAATATCCTAGTGTTAATTGCAGGATTTAATTATTCTTCATATTTAAATGAAATGTGGTATGATAATTAAGAACAGTACATAGGTTTGTATAGGTTGTATTGAATTGGGACTAATTAAGCTAAGAGTATTTAGAGCGACAGATGGTCTCATTTAATAAATTCAAGATTCCTCTAAGAAAATGTATTTTTGAAATAATGCCGGCAAGATGTAGTGTTTACAGTGCACTATGTCTTCTGGTATGGGCTATATCAAATTTGTTACTTTCATTGACCTGTCTTAGTCTCATCCTTGGCTTTGACAATATGAAAGTGACTGAGGTATGAGTGATGCTAGTAATACCATTCCTTATGCAGCCAGTCCCTGTTATGAATGGTGTGAAAATATCGCTCATAGGGTCGGTTGGTGCATGCATTTCAGTGGGCTTGGCAGACTGATATGTAATAGCAACGGCTGGCTCGGTGAGGAAAGCAACGGGAAACTACCTCACCCCTCATTTCCCTAGTACGCCTCTTCAGTGACGCCTAGGCTATTGATGACAGCTGTTGGCGAAGCTGCAGAGGATCAAACCAGCCTTCGGACTGAATACCCAACATACATACAACATACATTTCACATTTAAAAAAATTGTATTTATAGAAGTTATATAGAAAATGCATCATATATGTTATGGAGTTGGACTTCACTGATATCGGTACAGTACTTCTCTATTATGTCAACACAATTAATGTTGGTCAGCGGCAGGAGTCATTCTGAATCTAAGAAACCTACATTGATTACCTGATCTTACTCTTACAGTAAATATTTTTTTACATCTGGTCTATGAGGTCTTGATAGATACCAAAAAGGGTTATTGCTTGCACTGCTGTAATTGATCTGATTAACTCCTATTCAAATAATGTGCCTGCAAGATTTTAACCTCTGTCGATGAGAATGTGGAAGAAACAGTCAGTTAGTTGAATATAAGCAGAAGTTTTCAACAATATATTTAAAGAGTGAATAACATGCAAGACATTAATGAGGTCAGTATGATTCGTTATAATTGTTGTCATTACTATGTAATGAACTTCAGTATTATAAATTGTATTGACAAAGTAAATTTTTTTTCTTTAAGATCTCACGGTTGACTGGTTGACACTGGAAGGCATATCCTCTATTGAGTCAGATCCTTCAACTAGTGATGGGCTGTCTGAGACTAGGTCTTGAGAATCTTGAGACTTGGTCAGGCAGTGTTTCTCGCGAGAAATTTTGAGACATCTCGAGAGCGTTGTCCCCGAACTCTGTGCGAGCAGCGTGTTGTAGGCCTACAGGTAGACGGAGCTGAATGTTGTTTGTGCCAAGTATGTGAATAGCCAACCACAGGCCTTCTTCATTCCGTAAATACGTGTCAACAAACGACTAGGGCGTTAATTTCCTTCATTTCTACCGAGGTCAGTTTTGACGCAGTATAACCTAATTATAAAGGATATGCATTCTGGCATTGTATACAGCGGTACGTACACAAATGAGTAGGCTAAGTACAGAAATTGATGGCCAATGTAGGTGTACATTGTTATCACTCAATATTTATCAGACCCCACATTCAGTATACATATGGTGATGAAGGAAATAATTTGCATCATAATTAGGTACTTCAGTATATGATGGCACAGTGTGTAATTGTGCCTTCCAATTGTATGCGATAACTTTTAAGATAATGTCCGAAATGCAGTGTAAATTGCGGACATAGGATTTTTTTTGAAGAGATGCCACATAGCACAACCCACTGTTTGTTTATTCAAAAGAAGTAAAATACATGAGCAGAAATGCCTCTGGGATGATCCGGCACTTAAAAAAAACATAATATTGCTGAAGAAGAATCGTCACTGAGAACACCTCCGGCCCGGTCTGCATCACAAGAAGGTGCCCTGTCGATAACATAATCTCCATGCAGCTTCAGTCAATTAATCAATCAGTCAATCAGTTCATTTTCATTTGGGTGATGGAAAAAATGAAGTATTGTATTGTGTGATTATTTAAATTTGTTACGTGATATTTTTAACAGATAAGCTCGATTTTACTGCACAATACTTCAGTTAAGCTGATCTGTAAATTGCATAAAATAAGACTCTGTGAACTGTGTGCACACCTCCACTGATGGGTATCTGTACTAAAACAAAATGAAATCGCTCAACATGTTAGCACATTAGATACCCAGTACTGACAGGTTAAATTACTGTGATATTAAAGTCTCGTGCATAACTTACCACGTCTGTTCATCACTACTTTTGGAATCGTGGAAGCTTACGACGTCACCTGAATGTGCCTTTCCAAAAGTAGTCATCTTTACTTCCCTAAAGCGCACGTGAGATTTCTGTTTACTAGAAACAGTGTTTGATGGAATCATGTACCGTCAGTCACACTCAATTTCTGCTGATGGCCTACATATTTTGCCTCCTTGAGTAAGCTCGTGCGCACCTTCATCCATTCAGCTATGATACACTTTATGCCGGTTGTTGCTGAATGGCTTATTTATGGATATATCCAATGGCTGCAATACATATGTTAGACCACCAGGAATTACTGCCAGAGCAGTCTTCATGTTGGTCAACAGCTGCTTCATGTTATCTGCTAAATATAATTACAAGTAGAACCAGGAGTCGAAGAAATGACTCAGGTTGATTTCTTAAAACTGTACGAATCCAATCATTTACAAACGATACATCCATCCCTCCTGGAAGTTTAACCTTCAACATTATTTTTCATTTAATGTAACATACAGAGGCAGTTTCTTTCCATCTGCTACTGCAAGTATGACCATGCATCTTTATTTCTCACTTCCTGTAGTCCACTCGATTTTCCCTTCTCTTCATGTCGGAAGCACGTTGAAATTCACTGATGTCTAGTTGGCATTGTCTGTTTGTGAAAACAAATACGTCTTCTCTGTTTTCTTCCTGATAACAGATCAATTAAAGTTTATAATTTTTCCACTGCTGTCCTAAGGCATTCTTTGGAACAATAATGTTTGTTGCCTCAGTGAGAGATTATTTTGTTTCAGAAATCCAGTCATCCGGTCCCTGCTTTTTTTTAAATTTGAGAAATATGCTGTGCTTTGTGGCTATCACACGTGCTTTAAATTGCATCATTTCATGGGTAACTACTTATCCAACACTATGTAGAGCCTGAACGTATTCCAACAGTTCTTCTTCAACTTTTGGAAACCTTCCACTCTTTAAACTGCAAGAAGCTTTTTGTGATTTCTTGAAGTTCATTCTTTTGTATATGCCAGTATCATACATTAAATTCAGACACTCCAAGTTTACGATCTACTGGCCTGTTTCCGTGGTCCTCAGCGTACTCTACTACAGAGAGTTTAGATCTAGCTGTATTGTTTGAACACTTGCCCATCATGCTCAAAAGAAGAATACCGCACCAAGAACTCCATAATTGTATATAATTTCTACTTGCTTCTATTCACATACAGGAGCTAACCAACCTGGAAAGCATTGTTAATTTGGAAACTGCAAGCCTCCAAGTCTAAGTCACTCGGGAGAACAGGAAGAGGGGTAGGACGCCGAAGGCACCCCTACACAAAGCATTGCTCCGGTGCTAATTACCTCGAAGTAATTTATTAGGGGAGCCAAGAAGGGGCAGAAATAAAGATGATTTTCAAGGTTTAGAGAAGTAGAGATAACTACAATGGATATTATTGTCGAACTAATACGTAAGCCTATCTTCGACAGTCAAATTTACTATCTGTAAAGTAATTGGAATTTCTAAATGGACTATTAATATATCTTATGGATAAAAGTTACACTTTCCAGGTTTTATGCCGCATTCAAATGGAATCAAAACAGGTATTGTAGTATTTCCTTATGAACCATATTGTGTGCAGTTGTAACTCGGAGTTATACTTTGATATCTATGGATCTGCGTACTCTTGGAAAAGCAACATGCAACTATCCAAAACACTGGAGTAGGGGGATATACTGTATTCCAACCTTAATGTTTATGCTGATGTCTTATTGTGACAGAGAAGGCTAAATTTAGAGGTAATTGCCTCCATTTAAGAACGAATGGTATACACAGGTGTTAAATCTATTCTTGGATTAAAGCACTTTCTCCCTGAAGCTGAGTCCGTCTGAACTTGTTCATTTCTTGGGGGAAAAAATTGCTACTTTGGAAAAAATTGAACTCTGACTTGGACGAAAAGAAAAACCAGGTGGATCTCGTACAGTATTTCGTGAAATACTGTTTTAAAGAATCCCAATACTGCCATTTGATCGAGTCCTCGGTTTTCAAGTTTCAGAAGCCATTCACTGAGTTTAATTCATTCTGGGCAAGAAAGTGGAATACAGTATTTAAAACCTGACTGGGTAATACCTGTTCTGTAACAGTGAGGAATTACTGCCAGACACTGTCTGAAGCCTGCACCAAACAAGATCACATTTCTAGCGAAAGTAGCTGGCCTAATATTGAAAGAGCGTAAAGGCGTGATTAACTCATTCTATCTCATTTACTCCGCGTCTTCTGACGTTCTTATGTTACACGTAGATCCCTGCGAATTTATAGTCATATCTCTGTCTTTCTTGTAACTTTACTCAATTCATTTTTCACCAAACGCTTCGTTTAAGCTTTAATTTTTTGTCTCTCTAACGGCATACAGTAGAAGTCCACTATAGCGAATATGGCATATAACGAGAACCCCTTTAAAATGGCAATTATTTGCTGTCCCTTCAAAATTTCTATATAAAACTGTGTATTATCCTTCAGTTACAGCAAGAGCCCTATCACTGATGCATCCGTTGTTACGAGTGATTAAGCGTGCACGTTTTTTTCCGTTACCGGTATTTATGCACCCCAGCGATTATATTACATATGATCGATTACCTTTGGTATCGTTTCCTTGCTATTTCCACTAGCGATCTCTCTCGTCGACATTCGAAGACGATGTCAGAGTCGATTCGTAATACCCGTCGACTGCTGTTGTCTAAAGAAAATTCGAAATGAAAGAGGATAGTATGTTTTCGTAATAAATGTGTAAATAACCTGGCCGATAGCAGTGTTTAACTCATTGAAAATAAAGGCTGAAGTAAACGATCGCTTAATTTTAATTTTATATACTGAAATTAAGTAAGAATGTGATACACCCCAAGATATGACTGAGTACATCACTGATTTCAGAGGATAGTTCATATTTTCTTGCGTCTAGTTATATTTCGGAAAGGCTATTCACATACCGTAGGAGCCCGCTATAGCAAGTACGGCATATCACAGAGATGACAATTGCTGTCTGTCCCTTCAAAATTCCTTTATTAAACTGTGTATTATCCTTCGGTTACAGCGAGAGTCCTATCACTGACCCATCCATTATTACGAGCGACTGAGCACGTGTGATTTTTCCATTACCGATATTTATGCACCCCAGCTATTATATTGCATGCGATCGATAACCTTCGGTATCGTTTCCTCGCTTTGTCCGCTAGCGAGTTCTCTCGTAGACATTTGAAGGTGACGGCGGAGACGATAAGTAATACCCGTCGACTGACGTTCCATAAAGAAAATTCAAAATGAAAGGGAACATGTTTTCGTAATAAATGTGTAAATAACATGTTCGATAACAGTTGTTAACTTGTTAAAAGTAAGGGCTGACTAAACGATCACTTAATTTTAATGCTAAATACTGCAGTTTAGTAGAATGGGATACACCTCAAGATATGGCTGAGTGCATAATTGATTTCAGACGTTAGTTTATATTTTCTCGCGCCTGGTTAAATTACGGAAAGGCTATTATCATGTACATTTATAGCAAGAAGGTTATCATTTCTCTACTGGCACTTGATTCATCATACGTATAGTACGGTTAAGTTATGATAGGTGACTGTTTGAATAAGAAAACTGAAACGTTTGACACAAAATGTGATCGATCGTCTTCGGTACGGTACCGTAAAGTGGGGTAACTTCGGCCATACAGGGAAACTTCGGCCACTGACGAATAGCAACACTTATTTCCTCCTACCTTCTATACTGGAAAAGATGAACCAATTGCAACAACTAAAATGCACATACAATACACTCGGTAGTCCAAATAACATTGGCGGGCTCATTGTTGAGTCAATCGACTTTTTTCGCAGCCCCGACTATTGTCTTGTCTGGTAACAGCAGAAAACAAACTGTTCTCTAGCCCCAGCATTCGATTCTCCATTCCAGTGGTTTATGGGGTCAAAATATAAGTTTTTCTGGTAACTGATCAACACAGTTTGATGCATTTTAATCAAAAAGGTTTTTCAGGGAATAGTTTTGCGATAAAAGTTCTCCTCTTCCGGGGTAACTTCGGCCATACCAAGAATGAACAGGAAAACAGTGCGCGGGCGTGGATATTGTAATTACAATCCTGTTTACTTCAAGAACGCTTTAGAAGAAATTAATAAAGGCACAATAACAATTTTGTTTTTGTTTTGCTAGTTGCTTTACGTCGCACCGGCACAGATAGGTCTTATGGCGACGATGGGACAGGGAAGGGCTAGGAGTGGGAAGGAAGCGACCGTGGCCTTAATTAAGGTACAGCCCCAGCATTTGCCTGGTGTGAAAATGGGAAACTATGGAAAACCATTTTCAGGGCTGCCGACAGTGGGGTTCGAACCTATCATCTCCCGAATACTGGATACTGGCCGCACTTAAGCGACTGCAGCTTTCGAGCTTGGTACAATAACAATAAATGGGGAAGTTTATCCCGACAGGGAGGGGAAAGACAGTTTGCATTTTCAATGATAAATAGATGGATATCAGTTGATATGGACGATACACATTTAAGAACTTGACGCCAGCCCAGATATTTTCTAATTTATAAGACAGTGTATTATGAGAACAGTCTACAAGATTGCTTCTTTTCCGACCACCTTTTCTCTCCATACAATTGGGCTTTATGATTTCAGTACCTTTTATTTATTATATTTTGTACCATTACAAATATTTACGCATTGCAACATGTAATTTGTAATATCATACAATGCTTGTATGCTTAGGCTAAATAAAATAGTTTCTTCTTTTGGGAAAAAGTGAATTTGATCACTATACGTCTTTTTCAGCATAAATAGTTTTAATTTGTTTGTGATTGTTGATACAGGTTTTTTTTTAATAGGTTTGCAGGTTTTTAAAAAATATTCATGGTGGCCGAAGTAACACTACATCGAAGAAAACATTTCTTGAGTTATGTTTTTGGCGGCCGAAGTTACCCCAAAACACGGGGTAACTCCGGCCACTCTTTCGATAATCATTATTCATTACTGAATTATGATGAGAATTATGTTCATATTTAAAAATGAAGAACAAACATGGCAGAATTTATATTGTATTTTTCAGAAAATTAGAGGGAATATTTCACATTTTATTTTTAAAAATATACGAAAAAGTGGCCGAAGTTAACCCATTTTTATGGTATAGTTTTCTCGCTGTGTGCATTTGCGAGCTCTCTCGTCGACATTCAAAAGCGATATTAGAGTCGATTAGTAATGTCCGTCGATTGCTGTTCTCTAAAGAAAATTCAAAATCAAAGAGAATAACACGTTTTCGTAATAATTGCGTAAATAACGTGGCCGATAGCAGTTGTTAACTCATTAAAAATAAAGGCTGAAGAAAACGATCTCTTAATTTTAATGTTATATACTGAAATTAAGTACGGTAAGAATGTGATACACCTCAAGAAAAGGCAGAGTACATCATTGATTTCAGAGGACAGTTCATACTTTCTCGCGTCTAGTTAAATTTCGGAAAGGCTATTCCCAAGTAAATTTTTAGCGAGGAGGTTATAATTTCTCTACATGCGTGTGAAATATGTTTTCACGATACATATACGGTTAGGTTAGGTGACGCTGTTTGAAGATGAAAACTGAAATGTTTGCCACAGAAGCCTCGGGAGTGATAGGGTATTTCCCTGAATCCAAAATGACGTTTTTTTCTCAGAATCGCATGCAAAAATCAAGGGTTGTCTTGCATTCGTGGCCTAACAGTAATGAACGCCACTGGCTCGTGTTATATTTCATTTTTAACCTTCGAACAGTATATATTGAGTAACACTACGATGAAATATAACATGAGGGAGTCTCTTAAAGCCATATTACGCTGATCAGGCGATGTTTTATCCATCCGTGCAATTTGTTTTTCAACCAACACATGTGATTTTAAGACACCTGTAACAAGATAGCAGTCCACAATAGTTCACTCTTATGGTGTAAAAGTGTTCACAACTACAGTATAAACAAGTTTAATGTCATCGTGTGAGGTTTACGTTCATTGTTCCATAATAACAATCATTCACAGCAACGCACCAATAACATTTCTTATCATTCACCTACACTTCAAGATATTTTAATGGTCACTAAATGTTTTAATAGACATATTATATTTTTACTGATCATTTTTAAATTGTTGTAATTAGTTTTATCATTGTATTATTAGAAGTTTTTACGTTATATGTATTGGGATCAGGGCCTTGACCTACCTTGAATTAGGTTATTCTGGCTGATGATGCTCACAAAGTATGAGCGAAACATGTCCTAATTTTAATATCTGTTAATGGTTTTATCCTAAATATAAAGGATTACTTTGTGTTGGAAAGGTGGTTTTTATTGATCCATCAACTTCTCTACTGTACCTGACGCTTAGTAAAATTAAGTTTTATAGACAGCAGAAACATTTTCGTGATGGATAGTAGTATTGTAAAGATATGTGGAACAGGTATTGCCAGCAAATTATCAACGGGTTCTTGTCGGTATTATGATGCCAATTTTAATTTAATGGTTATTAAACACTCAGAAATGTAGAATAATTGTGCAGCTACTAGAAAATACGGCATAAGCCTAACTAAAGCCAATATTTGACGTTAACCTGATGACAAAGGTAGCTAAAAGAATGCGTACTGTACAAAATTGCATTCAGTTGTCCGTAACAAGGACGCTTTAAATAAGTCGAAGATGCAATTGTGAGTTATGTGAAAAGCTCAAGGTTAGAATGGCCATACCATAGCACAGTAAACTCGTTCGTTGACCTTCAACATCCACGATTAGGCCTATACATCACCAGCCGCTGAAATTGGCCGAACCTGGCAAGCGAGATGTGCGTGTAGCGGTAGCTGGTTATATCTGACGCTGAGTAAAAGTAACAGTTTTATAAACAGCAAGAATATTTTCCTGATTGATCGTCGTATTGTAGAGACGCATGGAATAGGTATTGCTGGCAAATTTTCAACGTACATCAGCGACTCCATAATGTTAATGAAGTTAATAAAGCTGGTTTGTGCAATGGAACGAGATTGAATTTACGGAAGCTAGACAGAAAATATCATTCATGAAAAATATCAGACGGACTCAGCTTCAGGGAGAAAGTGCTTTAATCCAAGAATAGATTTAACACCTGTGTATACCATTCGTTCTCTTCGGTATTATGATGCCAATTTTAAATTAACGGTCATTAAACCCACGGAAATAAAGAATAATTGTGCAGCCGCAAAAAAAGTATGGCATAACGAAAGCTAATTTTCAGCATCTAATAATGCATACTGTACAACAAAGCCTTTCATAAAGCCTTTTATAAAGCACTTTTTGAGCCCGATTAAAATTTTTTGAAGGAAAAAGTGGGGTTCGTCTTGGATTCGGAGAAATACGGTACTATAATTTTTCAGAATGAAATTAAACACTTTCCTCGAAAAATAACAAACAAGTAAGTTGTAGTGTGGATATCATCCATGGAAATGCAAGTTTTGAACAAACTGATTGCCATTTCATACCGATTTTAACGTGTATGGATTTTTTTCCAACTTTCATACAAAAATCGGGTATAACGACAATCCACTAGAACAAGTAAATTTTTCGCGGTTGTGATTCTCGCTATAACGAACTTCTATTGTATTTTATCTTAGCCAATTATGCCTTTGTTTACTCTTTTCGTCTTCCTTGTAGAGTTTTAGTGCATAGCATTTAAAAACAATTGATTTAACACACAAAATTCATACAGCCTTTGATGATCGAGGATTGAAATGAATAACGTGATATATGATGGTAGGAATGGGGAGGGTGAAGGCTGGTGCTGGTGTAGAGCCTACTCTTGTCGAAGAGCACCAAGGGGGGTCTACTGAACGAGTTACATCTCCATCCGATGGACGAATCACCATCAACAGCGCCATATGCCCTCACTCCATATGAGCACTTTGTACGGGTTTGTAATTTAATCCAGGCTTTTGGCTCGCAATCTAGTGATTAGAAATTGTATACCATCACCTCCCCTACCCTCCTAGCCAACATTCTGATGGTAAAAATATTCTTGACGAATGGGACAAGAACCGTTGAAGGACGGTCTGAGACAATAACTTCGTGCTTTCATGCTCACGGCCACCAGACTGACTGCTGTATTGTCTGCTTATAGATATACTCCAGAATGGAAGAAAATTATTCATTCAATTCACTGAAAGAGAGTATTTTTCACTAAATAGTTCAAGAATTATGGTCATTCTTGTATTGTTCTTGTAACCCATACCTTGTACCAGTGTAAGTCTGTCAAATGTTATTGTTTTCTCAATGTATATGTGGAAAGCCTGACGCAGTTCAACAACATGCCGATATTTATAGCTGTGTACCAACTTCGTCATGGCAATGCAAGAATAACTTTGCTGACAGAAACCAATTTTTCTTTAAAAAAGTACAAAAGTCGTGGTCATGAGAGGTTCATTGTATTTTTCTTGTAAAGAAGACATAGAAATCTATAACTGGTACCAGTTTCAACTGTTGAATCATTCTCATTGTCTCAGTATTGCTGTGAATGATGAACAGAATTAAGTATTATATATATATATAAATAGACAAGAGAGATCTCCTCACTCCATATGAGGACTGTAGAGAGGTTTGGAATATAATCCAGGCTTTTGGCACGCAATCTACTGCTTAGAAATAGTATACCACCACCTCCCTTCTGGCTAACATTCTGATGGTAAAAAGAAATTTCAACCAGTGGGATTTGAACCAGATAACCATGGTGTAACACCATAAATTTAACACTTTAACGACCACAACCACAGACAAACTGTTCGGTTTCCTGCTTATCGATGGAGTTAATGTGTTTCCATACCCCAAAATGGAAAGAATGATAGATTTATTTTACTGAAAGATAGCACTTTTCACTAAACCTTACGATGGTTAACGTTGCATTATTCTTATAAGTAATATCTGGTACCAGTTGGAAGGCAACAGAAGTCAGAATGTACGTAGTTCCAAATCCTGCCGATATATATAGCTGTGTATTAATGTCATCATGGCGATGAGACAATAACTTCGTTGACAGAAACATATTTTTCTTTAAGAAAGTACAAAAGTCATGACCGTGTGAGGTTTACTGTATTTTACTTTTAACCCAATCACATAATTTGACGACCCTAGCTTGCAAAAGTTATTCGTGGCATATGAATCCAATGACAAGCTCAGATCGCGGCGATGCACTGCTGTATATCAATACCTGTAGTTCAGTTACTAACTCGCAGATGCCACTTGTATAACTTCTGAGCTGAAGTTTGGACATGAGGCTTCGGTTATTTCCCATGCTCCAGGTTATCACACACTTCTGGAACAAGAGATAAAAGAATCTTCGTTCATATTTTTTTGCTCACATCAGTTGCAATTGTGGCGTCGAGTAGATGTGTTGGTGTTGATGAAGATGAAGATGGAATACGAAAGCTAATAGATAGTGTTTTAGAGAGTGATTATAGAGACAGTGATGTTTGTGACGATGATATAGACCCTGAAGGTATCAGTTCGAGTGATGTGTGTAATAGTGGTGATGACACCACGGAAAGTGATACAAATGACGACGGTGGGCCAAGTCTTTTGAAACGAGTTCGTACCTCGGCGCAGACTAACTTGAATGACTGGAACTGGACAAAAAGTGACAATATCCCTGTTGTACATACGTTTAGTGAATACAGCGGGGTTAGTGATAACTTATTAAAAGAGTTTGATACGTAGCCACTATTAGAACTTGCAGTTTTTTGTGAATACATGAACCCTTTGTTTGACAAAATATCTGACGAGACAAATGCTTATGCAGCAAGAGAGTTGAGCAATCCTGACAGAAATAAAGTGAAAGATGATGACAAATGGTTTGAAACTACACCCAACAAAATTGGGGCATATTTTGCGTTAGTTATACGAATGTCACAAGTGCGAAAATCAAGAATTCAGTTATACTGGAGTAAAAACAGGTGTATAGACACTCCCATTATTTGTGAAGCCATGAGCAGGCGAAGATTCATTATAATTTCACGATTGTTACATTTTGTTGACAGTGAACGAGTTGATAGTAGTGACAAACTCAGAAAGATTAGACCTATAATACAACATTTCTGTTCCAAATTTTCTGAATTATATTTACCTTCACAAGACATTGCTCTAGATGAAAGTCTAATGAAGTTCAGAGGCTGTCTATCATATGTCCAGCGCAATAGGTCTGAACGTTCAAGGTTTGGAATAAAAATTTACAAAATTTGCGAATCTAGTTCTGGCTACTGTTTAGCCTTCAAAATTTATGTAGTTGATGATGTAACGGATCCAAGTCTGCCAGCAAGTACAAACGTTGTGCTCAATATGTGTGAACCATTGTTAGGCCGAGTGCATACATTGTTTTTAGCTAACTGGTATTCCTCCCCAGATTTATTCAAAAGGCTGCATGACAAGAAGACAAATGAAATTGGAACTGTTAGACAGAAGTTTCATTATGATAGATCCGTATTGAACTGCGATTACAATAGAATGGACCTTAATAACACATTAGTTTAACTCTTCTGTTAGACAGAACCGAAAAGAGATACCTCGCAATATCAATAAAACTAAACTCAAACGTGGAGAGTAAGAGATATGGGCTGCCAACAGTATATGTGTGAAGTGGAAAGATAACAAGGATGTTTGCTTTCTCACCACTAAACACAAATCAGCTGACATGACAGGGACAGGCAGACTCAGACGAAAGAGAGGACAAACGCCTAGGGAGGAAGTGATAAAGCCCAAGTGTGGCCTTGAATACCAGAAGGGAATGGGTGGGGTTGACCTTCAGGATCAGGTGACAGCTCTGTGTTCCCTGTCATGTCACGCACAGTAAAAGGATATAGAAAAATATTCTTTTACCTCCTAGACATATGCATTTTCAATTCCTTCACTGTGTATCACAATATCACTGCTAACAGAAAGACGAGCTACACTGACTTCAGAACTAGCATTGCAAAGCAGCTACATGAAACTGTTCAGTTGCCGGAGTACTCTGTTCGAGGTCGACCTTCAGCGAGCACCATCCCTACCAGATTACCAGCTAAATCATGGGCCCACTTTCCCATGCATATTCTCTCAACAGAGAAGAAAACAAAAGTCACGGAAAGGCGTGTTGTGTGCTACAGCCGGGGTAAGAGAAGTGAAATTTGCTGGCAGTGCAAAAGGTGGTGTAGCACTTCACTTAGAAGAATAATGTTTTGAGGTGTACACACTCAGCAGATGTACTAGAAAAGCGGCATTGGTAAGCTTATTCCGTCGTTAATATGCAAGCAAATTTTCAGAAATGAATCTTTACTGGTTAGTTTTGTATGATTTTTTAAGTAATACTATGCAGACGACTGCTGTAGTGCGGGATTTAAATGTGTTTTCTCAGTGAACTTCTACGACGGTATTTAAATAGAATGCAAATGGATTAAAGGTGGCATAGAAATCTATAACTGGTACCAATTATGCTTTTGAAAGTCGTTGGGATGCAAAAATCGGACTTCGAATTATGTGATTTTGAATTAACCGCCAAGTCGTAATTCAGAAATGCCAACCCTTGCTGTGTCACAAAATATTTAACACTCAGTTACTTCATGCAATTAACCTCGATTCACAGTTTAAACCTTTCAAATGCCATGGAAAAATAACTATTTCCAAAACATATCCAACAAGGTGCCTTTACAGTATTCAAATAATGCACTTGGATAACTCACTGATAAACATAACTTCACGCAACGAAAGGGGAAAAAAAACATGATTCAAAGAAGAGAAATCTATGCTGGCTCCCCTGTACAGGTGCTTTATTCATTGAATTACTGTACTGTATGCATTTTAGATACCCTGTACTTGCACGGAAAGTACCTGCTGCCCTTATTACTGTACTGTATTCATTTTAGACATCCTGTACTTGCACGGAAAGTACCAGATGCCCTTAAAACATCATGGCGAACTTCCCTATGACGAGGGGAGAAAGTCTCTCGCTTCTGTCTGCATTACAACACAGTACAGTGACTCTATCCTTGTACTATTTTCCGCTATTGCACTTCTCTTGTAATTTAGAAATGCCAACCCTTGCCACGTCACAAAGTATTCTAAGACCCATTAATGCATGCAATCACCTTGATTCACAGTTTGAACCTTTCAAATACCTTGGAGTAAACTATTTCCAGAATGTATCCAACAAGGTGCATTTACATTATTCAAATAATACACTTGGATAAATCACTGGCAAACATAACCTCATGCAACGAAAGGAAAGAAACACACTATTGAAAGAGGAGGACAAATTATGCTGGTGCCCCTGTGCATATGCTTTATCTCTTGGAATACTGTACTGTTTGCATTTTTTAGATGCCTTGTACTTGCACGGAAAGTACCAGATGCCCTTAAAACATCGTGGCTTATCAAACTTTTCTATGACGAGGGGAGGAATTCTCTCACTTCTGTGAGCATTGCAACATGGTACAATGACCCCTCCTTGTATAATTTCCCAGCTGGCACTTCTCTCCTTTAAAACCACAAGTCCGTTTTGGCTCGACGTTAAAATAAAAACAATGCAGTTTCATCAGCATTGGTAATATTGTTCGGTGCGTACGAATTGATTATATGAGGCATGCTTTTTTTTGTTGCCAACTGTCAGCATTGCCAGTGTTCTTGGATTCTGCTTCTCCGCACACTGCCTGCTACGTGTAATTGAGGTGTTCCTTAAAACACTGAATACAACAGAATTATGATTTCACTCAAACTTAGCATATATGAAGCACACTGTAGACACACCAAAGTGAGTGAAAGCGCAGAAAGCTACCCCTGCACGTTCCAGAAGACGGATTCTATGATGGCGCGGATAAATTTTGAATTTACTCTGTAAAATACTATTTTTAAAATGTAAAGGCTGTTTTGAATTAAACATGTGAATTTCAGTAATGGGATCGACGTTCTTCGAATTACGAATTATCCGTATTTCAAATTAAACAATTTAAATAGCAGGTAAAACCGTACATCATGTTTCCGGGAATGAGAGCTTCTTCTAATTAGGCGGTATTTTGAATTAACCGATTTCGAATTATTGAGGTTCTACTGTATATAGATAGGAAGCGTGAAATACTCCAGGAATAATTTTTCCCCCTTTTCATCCTTGAGAAAGTGGGGTGTGTGAAATAAGCCAGGGCAAGAGTTATGTCAGTAAATACGGTTTATAAATTAAAGGTTGTTTGTTTCGTTTGATCTTTTTTTTTAACATATTTTAGACTGGTTGAAGACCAATACATGTAAAATTATTCAATAAAATAAATTATTCACCGATCTGCATTTAGGGCAGTCGCCTTAGGTTTGATTTTCGGCCGGGCTGGAGATTTTAACTGCATTTGTTAATTCCTCTAGCTCGAGGACAGATTGTAGATAATCCTTCTTTCTTGGTGTCTGATCCCGATCATCTTCAAAATCTCAAATAACTTGGTCCAATCAACATTATCGAATGCCTTTTTCTAGATCTACGAATGCCATGTACATGGGCTTGACTTTCCTAATTCGGTCCTCTAAGCTCAGACATAAAGTTAAGATTGCTTCACATTTTTCTAGATTTCTTCTGAAGTCCCAACTCGGTTTTAATTTGCCTTCCCATTCTTCTGTAAATAATATGGGTTGAAATTTTGCAGGCGTGAGATTCTAAACTAATGGTGCGGTAGTTTTCACACTAGTCAGCACCGGCTTTCTTGGGAATAGGTATAACAACATTCTGCCCAAAATCGGTTGGCACTTCTCCTGTATCATACATCTTACATACTAAGTGGAATAACCTCACCATGTCAGTTTCTCCTAAGGCACTCAGTAATTCTGAGGGTACATCATCAGTTCCTGGTGCCTTGTTCCTATTTAGGTCTCACAAAGCTCTGTCGAATTCTGACGCCAAAATTGGGTCTCCCATTTCGTAAGCATCAACAGCCTCTTCTTGTTCCAGAACCACATCATCTGCTTCTATACCTTGATACAACTGGTGAATATGTTCCTGCCATCTTTTTGCCTTGTCTTTTCCTAGAAGTGGTTTTCCATCTGAGCTTGTAATAATCATACATCTAGTTTTCCTTTCTCCAAAGGTTTCCTTGATTTTTCTGTACGCAGCTAGGACCATGCAACCTTCCACATCCTTGCACTTCTCTTTCAGCCTTTCTTCCTTAGCTAGGGGCCGATGACTTTCGATGTTAGGCCCCTTAAAACAACAAGCATCATCTTCCTTAGCTCTCCTTCACTTTTTGTCTACTTCATTCTTTAATCACCTGTATTCGTTTGTGCCCTCCTCATTTTTCTTTTTTTTTTTCATTCTTGTACTTATGTCGTTCGTCAGTCAGGTCTAGTATCTCCTGAGTTATCCATTGATTCCGTTGATATTTCCTTTCTTCCTGACCTTTCTTTAGCAGCCCTACTGACTTCTTCAGCCTTTTCATTTAGTCCTTGTGCAATATGTTCCTTGAACAATTCCTCGCACTTTTTCTTTTCAACTTGTCGATATCCCATCTGCATTTCTTCATTTTCTTCAACTTCAGATGGCATTTCATGACCAACAAGTTGTGGTCAGAGTCCATGTCTGCTCCTGGGAAAGTCTTGGAATCCAACACCTTTTTTCTGAATCTCTGCCTTATCATAATGAAGTCTATTTGATGCCTTCGAGTAAATCCAAGCCATCGTTTGTGGTGTTTGACCCAAGTATTAGCAAGGCCTAAATCGTAATCAATGCAGAATTGAACTAGCCAGTTTCTTCTTTCCCATCCAAATTCTCCTACTGTATTGCCCTCTCATCCTTTGCCTACCACTGCATTCCATTCTCCCATCAGAATTAGATTCTCATCACCTTTTACATATTGTATTAAATCTTCCATCTCTTCATATAAGTTATATTCTTGTCCATTTCCATGGCTAAATGGTTAGCGTGCTGGTCTTTGGTCACAGAGGCCCCGGGTTCAATTCCCGGCAGGGTCGGGAATTTTAACCGTCATTGGTTAATTTCTCTGGTACAGGGGCTGGGTGTATGTGTCGTTTTCATCATCATTTCATCCTCATCATGACGTTCAGGTCGCCTACGGGTGTCAAATAAAAAAAGACCTGCACTTGGTGAGCCGAACATGTCCTCAAACACTCCCGGCACTAAAAGCCATATGACATTTCATTTCAGTTATATTCTTTTGATTTTTTCATCTTCTGTTGAACTAGTAAGCATAGCTTAGTGTCTGTCATGACAACAATAATCCTTTCGTAGTAGCTTACCCACTACCCTATTTTCTTATTCATTATTAAATCAACTGCATTTCCTCTGTTTGATTTTGTGTTGATAATTCTGTAGTTGCCTGACCAAAAATCCTGCTCTTCTTCCCAACATACTTCAGTTATACCAGCTACATCTAACTTTAGTCTATCCATCTCCCTTTTCAGATTCTCTAACCTACCACGATGATTTAAACTTCTAGCATTCCATGCTCTGACATGCAGAATGTCGGTATCCATCTTCCTGATGATTTCCTCCTCTCATGTAGTCCCCACCTGGAGATCCGAATGAGGAATTATTTTACCTTTGGAATATTTTTCCGGAGATTTTTCGATGATACAGACCACTATCTGATCTGTAGTGAACTAAGTTTCTCTATGCCTAGGGTAGAGAAAGTGAAATCTGTCTGCAAACGAATAAGGGTAGGAAATCTCCAGGACGAGGAAATTAGACAGAAGTACATGGATATGATTAGTGAGAAGTTTTGAACAGTAGACAGTAAGCAGGTTCAGGATGTAGAAAGTGAATGGGTGGCATACAGGGATGCTGTAGTAGAAACAGCAAGGGAATGCCTAGGAACAACTGTGTGTAAAGATGGGAAAAGGCGAACATCTTGGTGGAATGTTGAAGTGAGAGCAGTGTAAACGTAAAAAGAAGGCTTATCAGAAATGGCTCCAAACAAGGGCTGAGGCAGACAGGGATTTGTACGTAGATGAAAGAAACGAGCGAAACAAATAGTTGTTGAATCCAAAATGAAATCGTGGGAAGATTTTAGTAATAACCTGGAAAGGCTAGGTCAAGCAACAGGGAAACCTTTCTGGACAGTAATAAAGAATCTTAGGAAGGGAGGGAAAAATGAAATGAACAGTGTTTTGAGTAATTCAGGTGAACTCATAATAGATCCCAGGGAATCACTGGAGAGGTGGAAGGAATATTTTGAACATCTTCTCAGCGTAAAAGGAAATCTTCCTGGTGGTGTTGCGAACAGCCAAGCTCGCGGGGAGGAGGAAAAATTATGCTTGAGGAAATGGAAAGGATGGTAAATAAACTCTGTTGTCATAAAGCAGCAGGAATAGATGAAATTAGACCTGAAATGGTGAAGTATAGTGGGAATGCAGGGATGAAATGGCTTCATAGAGTAGTAAAATTATCATGGAGTGTTGGTAAGGTACCTTCAGTTTGGGCAAAAGCAGTAATTGCACCTATCTATAAGCAAGGGAACAGGAAGGATTGCAACAACTATAGAGGTATCTCATTGATTAGTATACCAGGCCAAGTATTCACTGGCATCTTGGAAGGGAGGGTGCGGTCAGTCGTTCAGAGGAAGTTGGATGAAAACCAGTGTGGTTTCAGACCACAGAGAGGCTGTCAGGATCAGATTTTCAGTATGTGCCAGGTAATTAAAAATTGCTACGAGAGGAATAGGCAGTTGGGTTTATGTTTCGTAGATCTAGAGAAAGCATATGACAGGGTACTGAGGGAAAAGATGTTCGCTATACTGGGGGGCTATGGAATTAAAGGTAGATTATTAAAATCAATCAAAGGCATTTATGTTGACAATTGGGCTTCAGTGAGAATTGATGGTAGAATGAGTTCTTGGTTCAGGGTACTTACAGGAGTTAGACAAGGCTGTAATCTTTCACCTTTGCTGTTCGTAGCTTACATGGATCATCTGCTGAAAGGTATAAAATGGCAGGGAGGGATTCAGTTAGGTGGAAATGTAGTAAGCAGTCTGGCCTATGCTGACGACTTGGTCTTAATGGCAGACTGTGCCGAAAGCCTGCAGTCTAATATCTTGGAACTTGAAAATAGGTGCAATGAGTGTGTTATGAAAATTAGCCTCTCGAAGACTAAATTGATGTCGGTAGGTAAGAAATTCAACAGAATTGAATGTCAGATTGGTGATACAAAGCTAGAACAGGTCGATAATTTCAAGTATTTAGGTTGTGTGTTCTCCCAGGATGGTAATATAGTAAGTGAAATTGAATCAAGGTGTAGTAAAGCTAATGCAGTGAGCTCGCAGTTGCGATCAGCAGTATTCTGTAAGAAGGAAGTCAGCTCCCAGACGAAACTATCTTTACATCGGTCTGTTTTCAGACCAACTTTGCTTTACGGGAGCGAAAGCTGGGTGGACTCAGGATATCTTATTCATAAGTTAGAAGTAACAGACATGAAAGTAGCGAGAATGATTGCTGGTACAAACAGGTGGGAACAATGGCAGGAGGGTACTCGGTAGGAGGAGATAAAGGCTAATTTAGGAATGAACTCGATGGATGAAGCTGTACGCATAAACTGGCTTCGGTGGTGGGGTCATATGAGGCGAATGGAGGAGGATAGGTTACCTAGGAGAATAATGGACTCTGCTATGGAGGGTAAGAGAAGTAGAGGGAGACCAAGACGACGATGGTTAGACTCGGTTTCTAACGATTTAAAGATATGAGGTATAGAACTAAATGAGGCCACAACACTAGTTGCAAATCGAGGATTCTGGCGACGTTTAGTAAATTCACAGAGGCTTGCAGACTGAATGCTGAAAGGCATAACAGTCTATAATGATAATGTAATGTAATATTTTACCGGGGAGGAAGCCATCATCAGTACATCATTCATACAGAGGGAGCTGAATGCCTTTGGGAGTTAGTTTTGGCTGTAGTTACCCTTTGCTTTTAGCTGTGTAGCATTTTCAACTCTGTTAAGCCACATTAAGTATTATTACAGAGCCATATTAGTCAATCATCTAGACTGCAGTCCTTGTAACTTCCAAAAGGCTGCTACCCCCCCATTCAGTGAACCATTCGTTAGTCTGGTCTCTCGACAGATACTCTTCTGATATAATTAATGAACGCATGTTTTTGTGGCTCATTGTATTAACATAAAGAAATAAAGAAATGAACTGGATTAAAGCCACTATATATATATTTATTAATAATAAAGCCAAGCTTTCGGCCAAATTGCATTGGCCTTCATCAGGGCATGTGAAGTTTTGCCTCCGACAGTGAGCAAAGAAATTATCTGAAGGAACACGGAAGTCATGCCCGTACTCAAGGATCGTGGCGCTGTGCTGTGGTGGTTGGGAGGGAAGTTACTGATGCACCGCCCTCTGTCGACAGTTTCGAGTGCGTCCCGCTGTGCCATGGTGGTGTTATGCATGTATTTCTGCAGTACAGGTCTCCATGTATTTGATAACTTGAAGCCGTCTTCCCTGTTGATGTTATTTGGGCGCAGCTCTATCTCTATGGCTTCCCTCACAAGACGAGCATAGAAGTCTTTTACAGGCGCGATGACCTTCGCCTGGTCAAAGAGGATTTCATGGTCTGTACTGTAGAAATGTTCTGCTATGGCGCACTGGCTTATAGCGTTCTCCGTGGAGGATGAAAGAGTGACATTCTTTACCGATCTGATGTGCTCTTTCACCCTGGTGCTAACAAGCCTTTTTGTCATGCCAACATATGAACAACCACAACCACATGGAATTTCATATACGCCCGGTGTTTCAAGACGTGGCTTCTCTTTTACTGGTCGAAACAGGGATTTGAGCTTCCGGTCTGCGGTGAAAACTGGAATTATATTGTTGCAGACGATGATAACTGCTCGAGTGCAATGAGAGAACTGACAACATCCATGAAGAAAAACGGCTATACATCTGGAGACATAACACGAGCTGTGAAGATCAAGGAGCCTAACTTGAATAGCACCAACCAGGACTACAGCAAAAAGAAAAAAGTATTCCTTCCTTACGTGGCAGGTATAACTGACAGAATAGGGCGCATTCTTAAGAAGTACAATATAATTCCAGTTTTCACCGCAGACCGGAAGCTCAAATCCCTGTTTTGACCAGTAAAAGAGAAGCCACGTCTTGAAACACCGGGCGTATATGAAATTCCATGTGGTTGTGGTTGTTCATATGTTGGCATGACAAAAAGGCTTGTTAGCACCAGGGTGAAAGAGCACATCAGATCGGTAAAGAATGTCACTCTTTCATCCTCCACGGAGAACGCTATAAGCCAGTGCGCCATAGCAGAACATTTCTACAGTACAGACCATGAAATCCTCTTTGACCAGGCGAAGGTCATCGCGCCTGTAAAAGACTTCTATGCTCGTCTTGTGAGGGAAGCCATAGAGATAGAGCTGCGCCCAAATAACATCAACAGGGAAGACGGCTTCAAGTTATCAAATACATGGAGACCTGTACTGCAGAAATACATGCATAACACCACCATGGCACAGCGGGACGCACTCGAAACTGTCGACAGAGGGCGGTGCATCAGTAACTTCCCTCCCAACCACCACAGCACAGCGCCACGATCCTTGAGTACGGGCATGACTTCCGTGTTCCTTCAGATAATTTCTTTGCTCACTGTCGGAGGCAAAACTTCACACGCCCTGATGAAGGGCAATGCAATTTGGCCGAAAGCTTGGCTTTATTATTAATAAATATATATATATAGTGGCTTTAATCCAGTTCATTTCTTTATTTCTTTATGTTAATACTCTTCTGATATGGTTGCACCTGCGGCTCGGCTACCTGCTTCACTGGGGCGCACAAGCCTGCGCGCCGCGGCAAGGTCACATGGTTCGCGTGGGAATTATTATTATTATTATTATTATTATTATTATTATTATTATTATTATTATTAAAACTAAGAATCTTTTATGTCATTTGGTATTGAAGTAATTCCAAGAACAAAATGACATTGCCAGCCATTGTCTTGAGACCAAGCACGTCAACTACTGAGATTTAAATCATTGACATATTAAACAACTGGCTAGTTCTGCTAGTATTTACATAAACAGGTATGTAAATTGAAGGAAATGCATTTCAAGAATATTTTTATCGTAACTTTGAAGTTGTGGAATTCTGTGTAAGTGACATCCTGTTTATAGAAACATTTAATAAAAATAACCAGGTTGACACCAATTTGTTTACATATACTGGTACGAAAAACAACATGATGGGTAATGGTGATGCTATGAGTACAATCTTCTGTTATTCCATGGTTTCTCTGTGAGAGTGGATTCGTCAGTTGTAAACCAAGAATGAAATACCAAAAAAAGAGAAGGAAATGCAGAAAAAATGTAGATGAAACGACTATTAAAAGAAGGGGATATTATGAGATAAACTATTTTGTTTTCTGACTACCTGCGGATGTTGATTGCAGAATAACTTACCACTTTAATCGGAATGAGAGGAAGAGTATGAGACGATTCAGTCTAATGTCCTGTGCCTCCTGATGTTAAGGTGACTACTAAAGAATTATTTTTCATCTACACAGAGCTCAAATCAAAGCAGCACAAAAATTATTCGTACACTTGTGAACATCTTTTATGCTTATTGCTTGTATTCAGTTACAACTGAAGTAAAAACTATGTACACCAGCAACAACTCAGAAAACATGCTATAATGGTTTTGTTCTTCCTGTAAAACTCTAGTCTGTCTTTGGATTTTAAAATTTTATTCACCGGGCGAGTTGGCCGTGCGCGTAGAGGCGCGCGGTTGTGAGCTTGCATCCGGGAGATAGTAGGTTCGAATCCCACTATCGGCAGCCCTGAAGATGGTTTTCCGTGGTTTCCCATTTTCACACCAGGCAAATGCTGGGGCTGTACCTTAATTAAGGCCACGGCCGCTTCCTTCCCACTCCTAGGCCTTCCGTATCCCATCGTCGCCATAAGACCTATCTGTGTCGGTGCGACGTAAAGCCCATAGCAAAAAAAAAAAATTTATTCGAGTGACAACAAATCTGATGTCTGATTTGAGATAAATGTCTTTTAGAGTTTTATAAATTATGAATACTAATTTAAGTATGTTCACATTAATGTAGAAATTACGCAGCTAGTGTGTTAGGGTAACTCAATAAACTTAATCCTTTTTCTTCTTATTATTATTTCGAATCTGAACAAAAATTATACATAAGACAAAAAGTGTTTGAAACAGCAGTATTTTTATTTTAAACCCAACACTGATTCTGACTCCGGCCATGTAAAATGCTTGTGCACTCTGTGCCCGAGTAGATCAGAGAAATGTTTCCTGTATTGTAAGTTTGCGTGTACCACCAGAACTCTTGTTTGGGTTATATTAGATACGTTCATTGGTCTTTTCTACTTGACGTTGATTTGTGTCACCGTTTGTTAACTACTGTAGTTACAGAATTATTACAATACAGTATATAGGACATGGTATCATGTGGCAAGACATCCTTGTGCCATCTTGATAGAAGTGGAAGTAACTATTTTCTATGTGTTTTCATGTTATTCATATTATGTATTTATTCATAAATGTGCCACAAATACCAAAAATTGTTCAAATTATATATGCTGTAGAAGAAATGATCTATTATTCCGATCACTCTTAAAATGCATATTTTTTTTCTAATCAGTGTTTGACATTTTTTTCAAATATATTTAGAAAATATAAATATTGGTGTTGACAATTCCTACCTCCTAAAACACCATTGATCCTCATTCTTTCAGAATATGGTAATGGTGTTTGAATTTGTTCACGAAAGTCTTATTCAAAATGATTTGAAATCGCTCTAAAAAAGCCTGAGTGAAAAATGGGGTGGGACACTGTGTTAAGATTTGTTATTTAACATTATTTAGAATTAGTAATAACTGAGGAAACAGACTGTTATAAATAAAACCTTGTCTGTTTTATCGATCTAATTCATATCAGGATGACCCAATTAGTGCATACGTGCGCACACACGATCATGAATGCCTACACTCCACTAATTGCTGTTGATTTACAAAGTATTTGTTCTCACCGTAGATAGTCTTGCTCTCAGATATTACCTGGAAGGCATTAATCATGATTGACAACCCATCTTTCACCTTCGCCTCGCATACTCAGCCGCCTCATGCAGTTGGATACAAACACAAGGTTTCTGGCCAACACAGTCAATTCACATGGGTGCTCCACACAGTGAACTACTTAAGATAAGAAGGAAGGTTGTCTTTGAATGGTCAAATCTAAAAAATTGATTACACTATCCGTTTCGGACTCGAGAGTGAACTTAATATGGGGATCGATGTTATTAAGAGCCTGAAGGGTGGAGGTTGTATTATTAATTCCTTTCTTCTTATCTTACAAAATTTTTGGGAAACCTACACAAACAGTTACAGTACTACTATCCGTCAGGACTCCACACATCCACAAGCACACAAACGTGCAACCTACAATGGTTTAGTTTATCGCGCCTTTACCTATGTCAAAGAAAGACTTGAGTAACGAACTTAATACTATACATGCAGTTGCTAAATTCAGTGGTTATAATAAAGCCTTCATTGAACAGATAATCGATAAATTTGGACACCACCTGAAGACCACACTTACTAAAGAAAAATCCAAAGCCGCTACTTTTTCCACTTTTACTTTTAAGGAAGATGTTTACAAAATTACTAATGTTTTCAGAAAGCGTAACGTAAAAATAACCTTCAGAACCAGCAACAAGAATTCAGAAGTTGTACACAATTCCCTCTCGGTAAATAATTCCATTAATTATTTCAAAATCTGGAGTCTACAGATTCAAGTGCAATGACTGCAATTCTTCGTAAGCGGGACAGACTGGGCGCAGTTTTACGATCAGATATTGGAACATTTAACGCCTCAAAATATAATCGGTTTTCGGCGGTAGGTCAAAAGTGACTCTAATCACAACTTTACTGACATAGAACATGACTTAGAAATCCTTAAAACAGCTAATAAGGGGCCTCTCTTTAACAATCAAAAATTGCTTTATTCATCTCGATCAGTACTTTAACCCCAATTTTAATCTAAATGAAATTTTGGAGAAGCCTAATAATCTTTTTGATTTTCTCATCAATCTTTTTAAAAGTGTTAGATCTCCAAACATGAGCTCGATTTTTCACGTTATGCGCAGTACCCATCCACGTCAGTTATCCCCACTACCCCACCCCTCTGTTCCGCCGTAATCCCACTCCCCTGCTGCTGCTTCCCTCCCTAATCTCTCTCCTTTCTGCTGTTTCTCCTTCCACTCTCACAGACTTCCAGAAGTCCAGTCCCACTCTACTCATCAACTACCCCAACATGCTGCACAAGGTGAGTTTGATAACTTCCTTTCTTTTCTTTCCTTGCATTTAATCTATCGTACCTAATTTGGCTTTCGTTTCTTATTAGGCCTTTCTTGTTCCATATCGAACTGGGACTCCACCATGGCTCTTGTAAAGTAAGATCTTCACATGATCACGTCGTTTCCTCTGGAACCGAGTGATTTTAGACTTTAACAACACTGTTGAATACCACAACTTTTACAAAACGTGATATATTCTTCACATAGATGATATGTTTTACGCTTCCCTCTTAACAAGGCACAAGATAAAAACATTTTAAAGACTTGTATCCTTTAAGCAGGATTACCAATCACATGTACATAAGTGTACACCTTGTACCTTGTTCTTCACTCAAGATTTTATAGAATTTTGCGCCCTGGTCTATTGCACCATATTTACATTATAAGTCTTTGTGCCATATTTTTAAGTTTATTTTTAACTTATCAGTCATTATTGTATAGTTCTTGTCATGTGTTTTATATTGATTTTGGCTATTTGTAATTTACACCTTCACATCATTAGCTGATGATGACACAGAATTAGTGTCGGAACTAGTACCATTCTTTGGTGAACGACCTGTGATATAATTCAGATCAAAAACTATTATTGTATTGAAAAGGTGGATCTAAAATATATATTTAATTCATTGTAATCCCAGTTCAATATGGAACATTGACATTCCTAACTTTCAATATTATGCATACAGTACTATATACGACAAACTAGGTTATGGAAAACAAGTATGGAATTAAGTAATACATCTCCAGATAACACATTCTTAGTGGTCTGTCTGCTGGATCCGATGTTTGTGAGATTGATCCCGGACGAGGGTGATGGATTTGAATAGGAGATCCCGAGCATGCTTGAAATTTGTTTACTTGAAATTCACATAAATTTTGATTTTTTTGAGGAAAGAAATATTGCTAAAAGACCAGGATTTTTATATTTCATTATTTCCTTGTGTTCCGTAAGATATGGACATAAAAAAACACGAGGACCACAGTGCTTGTTTGTGGTAAAGCATGTTAGAGAAAAATAAGAAATAAAAGTTATTTCAAAGAAATTGTAGACAACAATGGGTAAAATTATACCACACAGCACTTCGCACAAATGTAAACAATTTATTTATCAGTAAAACTAATATCCCGCAGAACTACTTCTGTAATTCACTGTGTATGATAGCATTAATTCGCCACAAACAACTGATACAGTATTAATACAAAAATGTCGGTCGTTGAATTACTTGGCTCTGATTAGCCAATTCCAATCGATCATGCCTTCGACTATTCTTTCAGTGCAGCCACCGCTAGTGCAGATTTGACATCATTAGTTTAAACTGGTGATCTGTCGTTTAAACGAAACAAATGTCAGAAATTGGTGGAGAAAATGGATGCAGATTTAAACTAGGTATTTAAGTTAAACAGGTTTAATTTATACCAGGTTTAACTCGATTTGGAGAAAATGGCCCTTAAAGACACAAATGTATTATTTCTTGTGATAGGAGGAGGAGGTGGTGGTCTACTATTGAATTGACATGGAATGACTCACCTATTGGGCTTGGTTAATGACCCTAGGTAAATGAACTAATGTATAAATTACACTCATGAGCCATTAAATTAGAGATACCTGCCTAGTAACATATAGCACTCCCTTTCACCTATATGACTGTAGCGATTTGGTGTGGTACGGACCCAACAAGACACCGGAAGCGTTAGGGAGCCATACTCCCATAATCCATGAAGATTTTTTTTTGTTTTGCTATTTGCTTTACGTCGCACCAACACAGATAGGTCTTAGTGGCGACGATGGGACAGGAAAGGGCTAGGAATGGGAAGGAGGCAGCTTTGCTTGACGTGAAAATGGGAAATCATGGAAAACCATCTTCAGGGCTGCCGACAGTGAGGTTCGAACCCACTATCTCCTGGATGCGAGCTCACAGCTGCGCGCTCCTAACCGCACGGCCAACTCACCCGGTATGAAGATTTGTAGGAGCAGGGTCCATGGTACGTATATCCCTCTCGACAGCATCCCAAATGTGCTGAGTTGGATTCATATCGGGGCTCCTTGAGGAGCCAGGCAGGCATCTTCACATTCTTGAAGTGCTTGTCGAATCAGTCAGCCATAATTCAAGAGCGATGGGCTGGAGCATTGTTTTGTTGTAGGTACAGGTTGCTTGCAGGGCGTTGTACCAACTGGTACGTGACTCGTATGACCAGGTGACCTTTTTTTATGCTTCGAGCGCCCGTCCAATGGTGGTATTCCGTTACCCACGTCTGTCGTCATACCTTGTGATGGGTTTTGAGCACACACACCCTCTTTACTCCATGGCGAGGAGATGGTTCTGGCTGGTATGGCTGCTTACGTGTCGTCGTCCAGCATTGAATTGACAAGTAATCTGTTGCCGTGTGGCCAGTCTATTGACTTTTACGATCCAAGCTAGCTGACAGCAACCCCTGTCATCAATATATTGTACACCATGACAGTTGACCGTGGCGGTAGTGGGTTTGCCCGAATCTACATACTCGCGGTACACTCTTGTTACAGTGGCCCTGGGAAGCCCAGTGCCTGAACGACTTTGGAAATGAAGTTGTTGATACCCCTGGCACCGGCAATCTGGCAGCGATCAAATGAGCTGACATCTTGTGTCTTACCCATCCTGCAGTCATCTATTACTCATAAAGCACGTACACGGTCTGATGTCCCCACTGTGACATGCCACGCTCTTATTAAATTCAACGGGCTGAGTACAGTACCATTTCCCCACTATGGCTGCTATACGTAGGTGGTTTGAAAAGTTCTCAGAATGTACTAGAATTAAGTATCTTACCTCGGTGGAATTGCTTTTATTTTTCAACATAGTCTCCCTGTAGACTAATGCATTTGGTCCAGCGATGTTCCAATGCCTTGATCCCATCTCGAAAATGAGATTCCTCCAGGCCTGCAAAATACTTCTCCAATTCGGCTGTCAGTTCTTCCCTTGTAGCAAATCTCCGTCCACCGAGGAAAATTTTCAGCTTGTGGAATAGATGAGAGTCTGCTGGTGCCAAATCAGGTGAATAAGGTGGATGTGGCAACAATTTGTACCCCAGTTCATGAAGTTTTGCCATGGCAATAACACTTGTGTGCGACGGAGCGTTGTCCTGATGAAAGATGACCTTTTTCCTTGCCAAACCAGGCCTTGTTTCGCATATCTTTTCCTGTAGTTGGTCTAGGAGGTTTGCATAGTATTGCCCCATAATGTTTGGCCAGTAGGAAGATAATCTATCAGCAGAATGCCTTTTGCATCCCAGAAAACTGAGGCCATGACCTTTTCGGCCGAATGCACTGCCTTTGCTTTCTTTGGTGGTGGTGAATCAGCATGTTTCCGCTGCTTTGACTGCTGTTTTGTTCTTGGGGTATAGTAGTGGACCCAAGTTTCATCTATAGTCACAAACCGGCGCAAAAAATCTTGTTGGTTGCGCTGAAAACGGGCCAGACTTTGTTCGGACATTTCCAATCTGGTGCGTTTATTGTCCAATGTCAAGAGCCGCGGCACCCATCTTGCGGATAATTTTTCATACCCAATTCTTCAGTTAAAATATAATATACCCATTCAGAAGACATCCCTGCAGCTTCAGCAATCTCCCGCACTTTGTCGACGATCCTCCATGACCATTTTATGCACTTTTGCGATAAATTCTGGGGTTGTAACACTTTTTGGCCGTCCACTACGCGGATCATCATCCAAGCTCTCCCGACCAAATTTAAACTCGCTGGTCCACTTGGCAACAGTTGAAAATGAAGAAGCAGAGTCCCCCAGTGTGTTCTGAAAGTCGGCATGAATTTCCTTTGCTTTCATACCTTTCTTTACAAAGTATGTAATCACTGCTCAAATCTCACTTTTTTCCATTGTCACAAATCACGATGCGGGAACAACAACAAAGAGTCGTCACTACCACACTCCTGCAGCTAGAGCACTGACGTGCCATGTGTTCACTCACAAAGGATGTGTGATTATTGCGCGGGAACCTCGTTGCTCTAGCACTGACATTTAGTGGTGATTCCGAGAACTTTTCAAACCGTCCTCGTATCTAATTTAATTGCTCATGAGAGTATGTTTCGTTAAGAAGGAAGCCATACTTTCCAATGATGACTCAGTTAAATGTAACTTGTAAGCTTTTCAGTCTGTCAAGCACACAAGTTAAATATAAATGTTACACTATAAGTCTACAACATACCTGTAAAGAACACATTATTAAACAAGGGAAAAAAAGATGATGATAATAAAAACTACGAATATATTCACGGTAGCTGTTACCGTAAACGTAAATTACATAATGGAAAATTAAAGGAAAACTAAACAGTCCATTAAAAAGCTCATTAGACTATCCTTAATAATAATAATAATAATAATAATAATAATAATAATAATAATAATAATAATAAAGACTATCAATATAGCTCCACAAAAGCCATTCATGTAAACATAAATTACATGACAAAAATTAAAGGAAAACTAAACAAACCATTAGAAAGCTTGTTAGAATATATGTTAATAATAATAATAAAAACTACAAATATAGTTCCATGAAAGCTGTTCATGTAAATGTAAATTACATAATGGAAAATTAAAGGAAACTTTACCAACCCATTAAAAAAGCTTGTTAGACTATCCCTAAATAATTTTCAAAAACAATTCAAATGATGATAATGGTATATTAATCTAAATGAACTCAAATGTACTGTTCCAAAAGAGTCAAATAAGCAATAATAAAATAACAAATATTACCAGTATATTAGGCAGCCCATTAGATGCTCATTAAGAACCCTTGCATAGTTTACAAAAATAATTGAAATACGAGGAAATAATAATAACGGTAATATTGAAGGAAGCATTAAAAATAAAGACAGTGTGTGTCATTGACGTAGCCAAGGAAAGGGGCATAACGTGATGAAAGTAGGTCAATGGACTGCAACCATTTGGAACCACACCAAGGACTGAGCAACGGTTTTCCAAAAACTTTGCAGTAAATGCTGGAATAGAGACAAAGGAAGACATCATTAAGATAAGTTCCAGATTTCAAGTCCCTAAGTGTTAAACAGAAACAGAAATAAACATAAATATTCTAAATATTTGAGTGTGATTTGATACAATCTGATGATATCCTTTCAAGAATGAAACATGTCCTCCTTTATTTAATAGTGTGAATTTGTATTCCTTTTTTAATGTGTTTTTTTTTTCAGGTATGTTATAGTGTAATATTTATGTTTAACTTGTATGTATGACAGACTGAAAGGTTTTTTAAGTTACATGAGTGTACTGTATACTCACAGAATATTACATCATATCTACTGTAGAGTTTCAGAAGAATATAACCTCTTCACTGATCTACTAATCTCATCTGTCTCCTTGGCTGAAGAGTCAGCATACTGGCCATTGGTCCAGATGGCACTAGGTTCATTTTCCAGTAGGACTGGAATTTTGGTCATGTCTGGTTAATTTCTCTGGTTCGGGGGCTGGGCATTAGTGTTCCTCTTACTACACAGCTTCATTTGCTTACAACACATCACTGTACTAACCACCACAGAAACATCCAATACTGAATACATCCTCTCCCTCCCCACACACAGGGCTGGCGTCAGGAAAGGATCAAATTGGGCTTAATCCACATCTAGTGCCCACCCCAAGAAATTAGAGAAAAGGCCAGGAAGAATAATAATACTAATCTACTAATCCTGTAATTATGGCTTTTTTAGGTGAAGGTTATTGTTGCTGTTTTTAGAGACTAAGGTCACTATACTTATGGACCTTGTGTCTCTCAGTGTGAATGATCTCTGATGTGTTGTATCTTTCTAATATGAAATATTCAAAAAAATATTTAGAAATATTACAATTGCAATTGTTTGGAATTGACTCTTGTTTGCCTTTCTTTCCAGATGGGAACTCTGGCATCCCTAAATGCTTCTACTACACACTCATTGGCGGGCTCCAGACCCACTACTCCACACAGCACTGTCTCAACGGCTCCTGTGATGGGGAACTAAAGACGAGGGTCCTCCATTGTTTTCAGGTTTTAAGATTATTTAGCTGTATGAATCTCTTTCATATGAAGTATTATTTTTTGAGACCAAACATTATTATATTTAATATATTTTTTCAAGCGCTGAAATCTTAATATTGTGAAATTGTTCTATAATTATACATCTGTAATGTAAAGGGACCCAAGAGTATGCACTTAGCATAGTTGCCTTAAGTAGTAGAAACAATGGAAACACATGAGGAAACTTAAAGCATGTAAGATAACTGAAATTGTTACATCTGAAAAATGGAATAATGATAATATAAGACACACACTTACTGGTATCATCACTTAGATTGCACACTGGGACTGTAGGAGTGCACATCTACACATTTTGTGCTTGAAGTCACCCTGACCGTCGTAATTAATACACTGATCATGCCTGGGGGCATGATAGCCAAATAGCTTTGTCATGGCTTCTCACCAAGACGGTCACAGTTCGAATGGGATACTCGCGTACCTGTGGTTTGTATTCCATGTAAAACTGGAGGTCCCATGGCTGAATCCAGTCCTCAGTACTTGGCTTTTTGTAGTGTTCATCACAAACTGTACAGAAAATATGCTGTGCATAAGCTGTAGTTGAACGTGAAATTTGTTCTGTACTGTGGCTTTCAATTCTAGTTACTCTCTAGCTCAGTTTTTCACAATTGTGGTTGATATCCTTTCAAGAATGAAACATGTCCTCCTTTATTTAATAGTGTGAATTTGTATTCCTTTTTTAATGTGTTTTTTTTTTTCAGGTATGTTATAGTGTAATATTTATATTTAACTTGTATGTATGACAGACTGAAAGGTGCAATTGTGCAAATGGACTGATCAGGGAGATCTTGTACAGTGACTTAACATTATCTCTGACTTCTCCCCTGCCCTTTTGCACTTTCATATGTCCCTAGCCTTAGGCAAATTGGAAATCATTAATGGCAGAATTCAGAATGTAGAGCCTTCATTAGTAGAGAAGACTATGGAGTCTGTTTTTAATTCTTCAATTTGAAGGGTTTTGCAGATGCCCTGTGGGGTCACCTTGGATTGGTGAGTGACCTCTGACAGTACAATATCTTCATCTGAATAGATGTTTGGTTAAAAGAATAGATCCCTGTCACTTTGAAAGCTTCTGAGCATTTTTCTGTATTCACTACCTTTTCATAACCAGATATGAACATTTTGGCTACATCATATTGAGTGATTGGATGGGTCACAATTCACTCATCAGACTTTGTGGCACAGCTCTGTTTCACAGAGCCTAAAAAAGACTGCATCAGTGGGCTATAACTTGTGACTCACATGAGTCAACAAAGAAAGAAGCATTACAGAATTTTCTCTTCCGAACATTACAGCTTCCACTGTGCATTTGGACACATGCTTATCCATTATAAGAAGAACTGTATCTTCTTTGGTTGTTTTTACAAACTTATGGTAGTGTTTCACCCATGACAGGAAGAGTTCTGAGTTAACAAACCCAGAATGTGAAACCATTACTAAAATACCTGCCGGTGCCTCTTTGTAACAATCTGGTTTCATCATTTTCCTGTGAGGAATCATTGTAGGGGGAAAATAAGTTGCAATGGAATTCATATAACAATTACCGTTAAAATATAACACTTTTCTCCTGGCTTGACATTACCCACAAGTTTTTCCTTTAGGGGATATTACGTTTGGCTCTAAGTTTGGAACCATGGAAATGTCTGACTTATCTGTATTAAATTTGTGATCAGTACACTTTTTTTCCTTCACAAATTTTTTCTGTCTGAATTCTTTCTCTCTTTTAATCTATGGGGAACATTGTTCCTTGCTTTATTTTCATAAGCTAACTACAGAGCTGCTTCCTTTTAACCCTGGAACCGGCAAGCGGTTTACCTTCAAGCGGCAAGCATTTAGGCGAGTTTTGCAAGCAACTTTTAAAAAATTCATAAAAATGTTGTTTTTCAATTTATTTTCATGTATAACATGTCATTTTATTCAGAAAAGGACAACGATTACTGTAGTAGGAAATTAAACTTACTAATTTAGTATTCTGAAGCAGTATGGGCGAAGTATTCAACACACGCTAAGTATTCCAAAATAATCCGAAAGTTCTGGGCAACGTGTACGTAAAAAGTAACATTATATGAAGATTTTATTATATACAAAATTTTCACAATTTTATGCTGATTAAAAATATGTAGAAAGGTTTCACTACATTGAAGTATTGTAAAGTAAAATAGAACTGAAATAACACAAGCACATCGCACCAAAACGTGAGTCTACTTAGTCAGATTCATCCTCGCTACCTTCAGGGTGGCTCCTCTTTCTTCCTGCTTTCATAGGCCTCCAAAACTGTTTTAATTGATGGTAGTACTGTTTATGGACACCACAATTACATCCTGGGCACCAGAAGTGGGTACGTGACTTTTCTCTGCAGTCGAATAGACAGGGTACAACCGCAGTTTCTTCCTTGGGAGGCGTACCAGCTGATGTCCCATTTCTCCTGAAGGTCCAGGTGGAATGTTTTGAAGAGTTTCTTCATCTACGAGACCTTCAACAATACTAACCATAAATTCCTCATGTTCAAGGGGTTTGTCGGTGTTCAAACTATAGAGTATGTAGGCATCAAAAATTACCATTACCAACAGGTTATAGAATATTTCTTTTCAGTCGAAACGTTTTAGTGACATGATTTTAGAAAAATATGGAAATATTTGCGATTTTGAAGTGCACCACTATTTTTCAATATTGTTATTAGGGTTCAGACCCATATTTATAACTAGAGAAATGTTTGATTTTTGATACTGTAACGTCAACCCATCTTTGCAGACGAGAATACGGACCCATATTTCCGGAATTAGTTTTATTTCGAATAATTTCTTGTGCGTATTTATTAGTTTCAGTCACTAAATGATTCCAGATAGCATTGGAGAAAAACAAATAGAAAAATGTTAGAGGAGGACTGTTTCCCGGAGGGCAATTTCGTACACCCGCGTTTCGAACCTTGAACTTCTCTTCTACTTTTATTTTTTGCTCTGGAGGATAAACTCTTGTCCACTTCGGTTCTCTTTGGTCATCTGCATTACCGTCATCAGTGGCTGGTTCATGGTGTTCCACATCATCGTCAATATCAGTGTCAAAATCACTTAGCTCATATAACTCGCTACTACCTGACGAATTATTGTCAAAATCATCGTCAATTCCTTCTAAAAATATGTCACTATCACCTTCGCCGTCCAGATCAAACAAACATTTCCGAATTTAACTACTTCCTGACAATTCAATAATTTTGCGCCACGAAAGGAAATGCACATCGGACAACCACAGCAAGCACAACAGAATGACTGTCTGCAAAGCATTCTCGTTTTTCCACATGTATACCGCACACACTGTCACACTAAATTACTTTAGAATATTGTGCTGTATTATAGAGTAGAGTTTCCTCTTCAACATGATGCAAGATATGTCATAAAGATGTTGAATGTCAAGGCGCTATCTCGAAATTAGTCAGCGCTGGCGTAATGCATCTCGATATGAAATGACATTCAACATCTTTGACATATCTTGCACCATGTTGAAGAGGAAACTCTACTCTATAATACAGCACAATATTCTGAAGTAGTTTAGTGTGGCAGTGTGTGCAGTATACACGTGAAATGCGTCGCGATCGCGATGACTGCTGGTTCCAGGGTTAAGACCATGTAAGTCTCATGTCAAACTCCCTAAAGTGGTCAGCTTCCTCCATCTCATGTTCAGATGAAAAGTCTGGCTTATGTCATCCAGGATTGACAAGACACTGTTCCCTAAAAAGTACCACAGGATTATTCAATTTCTATGTAAAAAAAAATTTAAAGTGTAGAAGCAAAGTGCAAAATAATGACAATTTAATGCTTTAAGTCTCTTCCTCAGGGTTAATTCCTTGGTTCCTAATGCTGTGCCAACTTTTCCAACTTTCTCCATTTGCATATTTAAAAAAAGTTTGATCCAGAATCTCTTGGGTAAATGTTAGTTTACACTCTGATTTTCTGATGTACCGGCTGGTTGCAATTAAAGTTTCCCTACTTAACCCACTGTAGACAGGAAACTATTTCTAGCATGTGTACCAAACTTCGTAATAATGTCCAAATTATGTATGGGTTACAAGATTTGCATGATACACCAGTATCTGATTGAGAGTTTATCAGAGGAACGTTTGCATATCTGCATACCCCTGAAGTTGCTTTGTGCAGCTGTGCAGCAAGTTATCTTATGCTTTCAGACTGTCCTAGACACAAATAAGCACCGTTTAGAGCACACTTTTATAGTGTTACGGGATGCCATGTCCACAAAAACCAGCTTGTGTTTGGCCAAGTAAAAGAGAAGAAATTTCTATAAATGATCCTTGGTCCACGTCAACATTTTGAGGGTGCGTATTGGCTGAGGTCAAATGCATAGCTATTCTCTAAATTTGAAAAGCTATAATTTTTTATGAAGTGCCATCTCATGTTTTACAATCATCTCTCCTGAATACTTAACCCCAGGATATCGTGCAGAATTCTTGATCCTTCTCATGATTTAGAAATGTACCCTTTCGTGGGCAACTGCAGTGTAAGAGGATCTGACCAATGCTGGTGAAGCGTTGGTTTGAGAAAGATCTTGGATGAAGGATCTTCCAGAATGAGAACAGGCACAAAATGATATGAAGAGCAAAGAACTACGTTGTTCATCAAGATGAAGGAAAAATCCAGAAAGGCCGACAAGTGTTAACTGTAGTTCTAAGTGGCCAAAATAATTTATAAATACAGTCATAATAAAGAGTACTTTTCCACAGTACTATGGTATTACATCATCTCCAGACAAGTGCTTAGTTAGTCACCAAGTGGGTTAATGATAATGCATGATCAGCCCAGCAGTACCTTCAATGTTCAATCTTAGCCTGTTGACAGTGGTCTCTACTACACATGTTAGGCAGCTTTATCATCGGAATTACAAGATGTGATAAGTCGGGTTGGAGTCCACATACCAGTCTTAAATTTTGGCTATGAATGACTGGGATCATCAGGACATCATTTTGCAACAAAAATTGCTAGGTCTCTATGACGTAATGATATATCAAATAATAAATCCAATTTCCACTCTTAGACATTTGGTTTGTAGCTACCAAAGTGTGCCCAAGGTTGCTGAATTGAATTCTTAAACAGTTGATTGACATTTGAATGTTGAAAGAGAAGATTTTACTCAGTGGATAGGTACCTAATGTGTACATCAGTAATTAAAAAAAAAAAAAAAAATATTGTTCTGTGCATCTATTTATTGTTCCCTCATTAAAATGCATGTTTTTCAAGATTTCAGCTGGACAAACAGAATATTTCATCATCCTTGTTTAATGTTTCCCTCATGAAGTACAAAACATCCGGTTAATAAGGATTTCATTGAATTTTCAAAATATATATATTTTAAAACAACCTATCAGATCTTGTCACTGGTGTTTAGTATTAATTTGCAATTTTGTAATGTGCTCTTCAGTTTCCTAAAAGTCACATTTCATTCCAGTGTGGAAAATTAAAAGATTCTAGAATGTGCATCTGATATATTTGTAAATTAATAAACATGAAAAGCATCAAAGAGAATATCAGATACATCTTACTTTGTTTACTCTATTCAGGGAAAATGTAAACTCGCCAGACAAAAAATTGGTCACCCCCTGGAGAAGTCATTACAAGCATCATTTAATACCGTGTAACTCCACCTCTGGACTTGATAACCACCTGGATCCGGTTTGGAAGTGAGTCCACAAGATTGTGCAGGTACGTCACATCCAGGTCAAGCCACTCGCTGAGGATTTGATCGTGCAGTTCTACAAAATTGCGGGGATGCTGATGTCACTCTTTTACTCTCTTTCAATGGAATTTAAGTTGGATGATTTTGCAGCCTAATAGAGATGTAAGAGGATGGGGGAGTGTTCATAAAACCAATCACATATGCGTCCAGCCCAATGAACTTTGCTGTTGTAATCTTGAAAAATCGGGGTATCAATAGCATACTCAGGCAGATGTTGACTAAAAGGCAACACCTGTTCATCCAGAATGTTTAAATAAACATGCTGGTTCATGTTACAGTAGTTGTCACTTCAGCGGGCCCAATCCATGATACGGAAAACGCCCCCAAAACATCACAGGCCCACCTCCAGCTTGAACCTGACCTTGCACACATCCAGGATGAAATGCTTCACTTGGCCTTCGATGCACTCGACGACGTGTGCCATTGGAATACAGGCAAAAACGTAATTCGTCAGACTACAATACGTTCTGCCAGTCAGCTACTGCCCACGTTCGATGATTTCTAGCCCATTGAAGACGCACAGCTTTATGTGCCTCTGTGAGCAATGGCCTCCTGCGAGGTGACAGACTCCAAAAGTTCATTGCATGCAGTTCCCATTCCAATGTTCTCTCACTAACAGATTGGGATAGACTTTCATTCAGTGACCATTAGTAATTCCTGTTGGGCATGGAAGTGATTTTGATTCACAGGCCGTGAAACACGTCTAGTCCTTCTGTCAGAACCTTTTTCCGACCACAATTCTGATGCCGTGTTTCGTGGCCACGTGTAGTACACCACTGCTTGTAGACCCATTGAACAGTCCGCTGCGAAACACTAACAAATCCAGCAACTTCACGCACCGTATGACTATGGGCACGACCAAACACAATTACCCCTTTTTGCCACTCTGTCACATGCTTACATTTACCCAGGTTGACGTACACACTCCGCTTGAAACATCAGTGTCTCACTGATCGCTACTGCCTTGTGCTCACGTAGAAGCAGTGCACGTGTGGTTCCGCACGGGAGTCGTTCGCTGTGCCGTCTTTACAGGCTTAACGATCCATCTGTACGTGCGCTCTAGGGTAACTAATTTTTTGTCTGGTGAGCTTATTTTTAATGTTCTTAGCACTCATGTGATCATATGTCATGTAGGCTTACTGTTCAAGGAAGGCAGCTGATCTCATGAGGGCTGTTGTATTAGAATTAAGTTGCATCTTGTTGATTGCATGGCAGAAGGAATTTAAACTTCTTATTGAGAATTTAATGAGATCTATTTGCATTTAAATGTGTGTTTTTTTGTGGCAAATGTATTAATAAATTGGTATTGTATGTAACTTAGTGCAAGAACTGAAACAATTTTTATGTGACAGAAATTCATTTTGCAATCGTCATTCTTATTTTATAAAAAACAGACAAGAAGGAAAGAATCTTTCAAACCAACAGGCTAGTTTCTTTCAATGGACTGTACTGATTACTTACCTGATACGTCTAGATATTTTCAAAATAAATAATGGTATTTTTTTAGTGAGATTCTTTGTTGGGTATTTGGAAACAGTAAAATAATGAAGTTAATAATAATGTGTAAAAGAGAACGTTATGTGTACTGTTTTACATCTCTTAATGAACATTGTAGTTCATATAACTTATACTGATTTTTAAAAGTAATTAGTATTCACTGTATTACTGACATCATTAAAGTAGAAACTTTTAGAATTTTTATCCGTCCATTTTAATAATAAAGTATGTATATTTATAATATTTTGAGAGTAATAATGCATTATATATGTAATATATTTTTACATAATATACATAATTGTTATGAAGTTGAATTTCTTTTACTTATCCCATCCCAATTCCTAGTGAATAAATAAAATATCTTTAATCATTTTTTTTACATGATACAGTATTTCCATGTTTACTGGTTTAATTGTGACACTTTTTTTTTCTTCTCAGAATACTATGATCAAAACTCTGGTGTAAAAATTACATTACTAATTCTTATGAAGTGGGACTTTTTTTTTTTTCATGTAAATTTAATTTATACATTATTCAGCTATTGCCAGAATTTAAGAAATACAGATGACTTTAGACTGGTATAAATTATCTGTATGTATGATTTGAATGTGTAATGCAAAATTTTGAGAAAACAGTGATACTAACCTCGATGTATTATACATGGAACAAAAGGTCTCCACAATTCCTTTATTTGCTTAAAATAGTTATTTATTTACAAAATACGATGCTCCAGGCGTTGTATTTGTATTCCCCAGTAGTTGGCACTGAATGTTCTTTTCCACTGATTATTCTGTCAATACAAGATTTCAAACAGGAAGATAAATTGCCATATTTGAGATAAACCAGAAGTATTGAATTTCTCCATAGAGATAAGACAGCTATAAGTCCTTTAGTGAGAAAATATGTGAATGAGCAAGTGGTTGTTAATTAGAATGAAAATAATTTGTTTGTGGTTACTTGACTGCATACAACTAATCTCACTTGCTCATCTCTTAGTGTCCACCTAACAGAAACCTGATTATTACTCCTGTTTATCGTTTCTAGTTGTCGGGAACATACTTATGGTTTTGGTACATTTGGAATGCAGTAACAAAAGGACATATTATTCGTAGTTAGGTGTTCTATGTTTTTGTCCTATACAGTCTGGTTTTATTTGGTTACTTGACTGCATATTCGCAATCTACAGAAACCGTTAGTCATTTTTAGTGCTGGAGAGCACATTGTTTTAAATTTTCTTTTGTGAAATGTAAGATGACTTCTATCCCTGGGAGAGGACACCCGAGAAGGCAGGATGTTTTACGAAGCACTGCAGATGTCGGAGGTCAAATTAGGCATTGAGTTAATAATTTCCGCAATAGAGAAAGAAGTCCATTGGCTCGGAGCATTATTTACAATGAAACTTCTATTGAACTATTCAGTGCAGGATTATTAAATTAAATCAAATCTGTATATACTGCCAAGCACAACATTTTGCTGGGGGAAATGGTGAATGGACATTGTAATATGTGTTGCCACAATGGTTTGGCTTATTTTCTACAATATCTAGTTAACAATGTACTTAACCCAGGAAAGTGAGCGCGACCAGTGCTTACATGAAAGAGTGTCCGCTGTTGAAAAGAATGCACCTTATTCACTCACAGCATTCACATTTCATTGCTCTGAAAACCATGGAAGTAGTTAGTGGGACGTAAAAATCAATAACATTAACACATTTCATTGTTGTACATTTCTGAATTTATTCATTTACTTTTTTTGGGTGGGGGTAATTTCTTTTACATTTTGTACAAATTATTTTTCTTTTATTAGAGCACCATTGTCTAAGTTTGTTTACATATTTCAAACTAGTATAATAATTCCTTGTACAGTGAGTAATCACAAATTATATTGATCAGTGGACTAAAAAATAACATTCGTCATCTGCAAATTTTTGTCTGATAAAATCTTCAAAAAGCCTCTGGTAAAATGCACCCTGTTCTCTTGCTAGTGCTTCGTTCTGTGTCTCACTGCTCTCAGTAGGTTTATTATTCTTTACTGTTGTTTCTGATCCTTTATGAAGTCAAAGGTACAATCTGCTAATTGAACAAAACTACAAAAGAATAAGCAGTAAAAGAAATTTTTTTTTTTACTAATGTTAAACATACTTTCTGTCTTACATTAAATACTGGCAAAATACCTGTGCTGCGCTACGGCTTTAAACTGAAAGTTATTATTCAAAGTTTTACATTTTGGAGAGTCAACTGCCGGCTGAGCCTGTAAAATACACCCTTAGTTTGTACGTCAAACGATTTTGGGGGAATGTTTATTTATTTTCTGATCTAACACTCATTTGAACCCTGTACAGAAGAATTGGAATGTTTTTAAACCCTATCTTATTTAATATCTGGGAGGTAAAGGCCTGTGAAATTTTTATTTTGTACTTCAAGCAGTAATGCAGAAATGAATGCTTTTTAAGGGGTGAATGTTATTAAATATTTATTAACATCCTCATGTAAGATTTTAAGTTCATGCCTGAAACGGTTTGAGAAGAATGGACATTGTGCTTTTGAGAGTCAAACACCATCTAAACCTATCAGGGGAGAAATATTTTGAAGTGTATGATATTTTACACCTAGGACATAAAAGAAGTACCTTCTCGTAAAATTAGAACTTTCTACGTCAAACGGTTTTGGAGGAATGAGTAATTTCGTTTCTGGAGCTGACGCCATTTAACACTTTAGGGGTGGAATGTTAAAAAGAAATGTTAGAAACTCAGTATACTACAGGGCACATGCGGTGGAAAGCACCGTTAATACTGTATACACGTTCAGTCATTGTGTTAACACACTCATGACCGAGGGATTGACAATGCATTACATTCTGATTGGGGTAAGGGAGCCATAGAGCACTTAAAAACTGGCGAACAAACAAATATTGTTGCAGTCAAAAAGACCACCTTCCGAGATTAAACATATGATTCTAGATGATGATGAAAATAAGCAGTAAAAGAAAGCTGAACTATATAAGACAGTATATTGTACTTTGTTCTTTGCATCCCTCTCTATGAACCGTAGCCACATTCCAATATTAGGTCTTTCTTTATTGTTTTAAGATCCAAGGGATAATTCAGAGGTATATCTCAGATTAATGACTACTGAAAATTACCTATCATTATATGGTCAGCTTTATGTTAAAGATTCAAGTCTTGTGAACAGAATTCGTAATGAAAATTCTATAAATTCCTCCTTAATGGACAGACAATCAAAAGACTCTCCAACATTTTTTTTTATAACCCATATGGTTGCATCATGTCATATAAAGCTGGCAATGCAATGAGACAAGAAATAACAAGTAATCAGGCACGTTCTGTTAATACCATATCTCCAGATTAGCGTAGATATACCATATTCACTTGCCTAAAACACACCCTTTTTACTCCTAATTTTCAACTTAAAAAATAGGAGAGGATATAATAGGTGAAAATTTCACATAATATAGCTTAGGTTTGAATGGTTGAAAAGCAGAAAAAGGAACTTCTTCTTCTTTTTCTACCGCTTTTCCCGCATTAGTGGGGTCGCAGGTGCGAACTGTCGTACATGTGGATTTGGCCCTGTTTTACAGCCGGATGCCCTTCCTGATGCCAACCCTATACAGGTATGGAGGAATGTAATCACTATTGCGTATTTCTATGGTGGGTGTTGTCTGTATGAAGAGAAAAGTGTTGGGACAAACATAAACACCTTGTCCCCGGGTCAGAAGAATTAATCAAAGGCGATTAAAATCCCCAACCTGGCCGCGAATCGAACCTGGGACCCTCTGAACCGAAGACCTCAACGCTGACCATTCAGCCAATGAGTCGGACAGAAAGAGGAACATTTAGTATCTTTAAATCAACACACAAAATAATATATACTTTATATGTAAAAAATGGTATTAGCACATTTAAACAGTTTTGTATCAGCCCCTTCCTGCAGTACCACAGCTGACTGGTCACTTGACTAAACACCACACCAGCACCGCACAGAACTCAAGGCTATTCTGCATTGCAAGGTCCGAAGTCTTGTGACAAAGCAATGAAATTCAATCACTTTGTCAGTGTAATCTAATGGAAGCTGCTGGCACAGTCATTTCCTTCTCCGCAAACTTAGTCCATTCTAGCGCAAAAAAGGCGCTCTGACCAACCTCTAGTTTGGAATAGAAAAATGGTAATATATTGTCCACATAGTCAATACAAATACATTTATTTACAATTTGAAATTTAAAATTGTATTTGTATTGACTAGGTTGGGGGTGGCACCTTTTTCAACTAGCTTCTCAGTTAAGGTCTTGTTTATTACTTTTTACTGTCTAGTATGCCACTGGTTATTTTCTTTTAAAATCATCATGAAACCCCCTCATTTTACTTCATTCAGGTATTAATATTACATATATAAATCCATTCATCTGAATGTTTCATGATTATATTTTGCGAACATCACTGAAAATTACATTTCAAAAAACAGGTAAATTTTAAGAATAAGATATATTTTTGTGTAACCCAATAAATTTTTTAAAAATATGTCCACAGAATTAATTGTGACATACTTCTTATTTAAAGCATAATGTTGAAATATGCTATGTCAGTAGATGTTCGACCTATTTATTACATGTTAAAAACATTACAATATGTTAGTATATTGTGTGGCGGGCCACAGAAGTAGTGTTTGCATGTCACCCAGTGACATTATTAAGAAATTAAAATTAAGGTCCACCTATTCAATACAATTTAATGTGTCATATAATTACTTATACATTGGTACTGGTTTTGACCCCATTATGGGTCATCTTCAGCCATTTATAGACTAAAATTGACAATACATAGTGCAAATGTCCAACTAAATACAATCAAATTAACACTTTAAAGTATTTGTACATCATTATAAATTATTTTGCATGTTAGGCAAAAAAATCTGTCTATGATACCATCATTAGTGAATTTAAAGTCCATTTGTCGTTTGTGACATTGCCATTTATATTAATCTAAAATATCAGTCCTAATAAGCGACACATATACATGTATTACAAGTTGTCCATTTCATGACCGTATCGATGAGTATAAGAAGTTAATATAAATAATAAATAATATAATATAAGTGGTCGAAACATGTCCTGTCTATTTTGCCTAAGGCATAAAATAAAGTATCGATTAGGTGGTTCTTATATTAACTTCTTTTTCATATACATGTACAATTAAAATATTAGAATTGGAGCTGGGCTGTTACACTGGTGTATGAAGTTAAAATCTTGTGGTCTTAATTGAGGAAATTCTGTTGTGCTGAGTAACATACCGGTGAGAGAAGTGTCATATGCAACCCCAGCTGTGCTTGAACAAATATTCACAAGATGAATTAACTTGGGATGGTACAATTTTAAATTGTTTGATGGAAGAGACCTTGCAAAACCAAAAGAACTTAAGTTGAAGTCATAATTGACGAGCTGTTTGTCGCTAAGATTCGTGATGAGCAAATAGGTCCCTTCACGATGTCAAACTATGCACACATACCCAGGAACAAACAACAATGAAAGGACATTTATTATAGTTTATATGGAAGCTGTATAAGGAAAAATGAGTTTGTTTTTTTATATTGTTTTAATAATATTTGTACCATCCACTACCCTGGTATCTTAAACTTTGAAAGTAAGAATATGGTTAAAAATAAAACTGTAATTCATGCAATTAATCTTTTCATTTTGTTTTTAATAAATGGTTTAAAAACATCTAACAGTTGAATTAGGCCACTTATGTATGGAAAAATTCTTCCACAAGGAAATCCACAATGTCAAAGTTCCAAGAGGAATGGTCACTGGTGCAGATCATTTCTTAATTAAAATCAAGATTAAATTTACTCCATTAAGAAAAAAAAGACAAAATAGAAAAAAAATGAAATGGCGTATGGCTTTTAGTGCCGGGAGTGTCCGAGGACATGTTCGGCTCGCCAGGTGCAGGTCTTTCGATTTGACTGCCGTAGGCGACCTGCGCGTTGTGATGAGGATGAAAAGATGATGAAGACAACACATACATCCAGCCCCCGTGCCAGCAAAATTAACCAATGATGGTTAAAATTCCCGACCCTACCGGGAATCGAACCTGTGACCAAAGGCCTGCACGCTAACCATTTAACCATGGAGCCGGACGACAAAATAGAGTTGGAGAGAAAAAGACATACGACCCTCATCAGTTAATCCGGAATGTCCAGTATGGGCAAAGAACAGGAACTACAAGACTAACAGACAATTTAGATGACCTCATACCAATTCTTAAACAGAATGCAGAAGATCTAGCTCCATTGAATCCAAGGAAAAAACATGCCTGGTACACCTCTAATTGTGATAAAATGCATGAAAAAAGACATCAAAATTGGTTGAAGTTTCAAGCCCACAAAAAGAAGAATGTCAGAAAAGAATTCACCCAAACTATTAGAAGAATTTAAGAGAAAATATCAAAAAGATTTAATAAACTCTATTGGGGAAATTTATTATAAAACCAATTTTGTTTTTTTTGTTTTTGCTATTTTGCTTTACATCACACCAGCACAGATAGGTCTTATGGTGACGATGGGACAGGAAAGGCCTAGAAATGGGAAGGAAGGAAGGAAGGAAGGAAGGAAGGAAGGAAGCCCCAGCATTTGCCTGGTGTGAAAATGGGAAAGCACGGAAAATCATCTTCAGGGCTGCCGATAGACATCTAAGGTCATCGGCCCCATGGAAGTATTTAGCAAGCTCTTGAACAGTGATGAACCTGAAGAGCTCTTATTGATACTCATACACCGATAAAAAAACTAAACCAGAAATCATAAACCGACCCGCAGCAAAAGAAGTTGAAACCGTGCTTAAGGAAATTAAGAACTACGGTTGAGGCGCTGGCCTTCTGACTCCAACTTGGCAGGTTCGATCCTGGCTCAGTCTGGTGGTATTTGAAGGTGCTCAAATACGTCAGCCCCGTGTCAGGAGATTGACTGGCACTTTAAAGAACTCCTGCGGGACAAAAATCCAGCACCTCAGAGTCTCCAAAAACTGTAAAAGTAGTTAGTGGGACTTACAGCAAATAACAATTGTTATTAAAGCGAGTGGAGAAGACCAGGTTTTTGCAGAGATGTAGAAATACACCAGCAGTGCGACTCAGACATCCCTCCATGTGATGTTACAATAGATTTGGTTATCAGAAAAATTCCCAGAACCATGGACAACAGCTATAATTAATCCAATCCCTAAGAAATGTGAAATAGGTAATCCAAAAACTATAGAGGTATTTCCATCCTTGACTGCACGTATAAGATTTTCTCTAAAATACTATATAATCAGATTAGAGAACAGCTTGATCAAGAGTTTGGTGAATACCAGGGAGGATTCAGACTTTGGAGAATCTGCTCTGAACAAATAATAACTTTGAAGCTAGTCATGACATATTACAGAAAATGAAATGAGCCTCTTTCAATAATGTTTATAGATTTCAAGAAAGCTTAAGACTCCATCCACAGACCATCATTATTAAAAATTTTAAGATGCATATAACCTGAATGAGAAACCAGCATGGCAAAATAGAACAGATAAACTGGTTACAGCACAGCATGTTACCAAGAATACATATTTATTTATTTATTATTTGGCGTATGATGAATAATGACAACCCATAAACTATTTACACAACCAGTGAAAGATGAGTACAAAGTAAATACAAATTATCATATCTATACAGTCAAAGAAAGCAATTTACAAAGTTTGAAAGTACAAGAAGAAAACACAATATATTTACATCGCTATCCACCTATCAACTCTGACAGTTCATATATACACACTGAGTGCGAGTGATGTACATGTCACTAAATGTGAATGTCCAAACCCGCCACCCACTTCACTGCTTCGGGTGTTGCTGTGTTGAGGTCTTCCATGGTGCCAGTGAAAGCACGGAGTGGACATTCCTGCACTACATGTTTCATTGTTTGTCGAACCTCCCCACAATCACAGTATGGAGAAACTGACCAGCCCCAGGTGTGTAAAGTAGATGCTGTTCTACCTACTCCACATCTCATGCGGTTTAGTCTACTCCAGGTGCAACGTGGCAGATCAAAGCCTGCCAGCTTTGTGGATGGGTTATTAATATCCACTATTGCCCGAGCTGGGGATAAAGACCACTCTGTTAACCATTTAGAGGTGGGGTTGAATTCACTAGATGTTATCTTCACGGCTGTCTTCCAAGCAGGCTGGCGAGACTTCAGGCGTGTGCATTTCTGTCTGATATCCTCATGAACAGGTAGACGTTCATTCTTTAGCATTCTGGTCCATAGCTGAAAAAGGGCCTTCTGTCTCCTGATATGTGGAGGTAGTATATTGCTGAGAACCGGTAACCATTGGGTCGGTGTAGCACGAAGTGTACCAGTTATGATTCGCATGGTTTGACGAAGTTGTGAATCTACTAGCTGTGTGTGAGCACTGTTAAGCCAAACACCAGAGCAGTATTCTGCTGCAGAATAGACTAAGGCCAGAGATGTTGTCCTTAATGTGTTTCCATCCGCTCCCCAGGAAGTTCCAGCCAATCGTTGGAGAATGTTATTACGACTTTTTAGTTTGTTGGCGGTTTTCTGCAGATGATTTTTGTACGTAAGAGACCTGTCCAATGTTACTCCTAAGTAACTGGGATTGGCACAATATTGTAGTTCATGGCCCTTGAAGAATACCCTTGGATGGTGGTTTGCTTCTGCGTTGTTCAGATGGAATGTAGATGTCACTGTTTTCTGTGGATTGGGATGAAGGTACCATCTTTGAAAGTAGTCATCCAACAGTTCAAGGTCTCGGTTAAGAACTATTTCAGCTTCTGCGAAGTTGGGTCGTTGAATTGTAAGGCAAATATCGTCCGCATATATGAACTTTCGGGACACTGTTTCAGGCAGGTCGTGGATGTATAAGTTGAAGAGAGTAGGAGATAGAACCGACCCTTGAGGCAGACCATTGTTGACTTTGTGGAATTTGCTTCTGTTGTGTTCTGAGTGAACTTGAAATAGTCGGTTGCTTAACATTCTGTCAATTAGTGTAGTAATTTTTAAGCAAGGAACAGCTTTAATCAGTTTAAGCATAAGACCTTCCCTCCAGACTGTGTCATATGCAGCTGTAAGATCTAAGAAGACAGAGATGCTTTTCAATTTCTTCTCAAAACCAACCTCCAGATATGTGGTCAAGGACAGTACTTGGTCACTGCAGTCACGGCTGGGTCGAAATCCTGCTTGTTCAACTGGAAGGAATGCTTCGATGGCAGGTGCTATTCGGTTTAGTATCAGTCTTTCTAATAACTTGTAGGTGACGCAGAGTAGAGCTATAGGTCGATAGCTTTGTGGGAGAGTTGGATCCTTTCCTGGTTTCAGAAGGGCAATAATTTTTGACTTCACCAAGAATACATATAATAAAAAGTGTCTCTCAATAGCAACCAAATTGAAACACTACAAAATAGTCACCCAGCCACAAATTACATATGCATGTGAAACATTATTCAAAACAACAAACACAGTTGCAATAGATACTGAAGTTAGAAAGGAGAATAGTGAGAACCTGTTTAAATAAAAATTATCAAGTAAACTGGGTCTGGAGACTAGCTTCGAATGAAATAGTTTATAAAGAAATAGAACCTGTGACTAGCACAATGAAAAAGAAATGAATATCATCTAATACAGTCATGAGAAAATAGATCTAGTAGAAAAATAATAGAAAAATTATGGAAGAGTAAGAATAAAATTAGATGGATCGCAGAACTTAAAGAAGACTTGAGAGAGTTACATATAACAATAGAAGATTTAAATTACAAAACAAATACGCTCAAGATATTGAAAGATAAACACATTAGACTACACACACAAAAATCAACAAGCAGAGAATAGGAAGAGTGATTCCAGAGGTAGAAAGAAAATTACGTTCAGAAAGGATGAAACAGTATCGGGCTGACAAAAAGAAGAAAAACCCCCATAAACCTGACTAAAGTGGTCCTATGTTGGCTAAAATATTAAAATAGTAATAATAAATACAGGCAAAGGCATGGGTATGTGTTAGTATATAATGTAGTATTGAAAAGGTGGACCACTCTCGAAAAGTATACTATTCATTTAGGAAATAATGAAATTAAAAATGACATAGGGAATGATATAAAGAGTTCCCAATGACTTTGTAAGTAATGATTCATTGGTAAGTCATGTTTTTGGCAATTGTATGGACTCTATTCTTCAGCTTACTATAACGGAGCAATAGTAAGTTCTATCAATGAGATTGTAATTGCATAAATGAAGATGTTCTTCACCTAATCCCCCAAAGTTAGAAGATTACAGCAGTGTTGTCAGATAATGATGCTGACATGAATTTTGTAACCAGCATATCTATAGAATCCATTTTGCCATTTGGAATGCCTTCACATGTATTTAAATTGAAAGTTGGTACAATTGTAATGCTTTTTAGACATATGCACATGACCATTGGTGTAATAAACAGTTTGTATGGTAGAGAAATGTATGACAATATTGAAAAATTAGAAGTCTTTACAGATGCTTCCAAAATTCAGGTTATTTATGTACCTTGGATTAATTTGATGTCTACTGACAGTAACCTACCTTTCAAATTTAAATGGAGGCAGTTCCCGTTACGTCTTGTTTTTGCAATGGCCATTAATAAAACATGGGGTCAAAGTTTTGAGAAAATAAGTATTTACAGGTACGGTACCGTACTTATCTCGGTGCTTTTTCAGCCATGGTCAATTAATGGTACATGTGGCTTTCATTCGAGTTAAAGCTACAAGCAATGTGAAAATTGAAGTTATAATTACTCCATATCAGGTTTAGTTCCCCAAAACTGAATGGTATTTCACAAAAAACAAACAAACATAGTTTACAATGAAATACTGAAATCAGTTAATGAGTAGGACAGTCAAATGCATTTAATGAACATGACAGTCAAATGCAGTCATTTACAGTAGACTGTAGCCTGTATAATATAGTATTGTGATTAAAGCATGCACAAGAAGACCACGAGAGGGCAATTGCCAAGGTTCAACCTGTTCAGGTTAGAGTATGGAAGATGATTAGTAAAGGCCTGAATAATAAAAATTTACTGAAGAAAATGTCAAAACTTCCATATGTTGGCCTTGTTCAGTATCCTCCATTACTTTTCTCATGTTTCCTTTACCATCATTTTTATCTTTAGTCTTTGTTCATAGCTACTGATGTGGCAGGTCACTAATTTATGCCAAAAGTGTATTTGATCATACTGTATTTTTAACAAATGCAGCTGTTTTTACAATATTTTAAGTAGATTCTATTGTGTGGGTGTCTCTCCCGTAGTCCCATTTCTTAATATGGAATTGGGGATGAGACGAGATAAATTTGTAATAATAATAATATAATAATGTTATTTGTTTTACGTCCCACTAACTACTCTTTTACGGTTTTTGGAGACGCCGAGGTGCCGGAATTTAGTCCTGCAGGAGTTCTTTTTATGTGCCAGTAAATCTACCGACACAAGGCTGACGAATTTGAGCACCTTCAAATACCATCGGACTGAGCCAGGATCGAACCTGCCAAGTTGGGGTCAGAAGGCCAGCGCCTTAACCGTCTGAGCCACTCAGCTCGGCGATAAATTTATATGGCATGTTTGTATGGTCAGATGCCCTTCCTGACACCAACCTCAACTGAGGAGCGAATGAAGATGAAATGAATGTTTGTGAATGAAATTGGGTGGTGAAAGGAATTGGCAGTGGCGTATTAATAGGAACTGTCCCAGCATTTGCCTAGAAGTGAAAATGGGAAACCACAGAAAACCATTCTCAGACAGCCACGCGTCTCCTGAATGCAGAGCTTTGCTCCATAGTCGTAGCGCAATAACATGTACTGCCACTCCACTCAGTAAGTATGTTTCTATTGTAAAAAACATAAAGTATCTTGCATAGAAGTACATGTGTATCTCTGCCACTAGCTTGTTATTCTATCAACATGGAGCTGAAGTATCCAAATCAAAATGAAAATAAGTTAACAAAATCATTCAGCATGTTACCATCTTATTATTATGGTAATGACAAATAAAAGTAATAATTAGAATGCCTTATTTATGGTTTACTTCATCTGCTGTAGATGTTCATCATCATTGCTATTGGAATCGGGAGAATAGCTTTTTTGTCTCGTTTGAACCCAAACCATTTTTACTTGAATGAAGTGTATTTGATTTATGCCTTCTTGGAGTTGTTGAAAACAGTGTCTAATAAAATCATGTTACAAGTATGCAGACACCTCTCTCATAATATTTCCACTAATAATAATCTAATGTCGTATGGCTTTTAGTGCCGAGATATCCCAGGATGGGTTCGGCTCGCCACGTGCAGGTCTTTCTATTTGACACCTGTAGGCGACCTGCGCGTCGTGATGAGGATGAAATGATGATAAAGACAACACACACACCCAGTCCCCATGCCATTGGAATTAACCAATTAAGGTTAAAATCCCCGACCCAGCCGGGAATCAAACCCAGGACCCTCTGAACCAAAGGCCAGTACGCTGACCGTTCAGCCAATATTTCCACTGATAGTCTTCGTATGTTGCTTCCTGGAATTAACTCGTGCTCTTTTTCAACCATTCAAATTATTCAAAATTATTCTTGGAACAGATTATTTTATAAACACATCCAGAAACAACAGTAAAGATATTTTACCACCAGATCCATCTTTATGACAGTCAATTGTTGATTCATATTTTGTGCTATGTGTCTTCAAAACCAATTCATTGTAAGTAGAGCTGGGTACCAAAACAATGACCAACATTAATTTTCCCAACTATATGGATCTCAAAGTATTCAAGTTCTTTAGGACTTTTCGTTCGTGAAATTACCCAAGTTTTGCACCATTATGGCAGTGGGCTCGTCAGTTGGATTCCAACACCTCTGCAGGATGCTGGTGGCTAGTGCAGTGCTGAGACACCACTGCAAGCCTCTTGTAGGACAATGCAGTGACAGTGCACTAGAGGAAATGTGTACCTCAACTTCTATAAATAGCTTTCTGTTTATCGAAAATGTTGATGTTGTGAGATACCGTATTTAATGGTATAAATCTCGCACATTTTTCTTTGAATATTGTGATCAAAAACTTGAGTGTGAAGTTTACGTCAATAATTAGATTGATTGACGGGTTAACTTAATCTCCATACAGCTTGGGTGATGGCATAAAATTAAGTATGATATTGCATTATGTTTAAAATTTATTACATGATATTTTTAACAACTACACCTGGTTTTACTGCACAATATTTCAGTTGCACTGATTCGTAAAGCCCATAAAAGTATTGAGACAGTGAACCATATGCTTACCTCCAATGCTAGCCTATCATAGCATCGAAATGGTATGGTACCTCGACTGAAAGAAAACCAAATCACTCAACATTTTATCACATTAGGTACCCAGTATTGGCAAATTAAAATACTGTAATATAAAAATCTCGTACATGACTTACCACGTGTATTCATCGTCGCTGCTATCAGAATTTGGAGAACTGCTGTCGTCGCTTGAACCCTATGCTTTTCTGTATCAATCTTTCACCATAGCATTTAAGGCTGTCACCCATGAGGCAGATTCCCTACCACTTGTTCACCTTGTCTTTTCTTGAATGGTTTCAAAGAAGGTAGAAATTAATCAAACATATCCCTTGGTAAATTGTTCCAATCCCTAATTCCGCTTCCTATTTATGTATATTGTCCAACCCTTGTCCCGTTCCTTAACAGGGTCGGGTATGATGTGAGATGAATCTTCGTAGCAAATTTTTACCACCGGATGTCCTTCCTGATGTCAACCTCATTAAAGGAGTTAATGAGATGAAATGGATGATGTGACATATGATACACTGAAGAAAATGGAAATTGCAACACCCAGAAGGAGTAGTGCTACATTGCTGCAATTGAACATGCAGGACGACTGTTCGGTTGTGATTCGATGATTACACTTTCAGGTACCTCTGACCGCAAGTTTGGACAACAATCAATACAGGATGTGCCCACCACGAGCTGCAATACATTGATGAATTCGTCGAGGTATGGAGTCAATAAGGCCCTGGATCGCTTCCTGAGGAATTGTGACACATGCTTGCTGCACTGCACGGGTCAGTTGTTCCAGAGTTGTGGGTGGCCGAGGACGGTTGGCCAGTTGTTGATCCATCATGTCCCATATATGCTCAATAGGACTGAGGTCCGGGGATCTGGCGGGCCATTCTAAGGTTGTGATGTTGTGGAGAGCTTCTCTGGAGATGCGTGCAGTGTGAACCCGGGCATTGTCTTGCTGAAACATCCCATTCGCCATCGTAGGGACAACCACTGGATTGAGTACCCTATCAACGTACTGTCGAGCAGTCATAGTGCCCTCAACAAGCACTAATTATGATTTCACATTAAAGCCAATAGCTCCCCAGACCATAATGCTTGGTGTTGGCCCTGTGTGCCTCTCGACAATAAGATCTGGGCGGCCCCTCTCCCTGGTACGTTGGCGCACACGATTCTGGCGATCACTGCGGGCAAGACAGAAGCGCGATTCATCACTAAAGACGACCCTATGCCATTCGTCGACTCACGTCGATCTTTCTCGACACCAGGCCAGCCTTACACGTCGCTTTTGTGGGGTCAATGGAACACCTTCTGCAGGGACACGGGCTCGTAAGCCAGCTGCACGCAGGCGATTACCAACTGTTTGTTGTGTAACGTGGGGTGCCACAGCTGCTCGAATTTGCGCTGCTGTTGCATGGGGTTCCATCCGGGCCATCCGAATGATGTGGCGATCCTCTCTCACAGTTGTCAGTCGCGCTGGGACTGTGCCAGGTCTGCGAGTGTGGGTACCTTCATTGGACCACTGCTGCCATATATGTTGTACCGTAGATGCCTGTCGGCCAACACGTGCAGCGACAGTCCTTAGCGATAATCCAGCCTCACACAGCCCAATTATCGGAGCCCTCTCAAACGGCGACAGTTGTTGATAGCGTGCTCTTCTCTATTGTCGAGGCATGTTTGACGGGGAACACTTAACCGCACAGACTGCAAGTCAACTACGCTACACCAGAGTCCGTATACTGTAGTTGATTCCTCCGCGACCAGTCACGTAGGGAGACCTGTAGCAACAATCTAATGGGTCTGAAACTATGATCGTTTACATACCTACATGGCATCGTTCCATATCTTGAAAATCAACACAAACAAACCAATGCCTTCATGGTGTTGCAATTTCCATTTTCTTAAGTGTAATAGGAAGGGAGAGAGAGTGAATCCCAGTGCCGACACATAGTCTACTCCTGTCGAATAGCACCAGGGGGTCTGCTCAAGGCTTAACATCACCATCCGATGGACGAATCACCATCAACAGCGTCAATTCGTATGAACACTGTGGAGAGGTTTTGAATTCAATCCAGACTTTTGGCACGCAATCTGGTGATTAGAAATTGTATACTGCCATCTCTCTTACCCTGTCAGCCAAAATGATGAAATTTTTTCGACCAACGGGACTCGAACCAGCTGACTGCAGTGTCAGACCATACAGACTTGATGTCTTAACGATCATGGCCACTGATATATAGAAACCAAATACCACTGACTGATCACAAAATCTCCAGATCTGAATGACCTAGAAAGCTGAAATTTGAAACAAGATTCATCTTGTGCCCTAGAGGTGTACTGAGAAAGAATTTTCCAAAATTCACTCAGATTTAGGCCCTTTGGCACAATAGCATAGGCTAACATCAGCAAAATTTTGAATTCATAATACAAGGAGGAGACAAAGATAATTTTAAGCCCCACAACACGAGGAACAAAACTGGTAGGTCTCTAAAGGGCTCCAACATTTTTGACCAATTGACACTTTTTAAGACCGAAACTGGCATAAGGAGAGAACTATTCTCATGCCTAAGATGACACTGCAGCTTGCATCGATGATTCATTATTGGACAAACTTCCTACTAAGATGGTGAGATACAAGTCTGTGGTTGAGATAGAGGATGTGGTCCACTAGCTGTGGAGTTCCCCACAATTTAAATCCACCAGGATGCAAGTGAAATCTTTACATGCAGGGCTGAGTGGCTCAGATGGTTGAGGCGCTGGTCTTCTGACCCCAACTTGGCAGGTTCGATTCCAGCTCAGTCCGGTGGTATTTGAAGGTGCTCAAATACGTTAGCCTCGCGTCGGTAGATTAACTGGCGCATAAAAGAACTCCTGCGGGACTAAATTCTGGCACCTCGGCATCTCCGGAAACCATAAATTAGTTAGTGGGACATAAAGCAAATATTATTTATTAATCTTTACATGGTAATGTGATCGAAGCAACCATCTTCATGGGATGTGGTGCTGGGAAACACTTTTCATCCCCTGCATTTGTTCGAATCCCTCCAACTACCCCTTCTTATTCAAATAACTGCAGTTTCCCATTAAAAATTGCTTTGGAAAGACAATAAACAAAGCCCAGGAGCAGCCTTTAAAAGTTGCTGGTGTGGATTTAAGGGATTATTGTTTTTCCCATTGCCAGTTATACGTAGCCTGTTCATGTGTACGCTCTCCTGACAACCTTGTAATTCTGCAGCCAGAGGGGTGTACAAAAAATGTAGTTTGCAAATAAGTTTTATTAACACGCTCCCTGCTTTGCGAGTTACATGTGACTCGTACAGCACTAAAACCTGGTGCTGGACAAACTACACATTTTATTCATTTGCTGTTACGGTGATAACTTTGCGTAACAGTAAGACAGCAAGTCACAGGTGGTATCTATGATGTCCTATGGCATAGGTGTACGTTTTACAACTACCTTATACCACGAGGCACGGGTGAGTTGTGACGCATGTATGTAATGCAGCTTTTACTATTTGCTATACGAGTTACCAGTGCCTCGCATTTTTACTACACGTTCCGTTCAACTTACGGTGGACAATAGGAGCTATACATTGTTGACCGAGTATTATTATGGTGTAGCCGTCATTATAGGCTGGTGCATACCTTCTAACCCTAATGATTTTCCCGGAAACTTACTGGTTTTTAACTCATTTTCCAATTTTCCGATTTATTTTTACTTCTTCCTATTTTTGACCAGTATAACCTCCAGTGCCGGCCCTGCGGTGTAGGGGTAGCATGCCTCCCTCTAACCTGGAGGCCCTGGGTTTGATTCCCGGCCAGGTCAGGAATTTTTACCTGCATCTGAGGGCTGGTTCGAGGTCCACTCAACCTTTGTGATTACAATTGAGGAGCTATCTGACAGTGAGGTGGCGGCCCCGGTCTAGAAAGCCAAGAATAATGGCCAAGAGGACCCGTCGTGCTGACCACACAACACCTCGTAATCTGCGGGCCTTTGGGCTGAGCAGTGGTTGCTTGGTAGGCCATGGCCCTTTGGCGTGGTTACGCCATGGGGTTTGGTTTTATAACCTCCAGTATGGGCAATACTCTTCCCCTAGGATAAAGGATAAATCTTATGTGCTTGTGTAAATTATGCAACCTCATTTTCAAGCGTATTTATTTGATGCTTTATTTTGCAAGTGTTTCGTCTGTTGCCTTTGTGTATCGTGTTTCCCGCTAGCATGCGCTAGCGACTCAGTTAATCGGAACGAAAGAATGAGTTTGTTATTGTGTGGTTCACGCGCTGTTAACATTGTTTCTATGCATAGTTTCGTTGGTATTGTAGGCAATGTGTTTTTCCTTGCATTTCTGTGCTTGCCCCCGCCTGTCAGAGTCATATGTTAATAATGTGTGGGACATATTGAATTGTTTTGTAGGTGGTAGTTTCACGTATTTCAGTGCATCATTTTAATGAGTTGAATGTATTTCAGGGAGTTGTGTCAGTGACAGTTTCTGGTATTTTCTTTTCTCATTATGGCCAAAAAATATAACAAACTTTATCTCCAAGTGTTCAGAGATACCTATAAATTTCCTTTCATTTTACTGTCTAATAAAGGAAACTATTATGCATTTTGTTGCAGGTAACGGTATGACATGAATATTATTATTCGTATGTGTCATAATTGAGAATGATTAGGTACCTTTTCTTGTAATCATTTTTATGTTTTCTTAGTTTAAGATTTTAAATTTAATGGTCAATTCACATTGTAACTGTAGATATGTATGCCTTTTATCCTGACCTTTTTTCACCTAGACTGTGGTGCAATATATGCGATGAAACCCAAGAATTAAAAATCTTCCTATTTTTTATTTCTATAAGTTGGCAGGTATGCTGGTGGAAATCTGTTGTGACAGCATGTGAATATCCTTGTCATTGTGTGATGTAACTACAGAATTTACAATTGGGCGCATCTTTTCTATAAAACATCACAATAAGAACATTACTTATAATTATATAGATTTCATCATCTTATTCTCAACTATAAGCATAGAAAGCTAAGGAATGTTTGTGAATTGTTTCAGATGAAACGTAGATTAGCAGACTTCCAGCTACCAAAAGAGTGTTCCAGTTCAGACTCTTCACAACAAACCAGGAGATCTCGTTTAGAGAAACCATTAGAGGAGTTGGATATTGAGGATCTTTTAGGAGATGAAGATATTGAATGCAGTGATATCGAGGATCTTAATTTTTCATTATCAAGTTCATCATCTTCACTAGTGTCCTCTGGAACTGACACAGAGGTAAATGATAGCCACAGTGAAAGTGACAGTGAACAAGTTAAAACACAATCAATTAAATCAGACTGCAGTTGGGGGTGATATAACCAGGAATGATTTAGGCTTCAGTATTTTTCATGGGGAAGCAAAGGTTCAGTTGCAGTTAGAAAAGGGACAGCCCATTGATATATACTCTTACTTTGTGGATAACAGCCTTTAGAAATGATGGTTCAGGAAACCAACAGGTATGCCAATCAATTTAAACAAAGTCATAATGAGAAAAGCAAGTCCAGAAGTTTGAAATGGAAGGAAAAATGAAACAGTTACTGGGAATTATCATGTGTATGGGTCTTATTCCTCACCCAACTATTAACTCATACTGGTCTGAGAATGACTTATATGATGTGCAACCTATTAGACGGGTAATGCCACTGGAATGTTTCCTTCTTCTCTTAAGATTCTCGCACTTCGCAAACAATGAAGCTAACCATCAACCTGGTGAACCATCGACTCCAACCCCTCCTTGATAAATTAAACCAAAATGTTGAGAATGCCTTGACATTGGGGAAAGAAATGGTTATAGATGAAACTATGGTTCCTTGGAGAGGTCGTTTAGTTTTCAGAAGGTATATTCCTAACAAAACTCACAAATATGGAGTTAAGCTGTATAAACTGTGTACAAAAGAAGGCTATACTTCTAGAATGAAGATCTATGCAGGAAAAGTAGCCCTAGAAGTCATCATTTGATCGGCCTTGGTTAGTGCTTGGATACTTCACACCATGATGTCTACGAAAAAAGTGCCACTACTGCAATTTCAAGAGAAGGTTGTGAGAAGCCTGGTTGATTCACAGACAAAATCTGTCATCAGTCCTGGGAGGAGATGTGTGCACACTCTCTCAAAGATGGAAGGACCAGCCAGAAAAGTTTGAAGACGCTGCGTGGTTTGCAATAAAGTTCAGTGAGAATGTGGCACATCGAGAGACGCTGACAAGAAAACAAAGCAAGTGACAACATACTGTATGGAATGCCCCAACAAGCCATTCATGTGCATTGGATGTTTTAATAAAGTTCATAAATGCTGAAATTGAACTTACTGTGCTCAAAATAAAAATACTGGGCGAGTTGGCCGTGCGGTTAGGGGCGCACAGCTGTGAGCTTGCATCTGGGAGATAGTCGGTTCAAATCCCACTGTTGGCAGCTCTGAAGGTGGTTTTCCGTGATTTCCCATTTTCACACCAGGCAAATGCTGGGGCTGTACCTTAGTTAAGGCCACGGCCGCTTCCCTCCAACTCCTAGCTCTTTCCTATCCTATCGTCACCATAAGACCTATCAGTGTCATGCGACGTAAAGCCACTAACAAAAAAATAAGTGAATAAATAGAAATTGCCATTGTATAGTAATACAATTAGTGAGATCATGAGTGTACTGTAAATACAGTAGTTTAGGAAATTTTGAGGTCATTGAAAAAAAAAAAAGATAATTGGATTCAAATAGAGAACAGTATTATTTAATTTGTTTTAATATGCAATGTCTTTATTATAAAGCAAACAAATATGTTCATTTATTGTTTGTCTACATATGCATTTATGCTCATGTAAATCAACCTTTACCAACATGTAGAAAGGGATGTTAACGCACTGTTTTGTGCTACGCGAGGCACAGGTGACTCATAGACTTAAGTGATTATTGCCACTATACTGAGCACTGGTGGATCTCCCTGCTGAGGAATTTGAGAACTTGGCATGACTCACAGCTGCCAATCTCATTATTTTGAAGCAATATGCTTTCGACATCCACCGGCAGTCCACAGAACTACCTCCGTGACACACACTAGTAAAGTACAAGACATCAGTGACTCGTAATGCACTCATGTTTAATGTCAACAGTGTAACAATAGCAGCGAACGTATTAAACAAGATAACTTAACCCTCTTGGAGCCAAGAGCCGATCTGGTCGGCCGCTCCCCATCAGCTGGAAGAGGCCAGAGCTCCACCTCCACTCTACTACTGTAAAGTGCCAGGCCGTTTTCAGTGGAAATACATGTATTTTAAAATTCGCGTATATCTACCCGTGTATAGCAAATACCGACATGAAATTTTCTATATATCGACTACGTAGAATAAGAAACTGGTTTGGAGTGATATAAAGAGTCAAAGACATTTTATTGTTGATTTATAGTTGTCGATAACATTTATTTTTAGGAAGAGAAAAATATTTTCGCACTTTCTCTCTCAATGTCTACTTTGAAAAAATAATTTACGATACAAAGGAATATACGTAATTATGTACAATGTATTTCTAAATATAATTCTATAGAATAACTAATTTGAATGAGAAAATAAAAACGTAAAAAATAAAAGTTCAAACATATGTCACTAGTAAAAACAAGACAATTTTACTCACCGACAAAATTCGCGTGTATGTATCGATGTTTGGCAAATACTGACAACAAATTTTCTACGTGCGGACAACACAGTATTAAAATAATTCTGAATTATTAAATAAGTAAAAAATAGTAAGTTAGTTGATATTATAGTTTTTTGTTTTCAGAAAAAATAGTTCCTCGTTTTCGGTTGTAGTATATATTAGAAAAATAAATTTACAATACAACACAATTTACGAAATTAAGAAATGTATGGCACTAAAGGTGTGATTTGCTTTGACCTACTAAGCGACTGCTGCTCAGTTCGGTACCTGCAGTTTACGAGGTGAATCATGGTCAGTGAGACGGATCCTCTTAGTAATTATTCTTGATTTTCCAGACTGGGGTCGCCCTCTCACCCTCAGATATCTCCTTGGTTGCAATCACTTAGGGTCACTTAGATTGAGTGAACCTCGAACCAACCCTCAGGACCAGGCGAAAATTCTTGACCTGGGTGGGAATCAAACCCATGACCTCCGGGTGAGAGGCAGGCACATTACACTTGGCCCGCGGAGACCGGCATTTAGGTAATGATAGAGGACTATATGTGACTATAAGGTTTAACAGAGAGCAAGTGAAAAGAAAATTGAAGTATGATATGGGCGGAGAATCAGACGGTAGGGCATGTTTATGTCCAAGAACTTCCTTGAAGGAGACAGGAGGTTGAGGAATGTTGTCGGGTTCATTGGGACAAATTTCCACAAAATGTTCTCCAGAGAAATCATCATCATCATATTCGTTATCACTAGTTTCATCTACCACCATATTCAGAGTAGCATTAGTGCTGTTAGACACAGTTAAACGTCTCTTCTTTAGGTGCGGTGATTCTGCGAACGTGTCCGGTATAATTTCGTCGCTACTCTCTGAACTAAATTCCCTATCGCTATCCGAATTCATCCGCGTTAACTTTGCACTGTTCCAAATACTGCATTAATTTATTGTCATCAATACCTGCTGAAAAAATATCACGTGAACAATATGCCATTTTCCTGTCACAAATCCACTCACTGCAAGGAGCAATCTCTTACTGACTGGTTAGCAGTATTTGTAAACACAGGAAACGACTCTTGTGAAAGGTATAACACCCTCTTAGAACTGCCAAAGTAAGGCCAGGCACACAATAACGTGTAGCCCCTTTACTACAGGTTGTAACAAAAGTATGCACGTCACTATAGGTTGCCTCAAAATTATTTATATCACAGAATTTTAAGCCGGCCGATGTAATTGGCTCTGGCAACTTCCGACTGGGTTGTTAAAGGCCGACCAGATCGGCTCTGGCAATTTAAAGGGCGGGTTCTTGCACTACCGCCTGGCACTAAGAGAGTTAAACAACAACCTTGGACAACCTAATTTGAATGGTGGTAGGAAAGGGAGTCTGCCATTATAATAACTACACAATTCAATTGCAACTGACAGTGGGAAAGGGGGCCTGCCATTATACTGTTACAAATAAAATACACTGTTTTATTGCTCTAATTTATTCCTAGAATGACCCAATAATTACACACATATTTACACACACACACACACAATTCTATACAACCATGAATGACCACACTCCACTAATTGCTGTCTGTTTACAAGTCTGTCACATTAGAACTCCAACTGGACAGTCTTTACAGTTTTTCTTATTGACAGGCTACCTTTCACTTTTTATTTACATACTCCACTCAGTTGCCTCACTCACTCCAACAGCTGCACAAGGACAGGCTTGAACTCAGGGCTTTTGACCCCCACAACACATGATGACTGTTCCTTCGTTCGTCTCCAGAGAAAGTCTGTCACTCACACAGTCAGCATAGTCAATTCAAACACAGTGGTCACACAACAGCAACAAATCAACAGTGCTAACCAGCACTTCAATATGCCTCACAATAACAACAGTTGAGACTGCTACAATTCTACTCATGTAGACATTGACTCCACAATGGTCGTAAGTCCATGTCAGTACACAGATAGTACTCCATTCGGTACACAATGATACTCTGACTCCAGCTGGACACAGACGACAACCAGCACTCCTGCCATCAAGCTCAACTCATTCCATGTTGATACACATAGAATACTCATGGCAGTACACACACTAAACTCCGCTCAGATACTCTATCACTGGTGGGACACCGACGACAGCCAAGACTGCTGCTACCCTAGCCTGACTACCGAACTCCAACACTGACTTGTGGATCACCTATCACACACTCGTCCTTTGAACACTACAACCAATCCTTGTTTGCATCAGCCTTGTGTTTATATCTTGATGATGGAATACTAGAATATTTAGGTCTTGGCTAGAGACTGGACATTACCGTTTTGTGTTTCAGAAGTTGGATGGGGAAAGCAGGTGAAAGTAACAATAGAGGGGAGAGGCTGTCAGTATGCCCCAAGGCAAAAAAACTCTCAGTTGACTCGCTAGTTCCTTCCAGGAAATACCGAAGGGGGCTACGAGAGTTGCCACATAACAATATTGAAAACTCCTCAACTGGATTCTCACTGGCAGTAGGCAAGGGGCCTGCCATTATAATAAAGTCTCCCCTATTCCATTGTGACTGGCAGTAGGGAAATGGGACCTTCCATTATAATGAACACTCCCCAAATTGACTGTGACTGGCAGTAGAAATGAGGACCTGCCATTATTATGAAAAATCCCCAAATAAATTTTGACTAGCAGTAGACAAGGGACCCTGCCATTATAATCAAAACTTCCCAATTTGACTGACTGGCAACAGGAAAGCAGGCCCGCAATTATAATAAAAACTTCTCAACTCAATTGTGACTGTCAGCAGGAAACGGGGACCTGCCATAGCAAAGTAAAATCCCCAATTTGACTGTGACTGGCAACAGGAAAAGGAGTCTGCCAATGTAATGAAAACTTCTCAACTCGATTGTGACTGACAGTAGGAAACAAGGGCCTGCCATTTTAATGAAAATCGCCGAATCAATTGTAACTGATAATAGGAAACAGGAGCCTACCATTATAATGAAAACTCCAAAACTCAAATGTGACTGGAAATAGGAAAGGGGCCTTTCCATTGTAATGAAAACATCCCAACTCGATTGTGACTAGCAGTAGGCAAGGGAGCCTGCCATTATAATAAAAACTCCCCAACTCGACTGTGACTGGCAATAGAAAAGGGACCTGCTATTTTAATGAAAACTCGTAATCCAACCAGCGAGGTGAATGGACTTCTAGTGCTGAGTGTGTACATATAAGAATGGGAGTGTCAACCGAGGAATACGGATGTGCTATAGGCTCCGTGCATATAGCACTGTGCTACTGTGGGTAGATACTACGAGAACTACTCAGGGGCATCGTCATCAACAGCTCGCCATAAGAAACTGGAATGTGTGTGATGTTTACATCCATTTATTCAATTATTTTACAGTACTGTCTTCAGATGATTATTTTTTAATGTCACAATGTTCCGACAGAATGATGTGCTTGTTCTTGGCTGCATTAATAGATACTGTAATACAAAGCTTTCATTCACGACCTCATGAAATGGATTTGGAGAGATGGTGGATCTTATTAGTAAATCGCAGGAAGTGATTCCGGATTTGTACATTTACAGTATTTAATACACAATAACTCTTTACACAATGTAAAGGTTAACAATTACAAACAAATTATTATAGCAATGTTAAATTTCAAAGTAAGCTACAATAGGCCATCTTTTTTAAAGCACACACATCATGCCGTAACAGATACATTGTATTCTATTAACATAGTCTTAATGATAGCAATAATAATAATAATAATAATAACTATTATTATTATTATTATTATTATTATTATTATTATTATTATTATTATTATTATTATTATTATTAAAATTCAACTGAGAGAGCAGATGCCTGCAAACTCTGCATAATTCCCATCTTTTAAACACTAACATGTAATCACGATGAGAGTGGAAATTCTCATGTTCTGTTAATCACTGATTTCCATCCTTCAAATCAAAGCCACTTGTTGCAGTTTGGGATGTCCCTCCAAAATGTTTACAAGGAGCACAAAAACAGATCCTTGGCTGCACGAATAAACCAGATACACTTCATAATGTTTCAGTTTGAAAACTTTCTTTCAAACAGCACTTTTGTCAGGAAACGCTAATTGTCCAGATACATCCACATAGAATTACAGAAATTGTCTTAATTCTGTTTCACTCCACTTTTAGCATAGTAGTTTCTAGTTACATTATTCATAAACCAATAATAAGGGTAATCGTTTGGTTTTAAAATATCTTCTCTTGGTACTAGATCATCTTCACGATTTTCACTTACAGTTTCAACAGCAGACCAATGGAAATGCAACTAAAACTGGGTGTACACTCATCATAGTTTTCTGTGCTGGTACCATCACTTTTATTTTCATCATTGCAAAAGAGGAAGTTGTTTGAGTTATAGTTTGGATCCCGTGGACAAACAAGTCTAATTTTGGTGTCTGAGACACAATTCACTTTCCCTCTTCTTCTACTCTTATGCCAATCTGCGACAATTTGCGCCACTTACCATAATAATTTTTGACCATCCATGTTGTGTACATAACATGAAAAAGCACGTAATAAAACTCTCAGATACATACATACACACATACATACATACACACACACATACATACACACACACATACATACATACATACATACATACATACATACATACATACATACATACATACATACATACATACATATATACATACATACACACATACATACATACATACATACATACATACATACATACATACATACATACATACATACATACATACGTTTTCATTATAGACTGCTATGCCTTTCAGCGTTCAGTCTGCAAGCCTCTGTGAATTTACTAAACGTTGCCACAATTCTCTATTTGAAACTAGTGCTGTGGCCTCATTTAGTTCTATACATCTTATCTTTAAATCATTAGAAACTGAGTCTAACCATTGTCTTCTTGGTCTCTCTCTACTTCTCTTACCCTCCATAACAGAGTCCATTATTCTCCTAGGTCCTCCACCATTCGCCTCACATGACCCCACCACCGAAACTGGTTTATGCATACAGCTTCATCCATCAAGTTCGTTCCTAACTTAGCCTTTATCTCCTCATTCTGAGTACCCTCTTGCCATTGTTCCCACCTGTTTGAACCAGCAATCATTCTCGCTACTTTCATGTCCATTACTTCTAACTTATGAATAAGATATCCTGAGTGCACCCAGCTTTTGCGCCCTTAAAGCAGAGTTGATCTGAAAACAGACTGATGTAAAGGTACTTTTGTCTGGGAGCTGACTTCCTTCTTACAGAACACTGCTGATCGCAACTGCGAGCTCACTGCATTAGCTTTGCTACAACTTAATTCAATCTCACTTACTATATTACCATTCTGGGAAAACACACAACCTAAATACTTAAAATTATCTACCTGTTCCAGCTTTGTATCACCAATCTGACATTAAATTCTGTTGAATTTCTTACCTACTGACATCAATTTAAAAGGCTAATTTTCATACCATACTCATTGCACCTATTTTCAAGTTCCAAGATATTAGACTGCAGGCTTTCAGAACAATCTGCCATTAAGACCAAGTCGTCAGCATAGAACAGACTGCTTACTACATTTCCACCTGTCTGAATCCCTCCCTACCACTTTATACCTTTCAGCAGATGATCCATGTAAATGACGAACAGCAAAGATGAAAGATTGCAGCCTTGTCCAACCCCTGTAAGTACCCTGAACCAAGAACTCATTCTACCATCAATTCTCACTGCAGCCCAATTGTCAACATAAATACCTTTGATGTGATTTTAACAATCTACCCTTAATTCCGTATTCCTCCAGTATGGCAAACATCTTTTCATGTCATATGCTTTCTCTAGATCTACGAACCATATACACAACTGTCTATTCCTGTCGTAACATTTTTCAATTATCTGGCGCATACTGAAAATCTGATCCTGTTTTTCATCCAACTTCCTCTCAACCACTGATCACACCCTCCCGTCCAAGATGCCAGTGAATACTTTGCCTGGTATACTAATCAACGACCAGGCGAGTTGGCCGTGCGCGTAGAGGCACGTAGCTCTGAGCTTGCATCCGTGAGATAAGGAGTTCGAATACCACTGTTGGCAGCCCTGAAGATGGTTTTCCGTTGTTTCCCATTTTCACACCAGGCAAATGCTGGGGCTGTACCTTAATTAAGGCCACAGCCGCTTCCTTCCAACTCCTAGGTCATTCCCTATCCCATCGTTGCCATAAGACCTATCTGTGTCGATGCGACGTAAAGCCCCTAGTAAAAAAAAAAAAACAACACTAATCAGTGAGACACCTTGGTAGTTGTTGCAATCCTTTCTGTTCCCTTGCTTATAGATAGGTGCAATTACTTGTTTTGTCCAATCTGAAGGTATAGTTGGGGACAAATCATAATGACCTCGCCTCACACCACTACTTTCCAGCGGCAGCTCGGTGTCTATTAGCGACTAATAGGATTTACTACCTCTGCTGCAGCCATAGATGCCAAATCGGCTACTGCACTCTACACAAAGAAAGGGTAAATGCTACAGAGAGTGAGGAAGAAAGTGGTTTGGCAGCCTCTCCAAAACAAACAAGGATCACTTAGAGCTCATTAACTCAGGCAGGGTGGGATTTACAGCTGGCTTCCAGCTCACTTAGGAACTGAGGTCGTCATGTTTTGTCCTCAACTATACCTTACCAATACTCCATGCTAATCTTACTACTCTATGAAGCCATTTCATCCCTGCCTTCCCACTATACTTCACCATTTCAGGTCTAATTTAATCTATTCCTGCTGCTTTATGACAATGGAGTTTATTTGCCATCCTTTCAACTTCCTCAAGCGTAATTTCACCAACATCATTTTCCTCCTCCCCATGAGCTTGGTTGTTCGCGACATCACCAGGAAGATTTCCTTTTACATTGAGAAGATTTTCAAAATATTCCCTCCACCTGTCCAGAGATTCCCTGGGATCTATTATGAGTTCACTTGAATTACCCAAAACACTGTTCATTTCCTTTTTCCTTCCCTTCCTAACATATGTTATTACTGTCCAGAAAGATTTCCCTGCTGCTTGACCTAGCCTTTCCAGGTTATTACCAAAATCTTTCCAAAACTTCTTTTTTGGATTCAACAACTATTTGTTTCGCTCTGTTTCTTTCATCTGCATACAATTCCCTGTCTGCATCAGCCCTTGTTAGGAGCCATTTCTGATAAGCCTTCATTTTACATTCACAAGCTGCTCTCACTTCATCATTCCACCGAGATGTTCGCTTTTTCCCATATTTACACACAGTTGTTCCTAAGCATTCCCTTGCTGTTTCAACTACAGCATCCCTGTATGCCACCCATTCTCTTTCTATATCCTGAACTTGCTTACTATCCACTGTTCGAAACTTCTCACTAATCATATCCATGTACTTCTGTCTAATTTCCTCATCCTGGAGATTTTCTACCCTTATTCGTTTGCAGACAGATTTCACTTTCTCTATCCTAGGCCTAGAGATACTTAGTTCACTACAGATCAGATAATGGTCTGTATCATCGAAAAATCCCCAGCAAACCCGTACATTACTAACAGACTTCCTGAATTCGAAGTCGGTTAAGATATAGTCTATTATGGATCTGGCACCCCTAGCCTCCCATGTGTAGCGGTGAATAGCCTTATGCTTGAAGAATGTATTAGTGACTGCTAAACCCATACCAGCACAGAAGTCCAGCAAATGCTTACCATTCCCATTAGCTTCCATATCTTCCTCACATTTACCAATCACCCTTTCATATCCTTGTTTCCAACTCTCACATTGAAATCGCTCATTAGCACTATCATATCCTTGCTGTTGACCCTGATTACAATGTCACTCAATGCTTTATAAAACTTGTCAACTTCATCCTCATCTGCACCCTCACATGGGGAATACTCTGAGACAATTCTCGTCCTAATTCCTCCAACTGCCAAATCGACCCACATCATTCGCTCATTTACATACCTAACAGAAACTATGTTGTGTGCAATGGTATTCCGCACTCCGCACTCTGCCCTTCCCTTTTTAACACCCGTCAAGTACACTTTATAGTCTCGTATCTCTTCCTCAATATCTCACCTTACCCAAATAGCATTTACTACTAGCACATCCAGATGCATCCTCGTTGCTGACTCAGCCGGTTCTACAGTACTTTCTTTCTTCCATAAGCACCATTAATATTGATAGCTCCCCATCGAATTACATTTCGTTCACCAAGTTGTTTCCAAGGAGTCCCTCACCTGTCAAATGGGAGTGGGACTCCGTTACTTCCATAGGTCTGTGGCTTGCTTAAAATGTTTTTAGCTCGGTAAACTCATGAAGCAGGATGCTACCCTACTTACACATAGTCCAAGTGAGGATCTCTCCTCTAACGGGTTAGGAACCACCGGTGGACTGTATAGTTCTAGCTGCCCGAGTACAAGGAGGGCTATGACTCAGAATATGTTCAAGATGCCCACTCCCATTCCATAGCAACTGGTATCCCGACTCTCAAAACCACTTACTAGGCCACTCAGCCATTGCTCATGGTTCACGAACTAGGAGGTTACTATAGCAACCCACACCATAAACCATAAAACTCTCCGCAAAATGAATAAAAATGACTGTCACTTTCATGGACTTCTCCAGAACTCTTGGTGTTATGGGAAATTAGTGGCCTTCCCGACTCACTCAACGCCACGTGGTTGTCATTAGATGGCGTTGATTCGTCGCCCGCTGGAATAAGTTGCAGCCCGAATTCATCTTGATACCTATATGTAGAACCGAGGGGGCTGTGTTTCAACATTGTGGTGGTATTTATAATATTATTACCGACAGCTTTCATATAATACCAATATAAATGGTCCGTTATTGGACATTATAAATTTTTCAGCTAACTCATTTCTGGTCGCCAGCGTTTCGAACCAGTGTGCTAAGTTGGGCTCTTCAATTGGTATTATAAATTTACTCATTCGGGACAAATATTTCAAGTTCTCTATGGGAATCAACATCTATATCAGCTTTCATATAAGCAGAATGAAAATTCCATTATTCATGTCGGGAACTTTTGCTTTTAAATACTACGAAAGTGTGAGCATTCTAAAAACTTGGCCCATGCCCAAATATGGCTCTGGGTGTATGTGGTCCAAATGTATGATGTGGTTATGTTTATTTTTTTACTCCCATGGGGAGCTTGTGTACTCAATGGCAGGGAAGACAAGATACTAGATCTGAGTAAACTCTGTCACAAATTGGTTCGTAGCTGCCGCCTATATTTGAGCTTCCTTGTAAAACCTGGTCTACTCTTAAGAGAATACGATCGGGTCATGGTAAGTGCGTAGGTTTCCACTACAAATGGAAAATAATTTCTAAACCTAACTGTGATTGTGGGGCCTCTAAGCAGACCATCCAACATATTATCACTGAGTGTCCAAATAGAAAGTACAATGGCAACAGCAGTGAATTAGCTCATGCGTTTCCAGAGACAATTAGTTAACTAAACAACCTGGACATAAAGATATGGTTTTCCAAAATCATGTACTGTAATGTATCTGTAAAGCCATATGCTAAATAAATAAATAAATAAATAAATAAATAAATAAATAAATAAATAAATAAATAAATAAATAAATAAATAAATAAAATAAATAAATGAATAAAATAAATAAATAAATAAATAAATAAATAAATAAATAAATAAATAAATAAATAAACTATGGTAGGATTCCATCATCATGGTACATGGAAATGGAATAAAGAGTATTCATTCCTAAGCTGAAAATATTGTAAATAGTTCACAGTCTTAATAACGTTTGTGTAATTTGATTTAAGCCCAATTTATTATTAAATGCCTGTGCGGGCACGTAATATCTGTCTTCAAGATTATCTCCATACAGAATTAATATTTAATGTCATATATTTATTTGTTGTTGTGATCTGATCTGATCAATTTAATAATTCATGTTTTTAAATGAATTCTCATCAATCTTACATCATAGTCTGCCCATCATTTGTAGTATAAGACGCCCTTACCTTGTCCGTTAACATATGTTTCCCGTCACTTAGAGCCAAGGTATAGTTTATTTGGGTGTTATTTTTTTACGCCATTGACCGGACACGCTTGAGATCCACTGGCTAGCTTGGGTCGTTACCAATTTGGTGCACCTAGTATCCCATACTATACCAATATATTTTCACCTGAAGAACCTTGAAGTCTTATGAACAGAGCAAGAGGCACTGAATGCATAACAAATCTCAAATTTATTTCTTTGTTATTTACTGTATACTTCCTTTCCTTTGTTCATAACTGCTTTAGGCTATTCATTGATAAATTTGTTGTAGTTTTCTAGTTCACTCTGGCTACCTGTAATTTCAGGTGGATTAATAAAAATATGTCTTAACATTTGACATCACCAATTATTTAATCTGTTATTTATGGTTTTAAATTTGTATGTGATGAGAGAAGATTAAAAATATTTCCTTTAGCTTGAAAATGCTAGAAGATTCTAGTCTCATACCTGTCTATTAAAATTAGTTTCAAATTCTTAACCAGTCTTACTAACTGCTTGTTGTATGCAACAGGAAGGGAGAGAGGAACTATACTTGGGAAAATATGCATGGAATACATAGTAGAATTGGTAATAAATTGTTTATTTATATATATACATTTGTGCTGTCCTATTACCTAATAATACCATACATACTCTCATTCACATGAGTTCATGTCTCTTAATCATTTTTGGTAAATTAATTTATAACAATATATTTACAATTTTAATGTTGTACTAAGATATAAATAATGACAAAGACAACTCCTCACACCCTGGTGTGGTAATATTAGGCTTGTATATAAATAAAATTAGTCATTAGTTTTTGAAATAACATATATTATGCTTAAAACAGGGACAAGGATGAGAAGCTGTCATTATGAAATGATTCATTATTATTATATTATGGAAATAATGATAGGCAATTAATGCCTTGACTTTCTAAATGGATGCAAATGGTTATTTTTAACTCTGTCAAGTACATGGAAGAATTAAAATGGTTTCTGTTTGTGATAGTGAAAAGATATATGTTTCTCTCCTCTAGGTTGAGTTGATGATCCATCTGTCTTTTGAACTCTGTTTCTCAGTTTTTATTACTTTAATATTATGCATCTAAATTTCACTGGGAGCTGTTGATTTTATTTTCCCCTTTCTTACAAGACAACCTGTGCTGGTCAGTATTGGAAGTATCCATTATCACAGTACCACTAGTACTTCCATATTACTGCTCCATACTGGCTTCCCACATTTTAGCAAGCCAGTTGGACGACAGAAATTCACTGGAGCCTCTGTGGCAGAGAACTGGTCACATATGATGTTAAGTAAGTTTACTTCTATAAACTTTTCACATCAGTCATGATTTGTATAAAATACTCTAAATAAAGTTGATGATTCGCGCATGGAACCATTGGTGCAACTGGAACACTTCCTGAATTCCAATGTTATTTACACTTTGTCAGAGGATACTTGGAAGTGTTCTGTACAGGACAACGATAACTGTACTACAGTCATAGAGAAAAACTTATGTGAAAATATGCATTGCAATGTATGATAACACTGGCCTCAGAAGTTGAAGAGCTAGGAGAGCCAGCACCAGTTTCACTCCTTGATGTAGCCAGTATAATCTGTAAACCAACAAGAATAGAAATACTGTGAGATAGAAACTTAAATATCCTTATCCAGTTAAGTTTTGTAGTGGAAAATATAGTTTACACTAACTATCTGAGTAGGTTAATGGAATGGAAATACAGTCATATATTTTGCTCTGTGATGTAGATTATTAAATTGTGGAGTTGGTTGCTTAAAAGCTTTTCTTATAGTGGAAGTAGAAGTTGAGCATTAAAATTTGATTAACCAGCAATGAAATATTATGTAAATAAATAAATAAATAAATAAATTCAAATCATAAGCTAAGCGGCTAATTCAACCTAGATGGTTTTGATGATGATGATGATGATGGTAATGATGATGATCTTTATTGGTTACCTATAGACTAGTGACCAACAATTCTATCAAACATGAATTCATAAAAGGATGATTTACTGTATTTAATGCCTTTTCATAAATGCTACCTTTCAATATTATAATGATGGTTGATTGCTGAATATTGTTTTTAAGAGGAAGTACAGCTAGATAACCATTCCCAATAATGATGGTTATGCTCAGAGACGGATCCTGGGAGGGCCTAAGGGGGGATATAAACCCCTCCCCCAATCTTAATTACAGTTGAAAGTTTATAATGTTGTTTTGGTTTAATGACATTAAACCTAATTATATCTGTCTTAAATACATATGTCATCAAACTTAATTAGGGATGAATAGTAGTGTTGTGACTATACTATAGTAAGTATTGGACTCGCCCTAGCAGGAACTGGAGCACTGTTTAACAACAGGCTGCATGTTGGCATGTGCCGTTTACCTCAGTGACCGCCAAGTCCAGGGCTTCTCAAGGTACAACAAGCTTGTGGATTCTGGTGCATTAACATTCACAGTGAATATATTTTTAATAGTTTTAATTCACAAGTAATATTTGATATATTAGCTGAAAGTTTACTATTTTCAATGTTATGAGTAACAAACTAAAACGTTCTAGTGTTTCAATTTTATCATTGTTTACAATGTCAAAAAATGGAACAGAAGATAAATACTTATAAAAATTCTGCAGATTAAATAAGGATAAGTGCTCCCAGTACTTGAGTCAAAAATGCTAATATTACCACTGTCTCAAATGATGTTGAGATTGTTGCAGGTAAACAGGGCTATGTTTACTAGTAAATAACTAAGTGGTCAGTCAGTGATGAGCAAAAACTTATTACAAAATTGAGCAATAAAGTTACTTAAAAGTAATTTTTGAAAGACTCATGTATTAAATTATTATTAATGCAAAAAAATCTGTTTACCCTCCAGGGTTGGTTTTTCCCCCACGGACTCAGGGGGGTATCCTATCTCTACCGCCTCAAGGGCAGTGTCTTTGAATGTGAGACATTTGGTCAAGGATATAACTGGGGAGGAGGGCTTGTACATCACCCAGGCGGCTTCACCTGCTATGCTGAACAGGGACCTGGTGGGGGGATGGAAAGATCGGAACGGAAGGCAAGAAAGAGGGAAGGAAGCGGCCATGGCCTTAAGTTAGGTACTATCCCGGCATATGCCTGGCGAAGAAGTGGGAAACCACGGAAAATCACTTTGAGGATGGCTGAGGTGCAAATTGAACCCTCTCTACTTAGCTGTCCTCTCGAGGCTCAGTTCCATTTCCAAATTTCGTACCACTTTTGAAATTTTGTGACAGCCAGGAATCAAACACAGGCCTCCACTAAGATATGCCATGTAAATTAATTGTAATGAAACAGTGCTTAAAAAAAAAAAAAAAAAAAAAAAAAAAACCTGTCTTGGGCATCGATATTATACACTCGCTGGAATATTAAACTTATTTTTGCACTCACCTTCGCCATCTGATCTTTGCCTGTGGTACAGTGCTGAGGTCGTCCTTCATTAAGTGTACTCGTACTCCACGGAGATAACCATAGAAAAATTCATCCCAGTTCAAAGTTCTCATATCAAAATCATAAAGGCTACGATCCTCATCAGACAGTCGATCCCACAATGCATGGAGATTCTTGTTAGTGAAGTCCCAATCACGTAAACTGAAGTAAGCAATGACGTCTGAGAATCGATGTACTTTCTTGACTACTTTCAACATCCTATTGTAAAAGAGAACATACAGTATAAAAAATTACAGAATAGAACAAGTGTAGAGGAGAAGATGTTTATAAATATTCTTTCTTCTTTATATAACAGACACTTTTGTAGAAGGATCAGGGAAATGAATGTGACAACTTCATTGTGGCAAACTGTAGTAGCTTTTAGCAGAGATTATAATCAGTGATCAAGAAATATTCAAGACAGATGTTAACTTACAAAGGAATTTTAAAATCTATCTATCTATCTATATACCATATATAAAATGAAGAGTTTAGTCTGTACATCGCTCAGAATTATAAACAAATGGTATTTCTGTATAAGTCATGTAAGAAGGATACAATTTTTAATTTTCCATCATCTCTGTCTGTCTGTCTGTCTGTCTGTCTGTCTGTCCATGTATCAGGAGAAAATGGCAGAACAGAATTTAATGGAAATTGGTATGTAAAATCAGGGAATAAGTTGCTGCACTTTAGGTTGTGATTTTTTTTATCACTCTGAGTGAAATGGTATTTTAGAGAAAAGCCTAAAATTTACTTCTCAAATATCTATGTTATTATTGGTCCTATCGATAAATACTACGTAATAAAAATGGTAGAGAATACAATTTCTGATCATTTCTGATCTTTTAGTAATCTACGACTTTGCTGCTGAAGGCATTATCAGTTGTGCAGAAGGGATATACGAACCACATAAGAAAATGAGTTACTCAAAGCACATTAATATGTGAATGGGGAAAATGGAAGCAAACTGTTTGAGAAAACTCTTGTCACAAAAGGCACTAAATACAGCGTCCTTCAACAAAACTGTTTTCTCCTTTTTTCGTAAAAGTTTCTTTGGTATGGTCAATGAGTAATCAGAAGTATCGTAAATAGTTGTTGTTAAGAGTTTTAAGCACTTTCTCATTCTCATTCATTCATTTTGTACTAAATGTGAAGAAACTGTATAATATTCAATATTCTCATACTTAAAATAGACAAAAGTTAATTGTGTTGACAGAAAATCTAATACTGGTACCGGTATATTAGATTCTATCTTCTTTTGCAAACAAAATGTTAGTTTAACTTCGCTTTGTGTCACAGCTATGAGACAAACAATTTAATGTACAATTCAAAACAGAAGGATCTAATGTTTTAAAAACATCTCATTTATTAACTGAATGTTGAACAAAAAGTTTAAAAATAAGCCACATCAGAGTAGCTACTGTGAGAACTAATACAGGAAAAATTCTGCTGGGTAAATATCCTACCACATAAATTAATATTCAAGGAAATTTGTTAACAAGCTTGTATTGCATACTTACTTTGGCTTTCCTCGTGCAAGAACAATCACCGTATCGACGAGCAGAGCAGGTAAGAAATGCAGGAACAGCACTTGCACTAAGTAGAGCAACCTGTTCTTCGTGAGACGAAATGAATAGTACCAGATGGATCGTATAGTAGGAATAGCCATGCCGTGGGTCATGGCTAGGTTCATAAATTCTCCCCAACTTAGTGGCTGATCACATGAGGATACATAGTTGTAGATGGGTACAGTGGTCTTATCCCCTCTGAAAACATAACATACGCCTAAAGTTTAGTACAAGAGACAGAAATTTCAATTAATCAGTATTATTCTGGACTAGGTTCACACACAGGATTCTGTTTTTTTGGAGGAGGGGGGGAAATTAGAAAGCTAATTTTATCTAGAGTGACATTTGATTTAATATAAATGAGATTTGTGCCTTATTGTTGGACTGCAATAACATGTATAACATTTATAATATGCAAAGGCAAAGTTGTATTGCCATGTTTTTATTTACAATCAGTGCCAGATTTCCCAATAGGCAGAGTAGGCTGCCGCCTATGGGCCCTGCGCTGCTAGGGGCCCTAAGACAGCAGATCAAATTCAGAGCCCATATAGTACAGTATGTTATTGTGTGAAATGTGGATCAGTTTCACAAACAAATTTGCGGGTAGTTTCTGAATTACAATGGTGAGCTGAGTTCCTTTAAAATAATGCTTATCGTGCAGGCAGCACTTGTCTTTCATACAGCTTGTGAAGCATGCAGCTGGACATCTGTTACCATAGTTAATAATAATAATTTCGTGTGGCTATTTCTAGCCGAGTGCAGCCCTTGTAAGGCAGACCCTCCGATGAGGGTGGGCGGCATCTGCCATGTGTAGGTAACTGCGTGTTATTGTGGTGGAGGATAGTGTTATGTGTGGTGTGTGAGTTGCAGGAATGTTGGGGACAGCACAAACACCCAGCCCCCGGGCCATTGGAATTAACCAATGAAGGTTAAAATCCCCGACCCGGCCGGGAATCGAACCCAGGACCCTCTGAACCGAAGGCCAGTACGCTGACTATTCAGCCAACGAGTCGGACGTTACCATAGTTGACACATAAGGATGTTCCTAGCATTCAGCTTTACTATCCAAATTTCCTTTGGTGTCATACAGTCTCATTTTAAAAAAAAAAAAGTGCATTCAATATTTCCAAATATCATGACAGTGTTGAGAATTTATAGTAGTCTCATGATAGCAAATGCTTCTCCTGAATGGACATTTTTCAGTTAAACCTACATAAGGTACTTCAGTAATACAAGAATGACTAAATTCTCTTGCCATTATTTCTACTGAATATGACATCTTGTAAAAAAAACCTTTTGAGATTATCTGAATGATTTCATTGTAAAAAACAGTAAGGAAAGAGAATGTTTAAAGTGATGCTAGTTTGCTTAGATTCAACCTGTTCTGTTCTTTTATAGTGATGTAATATTAAATTGCTTAACCATGTCAGTATTATGTAATACTGTTTTCCTCTGAAGTAATTGGAATTTTAATGAAAACTTAATGATTTGATAATGTTTGGCTTTGTCATATGTCAAAGATGTTGATCCCATAGGAAACCTGAAATATTTGTTCCATATGAGGCAGGTGATAGGTGCTGCTGGTAGGTGTGCTATTTACGAACTGATGAGGCCAACTTAGCACACTCGGGCGAAACGCTGGCAACCAGGAATGAGTTAGCTGGAAAATTTATAATGTCCAATAACGGACCAACTATATTGGTTTGTCAGATGTTTTATTAAAATTCAGGAGTGAAATTAAATACTTGGTAGGAGGTATTTGTCAAGGGGACCCTAAAGAGCTCAGCTGCGTATGGCCAATATAGAGATTAATCCGGCGCTGTTTACAATTAGCTGTATGTACCTGTTGGTACCTGCACAGATGAAAATATATATTTATTAAATATACAGTCATGCAATGTTTGCCAGAAAATGTCTTTTCTATATATTTAAATATGTTTACATATATATTTTGCATTTTTCACTTCCTAGCAGGAGACGGGATGCTCCCCTCTCTGGCGGGATTCAGTCGGTGCTCTGTCCGTCTTCAAGAAAATTTAGAAAACCCATTCTATCCAAAGCCCGCTTCTGTGGTGTAGTGGTTAGTGTGATTAGCTGCCACCCCTGGAGGCCTGGGTTTGATTCCTGGCTCTGCCATGAAATTTAAAAAGTGGTATGAGGGCTGGAATGTGGACCACTCAGCCTCAGGAGGTTAACTGAGTAGAGGGGAGTTTGATTCCCACCTCAACGATCATTACTGTGGTTTTCCGTGGTTTGCCACTTCTCCTCCAGTCAAATGCCAGGATGGTACATAACTTAAGGCTACTAGTGATGGGACATTCGATTCATTTCATTCCGCTCACGTTACTGAATCGATACAGTAATCCGATTCATGGCAGATTAGAGTCACCGCTCCTACTGCATCTGCGTAGTATGTACTGGTAAGACAGCAGCAACAGCATTCAGTGCTCGCTGCTACCATCTGGTCTTCATGCTATGAACTCCTTTCTTAGAAAAAAATGCTAGTCACGCTAATACATCGAAGGTTTCTGGCGATGCAGGATGGGAAAGTTCTGGGATTAGGAAGGTAGCAGCCATGGCCTTAATTAAGGTACAGTCCGAGCATTTCCTGGTGTGAAAATGGGGAAACTACAGAAAACCATCTTAACGGCTGCCGACGGTGGGATTCGAACCCATCTTCCCCCGAATGCAAGCTCATAGCTACGCAATACTAACCGCATGTCCAACTCGCTCAAGTCATTTTTGAAAATATGTATTTTTCTATCAGCAGAGGATTTTTTTAAAATCGTCATATTTGTATAGGCTACACAAGATGTACAGTAGCCCACTAGTTTTCTGATTCAGCATACTGTTGGTTAAGTTATTGCGTCAGTTGGCTCACTTACTATCCACATATGATTGAAGTCTTGTGCAATGATGTGACATACGAACTGAGAGGATATTGAGCCATTCTTCCCAATATAACACAGGTACTTTTGAGTGGTCATGAGCATGACTCATAGTCATAGGGCAGGTTAGAGTCGAGTTTAATTAATTGTCAAATGTCAACTCAGTTATAATACTAGAATTCATTAAACTAATAAATAGTATAACCTAATAGCCTACCTACTTACTACCTGTAGCTACTTTAAAACCTCGAACCGGGAGATAGTAGGTTCGAATCCCACTATCGGCAGCCCTGAAAATGGTTTTCCGTGGTTTCCCATTTTCACACCAGGCAAATGCTGGGGGCTGTACCTTAATTAAGGCCACGTCGCTTCCTTCCAACTCCTAGGCCTTTCCTATCCCATCGTCACCATAAGACCTATCTGTGTCGGTGCGACGTAAAGCCCCTAGCAAAAAAAAAAAAAAGTTTTGACTACCTTTTTTATAACACTGCAAATAAATCCATCTATTATTTAAACCTCCCTGTAAGAAGAGGACAGTGATTGCAAGTGGGTATTATTTTCAAATGAGCTGAGCTCGAGAGTCCATTATAGCATACGATTCTTTCAGTGTACCATGGCTCTGTATATATTGCTTCAGAGGAAGTTTGGCTTCCCGCCAATGTCCAGTGTACCGATAATGAGCCATGTGTGTGTGTTTTGTGTCTCATTGATGCATGACTGCGTATGATTCTTTTGGTGTGCCATGGCTCACTGTATGTCTCGCTGCAGCGGTAGCTCAGCTCTCTGCCAGTGTCCAGTGATTTCTTGCAAAAGTGTCCAGTGTGCCGATAAGGAGCCGTGTGTATCTTGTGCCTCACTGAGCTGTGCTTGCGCACGATTCTTTTGGTGTGCCATGATTCACTGTCTCACTGCAGCAGAAGCTCGGCTCCCTGCCAACGTCCAGTGTTCTGCTAGTGAACCGTAAGTGTGCCACTCAGCTGGGAGTAAGCTGAATCATGTGCCGTGAGCTTGCCGTTACTGTGAATCGATTCACCCAGACACTTGAGTGAATCGATACACTGCTTCGAATCATGCATCCAGTAGCCAACACTAAAGGCCACAGCTCCTTCCCTCTTCCTTGTCTATCCCTTCCCATCCCCCCACAAGGCCCCTGTTCAGCATAGCAGGTGAGGCTGCCTGGGTAAAGCACTGGTCCTTTCCTACTCCCAAGTTGTATCCCCCGACCCAAAGTCTTATGCTCAAGGACACTGTCCTTGAGGCAGTTGAGGTGGGATGCATTGCTGAGTCGGAGGGACAAACCAACTCTGGAAGGTAAATAGATTAAGAAAGAAAGACATTCTATCAAAATTGTGATCAGAGCAGAAGTTGTAAATTGAATTTTAAGTTAAACATCTCATATTAAGGGAGATACTTTTAAGTTCATGCCTTATGTCTTTTTTTACAACATTGTATTTAAATTTTGAAAATTCACAAAAAAATATATTTTTCATTTTTTGCTTCCTAGCAGCAGAAGGATGCTCCCATGTCTAGCGGGGTTCAGTCTCTATGCTCCATTGTCATGCGCAAGTAAGTTTACAGTCAGCACAGATAATTAAAACTTTGCTCACAACTGGGGTTTGTTAAGGACAGCAAAAATTTGAAGCAGTGCTTGAATGTTTGGGAATTGACTCTCTGAACACTTCTCTATTGCTTGAACAGCATTCTTTGGCCTGTCACTGAGGTCAACGTTTTCCAATTTTTTCTTCCATCCCTAGAATTCGTCTTTACAACACTTTCAGAAGTTGAGAGGTCACTACGTATGAACAGTTGACCGTATATCAGAGGTTCGCTTTCATAGTGAATTTCAGGACAAGATGTTGCAACTTAAGACACTCATTCTGATGTCTGGAAAAAAGCTCTGACAATTCGCTGTGTAGCATTTCAATGTAAGGGATCTAGAGGGTGACACGAAATTATTCCTCATGTGTTGGGTGAGAAGTGCTCTCACCATGTTCTCTCTCAACCAGATGCGGTGACCGAATGTCCAACCTGCAGCCTGTAGAAATAGCTGGTGGGAATTCAACAACCAATGTTAAATACGGATTATTGCTTACGATTTACCGAAGTATCTTATGATGACTGTATACTCAGGAAAAATGCCATAGGAAAACCCAACATCTAGAATGCAGACATAGGAAAACCCCAAAATAGGAATGATAATCTGGAAAGGTCCAATTGCCCCAATAACCTAATTTCTTTTTCCCAAAGATATTACAATATACCTAACAAATGGCTGTGCAGTTTGGGTCATGTAGATGTCAGCTTACATTCAGGATATAGTGTGTTCGAACCCCACTGTCAGCAGCCCAAAGATGGTTTCTTGTGGTTTCCCATTTTTACACCATGCAAATTAAGTAAGTCCATGACCGCTTCCTTTCCACTCCTACCCCTTTCCTATCCCATCATCGCCATGAGACCTATCTGTGTGGGTATGACGTAAAGAAGCAAATAAAAAAATACTACAATAAAGATAAGATATACTCATTCGTAATTCATCGTATTACTCACTACTTTCTAAATTCATACAATTCTTACATTTCTCAGGGAAAAATGTACTCTTTATCTGAGCGAGTTCTGGATTTCAGTGCTAGAAAAATTCAATAGTTTCTACTAGTATAAACTCAAATATTTTGCTGGGTGGGGGTGGTGGGCTCCACTACTCCCCGCCGGCCCTAGGTGCAGGCCTGCTCTGGACACACAAGACGTAGAGACATGCATATCAATAGTGGCAGTCCCCTATTAAATATTAAATTTTTTATTAGAGTGGGACTAGAGAAGTCAGCTGTCTGTAATTATTGATCACGTAATTTCTATTACCTATGGGTATATATACTTACTTATTGTTGTTTTTGTTGTTGTTATTATTGTTGTTGCAGGCAATGTCCCACACTGAGGCTATGAGAGCATTAACTGCCATGTCTACGGGAACGATATTGGCGATGCATTTCTCGTTGCAATTGAGCGTCTTTAGCAGGCCAACGCCAGCACCTACCATCACACCTGTGGGTCCGTATAGGTTATCTATCCAGCCTTGGACAGGATCATTTCGAGTTCCAACCACTGTAACATCCAGTAAAAGTGACAAAATTATACAAATGTTTTTAACACAAAGAGAGAACATTCTACTTTAGGAAGTGATAGCGATGTAGAAGCCCATGAAATACATTGAGGATTTTCTTTTAAATTAATCATTATAACTTCACTACTGCTATTAACGATAAACAATTTACCCCCACTGAAGTGCTTTTGATGATGTGGTCATATAATGTACACAGTATGATCTGAATGTTTGTTCATTGAAAAGATGTTAGTGCTTGAGGAAGGAAATTCTTTACATCACTCCATACATGTGCTGATTGCATGTCCTGTGTCTAGAGAATAATTTGCAAATAGTTCGCAATAGTTAGAATAGTTAGCAACCAATGGTTATCAATAGGGCCCAGATGTTTATGACATCTAATTTTTTCTTCATTGTCTTTGAATGGAAAATACAACTTAAGCATGATTTTATCTACAGTGACTAAAATTATGCAATTTTCATGGGTCATATAAAGTCATTTATTGGCTTTTTAAACTATTTTTTTTTTTGTCATTTACTGGTAATTTTTCATATTATAATCATATTTCCTTGTGAATTTTTGTATTTTGTATTTCATTTTCGCATACCTGCTTGCAGTGTCTCATAGTTGGATTTTTCACATCTTCGAATTGTAGTCTGTAATTTCTTACAATTATCTTTCTTAGAAATATATATGTATGTGAATTAGGGGGTAGAAAGAGACAGATGCATAGAATGTGACAGGAAAGTGAGCCTCAGTTGAGCTCTAATGATTTGACATATTTCAAATATGCACCAATAACATCCTGAGATGTTGAGCGATCTTTTCCCCGTTACAAGTCAATGTTGCGTGAAAATAGAAGATCGTTCCTACTTGAAAACTTTAAAATGTTTGTCATGTGCTACTGTAATTCTTTCTGATCGCCCATCAAAATGTGACATTTATTTCATTCTGTGTAGAGTCGAGAGTTACCTTCCACTACTGTTGAAATAGGACAGGGTGCAATGTAATTATATTATGATGAACACAAACACCCAGTTCCCAAGCCAGAGGAATTAACAAGACATGTCTAAAACCCCCAGTCCGGCCGGGAGTCAAACCCTGTATCCTCGGAATCGAAGGTCGCATTGCAGACCGTTCAATCAAGGAGAGGACTACACATGAATTAGTATTTATAGAAGAAGCGGAGTGTAGAATTGTGTTTAATAGTTCTCTCTCTACCGTCAAGCGGAGTTCTGGCTCTTATTTTGAGTACCATACAGTACTCTTGGCCACGACTAATGCGATCAATCAATCAATCAATCAATCAATCAATCAATCAATCAATCAATACTGATCTGCATTTAGGGCAGTCGCCCAGGTGGCAGATTCCCTATCTGTTGTTTTCCTAGCCTTTTCCTAAATGATTTCAAAGAAATTGGAAATTTATTGAACGTCTCCCTTGGTAAGTTATTCCAATCCAATCCCTAACTCCCCTTCCTATAAATGAATATTTGCCCCAGTTTGTCCTCTTGAATTCCAACTTTATCTTCATATTGTGATCTTTCCTTCTTTTATAAACGCCACTCAAACTTATTAGTCTACTAATGTCATTCCACGCCATCTCTCCGCTGACAGCTCGGAACACTTATGCTTACAATATTGTGATTTTTTATTCCACCTTTTCAATACAATTGTTTTTATGTTGTTAGATCATAATGCTACAACACTGTTTTACAGGGACATGTTTCACTTTAATTTCAAGCATCCTATATAATCATCTCAAGGTTAAGACCTGTCGTATTTGATTTGTTTTGACAAATTTATGCTTAATTATAATTCTAAAAATAAAGTAATAAAATATATAAACATAGGAATTTATGAACACATTAATAGTTTAACAATATGAATGACTATACTAAAATTGGAATAACTGTTAATTCTAAAGATATTGACATCCAAAACACAGTGTCTTCAAATGTTGAAAATTTAGCTAAAATTGTTTTCTCAAAGTTCTAGTTTATTAAAAACAATTGTAATTTGACTTCTATGTTAAAACTTGAGTCGTAATTATAGTTAAAACTTATTGGTGTCTTAAGATTAAAATCTTGGATCTGTTTGGAATTCAGCTTCATGTTTTAATTTTGAGGCTTGCTACTGTAATTTAATAATTTTTGACAGTAAAATGTTGAATTTGTTAGTTTCACCGAACTAGTCTTGTTTTTACGATCAGATTTTCCGTTGGTAATAGTTTGTATTTATGAGGTTTTTAGTCAAAAGGGACGTCAATCCAAAATCTTGAGGAGTTGATTTGTTTCTTTCATAATATTTGAATGATGGTGCGTCCCTTTGACTGCTACTACGAAACCTTGTGGACTTTGTTACATTACGGTGACTGTTATCTGTTGTGGTTGTACTCCTGGACCTGTCCACAAAAGCTTTTCCATACGTATAACACAAAGACTAGGTTCGTGTTGTTGAAGAGAGGATGGAGTGTGACATTTGTGTCAGCAACATCTCACTGCGTAGAGCTTCGACACCGCTAAATGGAACTGATTATGCATCAGGACAGAGGAGGAGTTTGATACCCAAAACCTTGTTTTGTTGCTCTAGTGAAGCATCTGCAGGAGTTCGTTTAAGCTGCTGTGCCCTATTGTAGAAGTCCTTCAAACGTACGAGCGTAATACGAGGACTTGCGACGTCTTCCCTTTCAGAATACCGGGCGAGTTGGCCGTGCGGTTAGGAGCGCGCAGCTGTGAGCTTGCATGCGGGAGATAGTGGGTTCGAACCCCACTGTCGGCAGCCCTGAAGATTTTTCCGTGGTTTCCCATTTTCACACCAGGCAGATGCTAGGGCTGTACCTTAATTAAGGCCACGGCCGCTTCCTTCCCATTCCTACGCCTTTCCTATCCCATCGTCGCCATAACACCTAGGCCTATCTGTGTCGGTGCGACGTAAAACAAATAAATAAAACCTTTCAGAATGTGTTTTATTACAGTGTGAGGTCAAAGAACATCAGCAAACTGTTAGTGATATTATCCTAATCAAGTTCGTAAGACCTCTATTATTTGATATTGCGTTGGCAAGAACACAAAAGTACGGTACGGTACCACTCCAAGCCTTCGTACAGGAAAATCTTTAAATTGTGCATGAAGAGGCCAACTGCGACTTCATACAGGTAGTATTGCCGATATTTAATATTACTGATGTAATTTACGAGCTTTAGGGAACATATGACCATACTGCATAGTGTTTTGTAGGCTGTCATTAGAACAGAACCAAAGAGGATAGAATAGAATAGAGATGTAACTCAATGATAAATTTTGGTACCAAGCAACACCTCCTAGATAATAAGGCCTCACAACTGTTCGGCATGTCTACCGTGACGTCACTACCGGGAGGCAAACTTGAACCTTCTCAGTGTTAAGAAAGCAATGAGTGTGGCAACGTGTTGGTGCAATTATGTAGAAGTGTTTTAATTATTTTAATTGTACCAGTTGCGAATCGTTGTGTACAATGGTGCTAAAGTGTTGTGTGCCCAACTGCAAGGGAAATTACGATAATGATAACAAAGTCCATGTGTTTAAATTCCCGAAAGATGAGGTTATGCAGCAGAGATGGTTACGTGCAATTCCAAGACAAGATTACAGAGTTACTAAATACTCGGTGGTGAGTAACTGTTACTTTTACATTCTCACATAATCATAATGCACATAGACGTATTAGGTATTAAACTACACGCAGCAACTGGTGATATGTAGGTATGTTTACTCTCGTAAGATATGAGGTTATGTTAGCTTACAATCAAGGGATACATTATTATTATTATTATTATTATTATTACCCAAATTAGATTTATTATACACATTAAACTACATGCCTACATATGTAGGCCTATTCACTCTGTAAATGCATGAAGTTGGCTCACAGTGGTATCTTATTTTATAGGTATGCCACAGACATTTCAAAGCCAGTGATGTCTTGTGGGAAGTAACTGCTACTGATTCAAAGACAGGAAAAACTTTAACTGCTCCTCTTCCAAGTCCACGACTGTCAGAGAATGCAGTCCCCTGTATCTTTCCCAACTGTCCATCATATTTATCTTCACATTCTACCAGTTCAAGAGAAGAACCGGACAAAAAGAGAAGTAGAATAGAGAGGGAATCAATAAACAGAGCAATTGAAGATAGTATCAACAGTCATGCCTCATACACAGACAGAATTTCAGTCCACAATCTAACACAACTGAAAAGTAAAATAAACATGTTGATGTTACCTGATGGTTGGTGTACTGTTGTGAAGGAAATGCAAGTAATTTTTCTGTACATGGATACATTAAAGCAACCACATTGCATAGCATATATAATAATTGAAGAGGACATGACCTCAAAAGTGTATTCTAAAGGGGTTTTATTGCAGTGTAAATTTTCTAATGTAGACAAAATTACCAACACAAATGAAGTACATTCTTTAGTTACAAAATTCCATAGGTACATTACAGGGAATGAGTGTAACAGTGTGCAGAAAGATACAACAAATAAGTTAATTCTAGGCCTAGTGGGTGAATTGATCACTGAGGAAGATGACCCCACGTTTAATTTAATAAAATCACAGTTAAAACTTTCCTTAGTTCCTAAACACAAAAGGGAGTATGATAATGATTTTCTTGTTATTTGTTCAATCTTCCAACTGATTTCTCCTCATGCTTACAAATTTATGAGACATAGAAGTAATTTAATTTTGCCACATGTTAATACTTTGAAAAGAGTATGTTCCAGTCTGAATGGTAGCCCAATATTAGAACAGAACCCTACATATTTTCTGGAATATATAAAACAGAAAGTTCAAGGTTTTCAACAGAACGACAAATTTGTAACATTGATGGTAGATGACATTCACATTAAACCATACATGGACTTCAAGGGAGGGAACATTGTAGGCTCATGTGCTAACACTACCAATGTTGCTACATCAGCACATGTATTTATGATTCAGAGCATTTTATCATCAAAGAAGGAAGTAGTTCATATTCTCCCTGTGTCCAAGTTAACAGGTGATGATTTACACAGTATCATGTCAAAGGTTATTGTTGGTTTGGAATCTATGGGATTTAATGTTCTGGCTGTTGTGACCGATAATAATGCTCTCAACACCAAAGCAATGTCAAAATTTTCAAATCCACCTCAACTTAAAACTGAGTATTGTAATCCTGGAAATCCTAACAAGTCTCTTTTTTATCTCATTGACACTGTGCATTTATTTAAATGCATCAGAAATAATTGGCTCAACCAGAAAACTAATGGTTTGGAATTTGTGTATCCTGACTTTGATGATTTTTCTAAAGTTAAAGTTGCATCTTTCAAAGCTATAAGGGACTTGTTTGAGGCTGAAGGGAATGACCTTGTAAAGCATGGGTATGGTTTGACTGTCAAAGCTCTATGGCCTTCAAGTTTTGAAAGACAAAATGTGAAATATGTGTGTCAGTTGTTTAATGACCATATAGTAAATGCTTTACTAGTTGTAGGAGAAAAGCACAATTTAACATCATATGAGGGCACAGCTGAATTTGTAAAAGTAATCACTACCTGGTGGCAGATTGTTAATGTAAAGACCCCTTTCAAAGGTGTAAGACTTAATGATAAATTTCAACAGCCTCTCACCAACAAACCTGGTGATGAACGGAAGGGTTTTTTAATGAAGTTTGTTCAGTGGTTAGATCACTGGCATAATCTAGGTCTGAAATGTGGCAAATTGTCTAGTCAAACGCATAGGGCTCTTACTCAAACAACTCACTGCCTTATACAGCTAACAGAGTTTTGTTCTGAAGTACTGAAATGGTCATATTTTCTTCCTGGAAAGTTTCAGACAGATGCATTAGAGGCACGATTTGGTGAATACAGGCAACTTGCAGGTGGCCAATACCATGTTTCTGTTCGACAGGTGTTTGAAATTGAGAAAAAAATAAGAATCTTGAATTCAATTGAACTTCCCATTTCTAATGGTAGGAAAATTGTTGTAAATGATATTGTTGATGAAGATATACTGTTAGATCATGATTATTGTGCAGTTTCCTCATTTCAAACATTTACAGGCGAGCTCAATGTAACAGACTCAGATCTTGACAGCACATCTGGTGTTGCAAGTGTTTTAACATACATAGCAGGTTATTGTTGTCATTCTCTTCTCAAGAAATTAAATTGTAATTACTGTGCAGATTTCTTAGTTTTGAAAGATGTTACTGTTAGAAACAGTCATCATAATGTTATTGACAGCCTCAATAGGGGCAATTTGAAATATCCTGCAGAAACAGCTGTACACTTAGTTACATACACATATGTCATCATAAAAAAGATGTTGAGGCCAGAAAGTGAGAGAAAATTCCTTAGCTTAAATAACCATAAGAAGTATGTAAGTGATGTGACCCTGCAAATTGTTCTCTCAGCTGATGAATGTATAGACGACAGGAATGAATGTACGGAGCACACTTCAGAATATTTGTATTACAACATTATTTGGAAGTGTACAACTATTCTAATAAATAACTACTGCAGGAACAAAACTAATGAATCCACAAAATATTGTACAAATTCAAGAAAGTCTGTAATTTTCTCAAAATAGGTGTGTACAGTACTCATGTAATAGGCAAAAGTATCGAAGTCATTTTGCATTACTAGCATGCTTGATATATGATGATATATATCTTATTAACTTTAATGCCAATATGTTATAATTTGGACCTAGGCCTACCTACAGACCAGGTGAATGTTATGCTCCTCTTCCTTAATATTATGAACTCAGTGTCTTTCTAAATTTTCCCAAAATGGAAGTTTGTAAATAAATGTGAAGTTAGTGTATCATATTTTTGTAGTACAGTCTAAATGTTAGGCCTAAACTAATTTTATGCGTTCTCTTTTTATTTTAAAATCATTTACTGTCTATTCAGTGCCTATGCCAATTGAAATATGTTTGTGAATTTCAGTTCTGTGTCAGCCTGGAGTAAGTTAACATTGTAAATGCTGCCGTGATTTAAAACAGTGTGTTGTTTATCTTTAATGACAGTCTCTCTAAGATACGGTAATAACGGCAATATAATTCAATGTCCTCTAAAATTTAAAGTTTAAAGTTATTCCACAAGCTAAAAGCATTAAAATCATGTTTGTGTGTGACCATGCTTTGCGTTTCTTTGGATTGCGATCGCCTCCGTAGCGTGACGTCACAGCGCTGTTGTGAGGCCTTATTATCTAGGAGGTGTTGTACCAAGGCACTAGGCGCTAGTAGTTTCAGTCTCCGGTAATAGATAGCGCCACGGTGCGCATTTTGCGCGATACCTTACTGCTATTATCAACAGATAGCGCAGTGACGCACATCCGGTTACTTCGATCATATATCCAATCAACGAGCTAGAATGACATAGAGAGGCGGAAGTCCGCCATGTTTCCTGTTGTCACACAAGCAAGGGGGCATGGCCTTTAAATGACGAAAAGTGTAGAAAATACGCATTTTAGAATCACTGGGGGAGAATTAAAGACCGTTGCCGATAGCTTGAAGCATTAAAGCGAATACCGCCACTCCATCATATTGCGGCACGAGGCCAACATCACGATCAGTTGATTGTAGGGTAGTTCGAAATCATCGCACAGTGACATACGAATAGGCCTCGAAATCGGAACAAGAGCGTTACCCTGCTTGGCTGTTGTGGTTAAGCGTAAATTAGAATAAAAACGATGGACATAAATATTTATGACAGGAAGCCTTAAAATCATAGGGACCTACAATAGGTTACAACCTCATTCTGTTCATATTTTTAAAATTATTGCATCCTCATGAGTACTGTGTTCCTTTATTAATCTGTTTACCCTCCCGGGTTGGTTTTTCCCACGGACTCAGCGATGGATCCCACCTCTACCACCTCAAGGACAGTGTTCTAGAGCGTGAGACATTGGGTCGGGGGATACAAATGTGAGGGAGGGCTGCACCTGCTATGCTGAACAGGGGCCTTGTGGGGGGGGGGGGGAGAAGGAAGCGGCCGTGGCCTTAAGTTAGGTACCATCCCGGCATTTGTCTGGATGAGAAGTGGGAAACCACGGAAAATCACTTCGAGGATGGCTGAGGTGGGAGTCGAACCCACTTCTACTCAGTTGACCTCCCCAGGCTGATAGAATCCCGTTCCAGCCCTCGTGCCCCTTTTCAAATTTCGTGATGGAGCCGGGAATCGAACCCGGGCTTCCAGGGGTGGCAGCTGCTCATGCTAACCAGTACACCACAGAGGCGGCCCATGAATACTTTACCATAATATTCGTTTAGTGTAATTATTTATTATAATATAGAGGGGGGGGGGGTATCATGTTTCTCCCATTACCATATCATACTGGGATTACTAGCTGAAAGGTAATCTTGAAAGTTGTCCATTATGAAGTGTGGCATAGTTTTAAAAACCAAGGCAACAGACATCTACAATAAAGGCTGTATACATTTCCAAAATAGCAGTAAAATACTGTATTTACCATACTTAGTGTACGTTTGAACGAAATAAGTGTTTTTTTGTGGGTACGTTTTCTTGGTTGTGGGCGCTCCATTTCCTTTATTTGTACATGTGAATGAAAATTAAATAGGGCTGGAAATGTACAGAGCATAAGCAACTGAATTGAGTGGGATACCATTTATCTCTTTTCGCCCTCACAACGCATTGTTCCGTTAATTCCTTGTTCTTTAAACGAAATCTAAACAAAGTTCGACAAATAATAACCGTGGCTATCCGTACTTTCGCTAAGTAAACAATAAAATGGATTTAATTACAAACAGAAATTACAAAAAGGAATCTCGGCTATAATTCAGTAATACTTACTTAAAGTACGATATATCCTTGGTTTTATTACTCCGATTAGAACAACCATACGCTGAGCTTACGGCTGGCATTCTTGAAAGCGAGAATCTATGTTTTCACTTCTTAAAACTTAGGGAATTAAATTGGCATGCACGATCTCCCTGTCACCTCAACATATGCTCTCGCGCCAATTCGCTTTGTTTGACAACCGTTAACATGGCTGCCCCTTACCAACTTGCTTCAAGCAGGGAGCGCTGATGACAGGCTTACAGCCCCTCTATGTTAGTCTAGCTCGTTGTATCCAATAGATGGCTGATGACGTCACATTCTTGAAGCAAGGATCTCAATCAGCTGACTGGTGGGTAGTGCGAGAGTTTTGAACATTGTGTTATAGGCGAGAATAGTGATCAGCGTACGTAAAAGTGACTTTTAGCTACTGTTAATGAAGCGATGGTGCACTATTGCGTAGCGTATGGATGCAAGGAGACCTTCAAAAAAGGATCTGGCATTTCCTTTCACGGGTAAGTATATATTTACGTAAATATGATGATGATGTAAGGGGTTTCATACAGTTGTTGTCAGGTGTCTGCAGAATACGTACGTTTATTGTATTGGTTACAGTTCCAGTTTCCCGGTTACAGCAATTTTGAATACTGTGCTGTTATTGATTTCAGTTTTCCTGCTGATGAGACAAGGAAAAAGCAATGGGTAGTTGCATTAAGAAGAGAGAATTTCATGCCTGGAAAGCATTCAAGATTATGGTCTAAGCATTTTTCACCGGAATGTTTTGATAATGAAGCATTTGGTGTGGGAGTTAAACTGAAGCCAAATGCAGTACCAACAATTTTTAATTTTCCACCCCACGTTTTACCAGCTGAGAAGAGGAGAAAACCTCCTATGAAGAGGAAACTTCAAGTGGATCCTGTTGCATCAACAAGTTGTGTGTGAGTAGATTTTATTTTATTTATTTATTATTTTCCATAGATTTATGCAGGAATGTGGCCTGTCATCCTTATGTGAAATATTTGTGTTTAAGATATTTAACATACTGTTCAACTGCAACATCTATTGCAGCATATTAGGTTACTATATTACACATAGGTAATACATTTTTGTTGTTGACCCTTATAATTTTCATACACTGACTGACAGTGACAATGCAACACCAAGGAGGAGTGGTTCGAAAGGGATGAAAGTTGGGGAAAAAAACAGAGACGGCACGGATGAATAATTGATGTTTATTTCAAACCGATATGCAGGTTACACAATGCGCACGGCATCGACTCAGTAGGATGTAGGACCACCGCGAGCGGCGATGCACGCAGAAACACGTCGAGGTACAGAGTCAATAAGAGTGCGGATGGTGTCCTGAGGGATGGTTCTCCATTCTCTGTCAACCATTTGCCACAGTTGGTCGTCCGTACGAGGCTGGGGCAGAGTTTGCAAACGGCGTCCAATGAGATCCCACACGTGTTCGATTGGTGAGAGATCCGGAGAGTACGCTGGCCACAGAAGCATCTGTACACCTCGTAGAGCCTGTTGGGAGATGCGAGCAGTGTGTGGGCGGGCATTATCCTGCTGAAACAGAGCATTGGGCAGCCCCTGAAGGTACGGGAGTGCCACCGGCCGCAGCACATGCTGCACGTAGCGGTGGGCATTTAACGTGCCTTGAATACGCACTAGAGGTGACGTGGAATCATACGCAATAGCGCCCCAAACCATGATGCCGCGTTGTCTAGCGGTAGGGCGCTCCACAGTTACTGCCGGATTTGACCTTTCTCCACGCCGACGCCACACTCGTCTGCGGTGACTATCACTGACAGAACAGAAGCGTGACTCATCGGAGAACACGACGTTCCGCCATTCCCTCATCCAAGTCGCTCTAGCCCGGCACCATGCCAGGCGTGCACGTCTATGCTGTGGAGTCAATGGTAGTCTTCTGAGCGGACGCCGGGAGTGCAGGCCTCCTTCAACCAATCGACGGGAAATTGTTCTGGTCGATATTGGAACAGCCAGGGTGTCTTGCACATGCTGAAGAATGGCGGTTGACGTGGCGTGCGGGGCTGCCACCGCTTGGCGGCGGATGCGCCGATCCTCGCGTGCTGACGTCACTCCGGCTGCGCCTGGACCCCTAGCACGTGCCACATGTCCCTGCGCCAACCATCTTCGCCACAGGCGCTGCACCGTGGACACATCCTTATGGGTATCGGCTGCGATTTGACGAAGCAACCAACCTGCCCTTCTCAGCCCGATCACCATACCCCTCGTAAAGTCGTCTGTCTGCTGGAAATGCCTCCGTTGACGGCGGCCTGGCATTCTTAGCTATACACGTGTCCTGTGGCACACGACAACACGTTCTACAATGACTGTCGGCTGAGAAATCACGGTACGAAGTGGGCCATTCGCCAACGCCGTGTCCCATTTATCGTTCGCTACGTGCGCAGCACAGCGGCGCATTTCACATCATGAGCATACCTCAGTGACGTCAGTCTACCCTGCAATTGGCATAAAGTTCTGACCACTCCTTCTTGGTGTTGCATTTGCTCTGTCAGTCAGTGTATATAGGTAGTTCATCATATCAATTTGTGGTAATACATTTAGGTGGTGTCTGGTATTTTCAGACAAGGACAATGGACTCAGATGAAGAGGATTTTGCCTTTGTTATTGCCACTGTTGCTTCTTGTTATGATTTAGAAATGCAGTTCTATTAGACACATTTCCTCCCGTCATCCTGCTCATTGCTTCAAAAGCAAACCATTTTGAAGTATAAATTTTGTCCGCTCCCGCCCCGACTTTTCTGATTTTTTTTTTTTTTTGCAATACTCGACTGTACTGGTAGCGGAGGAACGCTAGGTTTTTTCGATGCACTCGCGGGAACAATTATAGATAATTTAGAATTCCTGGAAAATGTCGGCTTACTTCGCTTTATCACTGGATTCCTATGATGAGACATCCCACAAACAAGGCCTGTCTACACTGACTGACAGAGCAAATGCAACACCAAGAAGGAGTGGTCAGAACTTGATGCAAATTGCAGGGTAGACTGACGTCACTGAGGTATGCTCATGATGTGAAATGCGCCGCTGTGCTGCGCACGTAGCGAACGATAAATGGGACACGGCGTTGGCGAATGGCCCACTTCGTACCGTGATTTCTCAGCCGACAGTCATTGTAGAACGTGTTGTCATGTGCCACAGGACACGTGTATAGGTAAGAATCCCAGGCCGCCGTCAACGGAGGCATTTCCAGCAGACAGACGACTTTACGAGGGGTATGGTGATCGGGCTGAGAAGGGCAGGTTGGTCGCTTCGTCAAATCGCAGCCGATACCCATAAGGATGTGTCCACGGTGCAGCGCCTGTGGCGAAGATGGTTGGCGCAGGGACATGTGGCACGTGCGAGGGGTCCAGGCGTAGCCCGAGTGACGTCAGCACGCGAGGATCGGCGCATCCGCCGCCAAGCGGTGGCAGCCCCGCACGCCACGTCAACCGCCATTCTTCAGCATGTGCAAGACACCCTGGCTGTTCCAATATCGACCAGAACAATTTCCCGTCGATTGGTTGAAGGAGGCCTGCACTCCCGGCGTCCGCTCAGAAGACTACCATTGACTCCACAGCATAGACGTGCACGCCTGGCATGGTGCCGGGCTAGAGCGACTTGGATGAGGGAATGGCGGAACGTCGTGTTCTCCGATGAGTCACGCTTCTGTTCTGTCAGTGATAGTCACCGCAGACGAGTGTGGCGTCGGCGTGGAGAAAGGTCAAATCCGGCAGTAACTGTGGAGCGCCCTACCGCTAGACAACGCGGCATCATGGTTTGGGGCGCTATTGCGTATGATTCCACGTCACCTCTAGTGCGTATTCAAGGCACGTTAAATGCCCACCGCTACGTGCAGCATGTGCTGCGGCCGGTGGCACTCCCGTACCTTCAGGGGCTGCCCAATGCTCTGTTTCAGCAGGATAATGCCCGCCCACACACTGCTCGCATCTCCCAACAGGCTCTACGAGGTGTACAGATGCTTCTGTGGCCAGCGTACTCTCCGGATCTCTCACCAATCGAACACGTGTGGGATCTCATTAGACGCCGTTTGCAAACTCTGCCCCAGCCTCGTACGGACGGCCACCTGTGGCAAATGGTTGACAGAGAATGGAGAACCATCCCTCAGGACACCATCCGCACTCTTATTGACTCTGTACCTCGACGTGTTTCTGCGTGCATCGCCGCTCGCGGTGGTCCTACATCCTACTGAGTCGATGCCGTGCGCATTGTGTAACCTGCATATCGGTTTGAAATAAACATCAATTATTCATCCGTGCCGTCTCTGTTTTTTCCCCAACTTTCATCCCTTTCGAACCACTCCTCCTTGGTGTTGCATTGTCACTGTCAGTCAGTGTATTATATCATTAATTAAGTCCAAAGTAATCTTGCTCTACTCCATTTCTGACTATAAATTTTAGTATAGTGCAGAGAGAGCGACACACGTGCGCGTATCGGTACCAGTACTGTATTTGTAGCTTATAACAAAGAGAATGAGTGTTGCGGAGTGTTGTAACTATAATCCTACTTCACGAGAAGCACGTCGTTTGCATCGTTTGGCTATCTGTTGACATGGAAACGGAAAGGAAGTTGCCGAAGCTGTGCCAACATCTTCCGAACAACATGTTAAAAGTGTTAACCTCAACATTCTGAGTTAACATGCAAAGTCAATTGGAAGACACAATCACAATATACATGTCAATTGTAACATGTTAAATTTAACATGTTGGTGTTAAATGTTAATCAGTGGAGACCGGCCTTGAGACTTTCACTGGGGGTGTTTAGAACATTGTGCGTCTATGTCTGCCATCTAGCGGAGAAATTTTGTCGCAGCGTAGTCGCAAAAAGGCTCGCATAGAGCAGGCAGTATAGGAGGATCGAGACGGCGGTGGTCCTCACACTTGTCGGCTACATACCGTAGTTAGTTTGGCACTATTTTCCGGACCACCTTTTGAACAGACTACAGGTGGGCTGTCACTAGGTTGCACTTGACAGTTGTAATTCATGTTGTCACCACTACAAAAATGAAATGAAGAACGTCACCTGTCAGTCAGAATCATCAATCTACTACTTTTTATCTCAGCTACAGTTATGTATTTTATTCATGTTAATTCGTATTTCATTCTGTATAGTGCTTATAATCTCTTATTTGCTTACACAAATTCGAGCATTTAAAAATATTATAAGGTTTAAGCGAGCCAAAAAAAGATACGAACTATTTTTAGTTGATTGTTGTTGGCAATATGGGTAGTATATTGGTGCCATCTACATCTAGCTTGACTACCACATTGCAGTGTTGCCATTTCGTCTGTCATCGCTAGCACGTGGGCAGGTGTGATTTGCGTGTTTGTGAAAGTTCTGTTTTCTTTATGAGATAATTGTGAAATTTTATTTTAACAAATGCATTGCGATGTCGTGGAAACGACAACATAGTTATGAACCGCGAAGTGATAATCCTTTGCGCCGTGGAGTGGCCCTTAATAGTCAGGCATTAGAATTAGTGTGGAGAACTCGTGAGTTTTACGAGAGGGAGAGGAACTTCGTGTGCTTGTATAGCCAGCCGTCTCTCTGTTCCTGCAGATCAAGTTGTGGAACGCATATGTCAAACATTACGACTTTCAAAGCGTACTGCTGTTCAGACAGGTGTTCGCCTCCAAGAACAGAAGGGAAAAAGGACTGGGTAACATAGCAGTAGCGGAAACGGGGCTGATAGTAGGGACTTGTTTCACAGCACTCCGGGAAAGAAACGAATTAAGCTATCTCCTGAAACAGGAATTAATCTTTCCAGCCTGATGCAATACAGAGACGCGTGTACGATTATTACAGCTCAAAGTCCCTTCTGTCATTGTTATGGACAATGCACCTTACCACTCCGTAATAATGGACAAGACCCCTACTTAGAGCGCCCGTAAAGAATTGTTAGTGGAATGGCTGCAGGAAAGAAATATCTCAGCCAGCGTATATGTGTATGACTAAATTAGTCGACGAGGTAGCGAAGGAACTAGGACACGAGGTTTGCCGCCGTACCACTATCACTTCAACCTCATGGAGTTGGTACGGTATGGGGTGAAGTAAAACATTACGTACGCACCAATAACAAGTCCTTCACAATTACTGAAATGGAAGGACTGTTCCGGGAGAGTGTTGCTCGAATGGATGTGGCTTTGTGGAGGAAGAAAGTTAACCATGTCCAACGTTCATTAAGTCGGCATCATCAGTGACTGTCAGGAGTTGATCATCTGCCTAGACGACGATGACAATAACGAAGGCGACGGTAGTGATAGCAGTGATCTGGAGGGTATCGAGCCTCTATCTGTCTGAAACAGGTATGAAATTAAGGTTTCTGAATTTTCGTAAATTTTATTTGAAACCTTTTGTGTTAGCACCGGTGTATATTATTCTAACATTTATTGGTGTATTTAAAGTGTGATTCTCTTCGGCCGATGATAAGAACTTCGTAGTATATGTATCTCGTACCATTTTGTGTGATGAAATATTTTATTGTAAACTTGATCGGTATGTTTAAAGTTCGACTTTTGTTGGCCGATTTCATTTGTATTGTGTATCATCGCGATGACATTAAAATAATTTCTCCCATGTTTTCAAAAACTCACGTATCGTGCAATCAGCTGTTGTTGCGCCATTGCAGTGTGACCAACATTGTGCACAGCTGTCATGTGCAACTTTACGCCGGCCCACCTATAAAGCGGAAGTAACGTCATTGCCTCGTCACACTCGCCGTTGTTGCCAAATGAACCGGCGCGCGATTCAAAGTTGTACTCCAGCACTATAATACAGCACAGCTCACGGATTGTACCTCGAGTGCATTTAAAAGAATTAATACATGAACGTATACGTGTTAGATTGATGAATAAGCGAGAAAAGTGATGATTATGTACTCGCACTAAAATTAACTTGAAACTGACAGGGGAAGCTGAGGATCCAGGCGAAAACCTGTCCCACCTCCGCTTTGTCCAGCACAATTTCAATACATTATTACAAATGTATTTTTATAAAAAATCTATTACTTATTATTATTATTATTATTATTATTATTATTATTATCATGCAGGAGGTTTGAGCTTCCTATACATGAAATTGTGGGGTTGTCTCCAAGCAGTCTGTTGCCATTTAATAGCGCTTAATTGTGGGAGATCCATGTAAATAGATTTTCTGGCACGTTAATGAAGCCTGTGCCAGTACAAAAATTCGGCGCCTCTTAAATCACATAAGAATTGAAAGGACATTATAACACGTTAAACCGATATTATTATTATTATTATTATTATTATTATTATTATTATTATTATTATTATTATTATTATTATTATTAATCAAAACCAGAATAAGCATTGCAAGGCGTGTGTTTCTGAAATGCAAACATCTGGCGTGCAACTGTTACTTCCTATTCGAAACTTGATGGCGAGTCGTGAAGTGTTACTGTATTTGTTACCGGTGCTGTTTTACAATATCGAAGGATAGATACTAAAGACTTCGCCAATGAACCGACTACAGGCTGCTGAAATATCGATGTATTTCGGAATGTTCATGTTATATTTTAGACCACATCACTAACGAGAAGGAACACCATCGTGCCAGTAAATCATGTGAAGGCTTAACCCTCGCAAAACGCAGGAAAGCAGCCTATTTCGATCACATCTTCAGAAATAATAAATACAGCGACACAACTGATCATAGAAGGGAACGTTTATGTGGGTGGAGAATTTGAATATCCTGGACACCGCTGGACACGAAATCTCGAACAGTGATTCGACAGCCACAGTTTTAACAGCACTATCTAGCCACGGAGAAAGCATCTGTAACTTACCAATAGCAGGCCTGAAGACTGTGAGAGGTAGACCTTGGCATTCTTCTTGGACCACTTCCTCAGCCAGCGCTTTGGTGAACACATACGTATTAGGGTAATCGCCGAGAAGTCTGTAACACACCATAAAACAAGTGTTTACAACAATACAATTAAATGAGCTATGATTATTATTGGGCACATAGGGAGCAGAACAGGGTCTATGTTCAATTAAACAACAGTTGCTACGACATGAAAGAAAAAAAAAAAAAAGAAAAAAAAAAACCTTTGCACTGCTTCGTCAAGCTCATGAAATGAAACAGAGATTAACGTTTTCAACGAGAAAAGGTGGAAATATTTCATTTCAGAATGCAAAAGATAAATATAGGCTAAGTGTAAGAGTGGCTCATGAGTCCCAGCTTCACCACTACTGAAGACAAGTAAATAAAAATAAACAAAACACATATGGAATGTTACACATCATTGAAAATAAATAGTTTAACATAATTTCTAAAACTCTGTTTACCTGCCACACTAAGGTATTGAACCTGTGGCAAAAATAACAAAACTGATAACTTATGTAGATGAATTTTCTAAATTCATATTTGAAGCATTGAAAGTTAAGATAAATGAATTTAGGTTAACAAATAATGTTTATACCCTTTAATTGTTTTAGTTATAACAAATATTATGTAATAAATATAAGCTATAAACGAAACAAGTAGATTAAGAACTTACGATGGGGTGATCTCTTCCAGAGTTTTGTCACTGCACGACTCAACGAGATCCATGATTTTGTGATACGAGATGGGAGTGTTGTAGAATTTCTCATCGATATCTTTCCGAGGACAGTGACAGAAGGCTGTTGAGATGTGTGCTATCGCCTGCAAAACAAAATATTATCTTTCAGAAAGGGATTACGCCAACTATGGTTAAGTAAGTTAGTAAGTAAATAAGAAAGTTATCATCCAGGTTACTAACAAAGTAAGGATGCTTATATCGAAATACAGAAGAAGGCTCCAGCAGGAAGCTTAACGATTTAAACTGACAAACAGCGTAAATTTAAACGATTCGCGTATGCAGTAACCTATGTGTAAGACGTTTCTATCAGAATGGTTCACAAATGTCCCAAAATACTCCACTTTCCGAATCCTTAATATGTGAATAAATGATGTTTAGCCTTCTGACCATTTATTTAGTTCATGATAAAAATGTACTTGGAAATAAAATATTTTTTTCCATCACTAAACCTAAAACCAAATGTTAATGAAAACCAAATTTAGATTCTTGTGAATACGGAAGAAATTATTTCTAAGAAGAAACTTACTGATATACTGATACCATGCCATAAACTGAAACTAAGAATATGTTTGGTAATGGTGAGGAAAATTTAATAGACTTTACCGAATAAAATAATTTACCGCAATGACTTGGAGCCAATCGAAGACTCTTGCTAATAACTGTTATTGGTTTAAGGCTGCCTAAAAATCGGACTTTGGATACAAAAATGAATAACAGACTTGATATAGGCCTTTTTGGGATTATGCCGTGTCCATCAGGGAATTTTCTTCGTGAACAGTCGAGATTTTCTTCTGAAGATGCAGAGCAAAGTTCTCTGCAAAACGTAAAGAATTTCACCTTATTTTCTGTACACGGCATAATCCCAAAAAGCCTATATCATCACGGGCCCTGAAATCATCAATGATAACATCAAAAATGAATAATCTCTTAAAGAACTTTTGAATTGATTCGAGTTCATTTTCAACAGACACTATTTTTCATTCTTTTCATGATTATTTGCAGTGTAACAATGAAAGAGTCATCAAACCAGTTACTAGGTTTATCCTCCTAAGTATAGTTCTTTTTTTTCTAAGTGGGAGGAATATCGCAGATTTTCACTTCCTGTTTTATAGTTCATATTCTTTACAACGCCACCGTCCCATGTTTGCATGGGTTCGACGGAGTATCTATGCTTAATTTCGAATTTGGTTTTTCTTGGGGGGGGGGGTGTTATTTTATGACCGGATGGGTTTCCTGTAGTCACGCGCTGGTCCTATTGAAAATCCAATCCGAAGTCATCGAGATTCGCAGCCAGTATTCTCAAAATGAGAATCAGGTGGCTAGATCACTACGCCAGCGCATCTCCTATTTCATAGATCACATTATTCGATGCTATTTATTTATAGTTCGAATCTTGGCATATGCGTGTTTTAGGAAATTAAAAGTCATGTTCCTGTAGTTCGTATTTTACGAAAAATCGGAAGTCCTGTGGCAATGATAACATTGTCAACAGTCATATAAAAATGGAAGTTTCCTTTGAATTTTCAACTTCCGTTCTACTCTGATATTTTTTTCTCTCTCTCTGCTATTTCTCTCTCTCTCTGCTATTTCTGATTTTATAAAACGAGATATCCTTACTCAATAATGAAAAAGTTAAGTTCAGAACCGTTTCTTGATAGAATTTGCAAGTCTGTTTCTTCCCATTATCTTCGAAATCTTATAGTTCCCTTCTGTTTATCGTCGTCTTCTTTCGAGTGAGATACCTAATAAACATCTAACCAAGTTAGTTTCTTATTAACCAGTGATAGTGATATATCAAGATTTGTGATTAATGTGGGGATAAAGGGAAAATGTTTAAGTTCTATTACGACTTTCAGGACTGGTTCATGCATTAAGACAGGTTCTATTAAGTACAGGCCAACTAATAGACCTATATATTGGCTGCTTACCTTGAGTTTGGGCATACTCCGCGCTAGTTCAAGAATGTTTTTGGTGCCCGAAACGTTTATGGCGACAGCAACCTGTATTTTTTCGTCGAAACGAACAGTCGCTGCTCCATGAAACACGATGTCAACTTCACTACTGAGCATCTGACGGTCCGCGGCACTCAAACCAAGCTTCGGCAACGAACAATCGCCAGAAACAGCGAAAACTTTGTGTCGGAACTTTGGTACTTCTTCTTTGAGCTTGCTGAACACCTGAAATAATAGAGAAAATGGGCTTCATTTCAATGAAGGAATTTCCAGATGGAATATCACTTAATAATAATAATAATAATAATAATAATAATAATAATAATAATGTTGTCCGGCTCTTTGGCGGAATGGTCAGCATAGTGGCCTTTGGATCATAGGGTTCTACGTTCGATCATTTTCGTACAGTACATACGAAACACCACATTACCAACTACCACAGAAACACGCAATAGTGAATACATCCCTCATTATAGAGTTGTCGTCAGGAAGGCCATGATGCCATAAAACTACCGACATGAGGCTAACGTACTGTGTTAGAACACCTTCAAATACCACTGGACTGTGCCGGGATCAATCTCTGCATCTTGGGCTCAGAAGATCAGCGCTTCTATCGTCTGAGTAACTTACCCTAGCTCATTCTTAATAATAATAATAATAATAATAATAATAATAATAATAATAATAATAATAATAATAATAATAATAACAGTTACAAGATCAAACAAACTTTTCGAACAAACAGAGGTATTAATATTGATTAATATTGGGCATTGCATAGCTGCTGGAGTAGATGGTATAATTAGATCTCAGATAAAAGTTTCCTGCTAAAGAGAATGATAATTATTTTAACGCCTGGTTTTGTCTCTATTTGCAGGACACATTATTACCGGTAACCCAGTCTTATAGAATAGACTACGGATACAAGTTGTCAATCCGAAAGAAGACAACTTGATTTTATCGCTTCAACGAACGCTTCCTGGCAGAGAAAATTAGAAGTTACGTGTACGTTGTGTTGAGACGTGCAATGGGACAACTGTACGGAAAGTAGGTCTTCGCCTTAATCAGACATGGACGTTACTCCCTTTCATTTTTTCATCACTTTGCTACAGAGGTACAGTTCATTATATTTGATGGTGTGGCTGAGGCCTTTGACCAATGGAAATACAGTAACACGATGATATTTGGTCACTTCAACCTTGCGTCAGTGAACTACCACACGACGTTGGGAATGGTGGTACCCAGTCAAATTGTAAGTAACGATAAAGCAAACTGATCGAAGTTCGTTCATCACATCAATTGGTAGCTTGCACACAGGAGGGCATATTCACAGACGAGTCATGATTTCGCCGGATAAGATGTGGCGACTGTACGAGTGAGGAGATACCCAGGTGAGCAATATTCGCTATACAGTATATTCTGCAAATGTAGATTCAGAAGTTGATTTATAATACAACTAGCAAGATACCCGTGCTTCGCTACGGTATTATACTGAAATTTATAATTGAATGCTTATTGTTTTAGATATATAATCCGCCGAAATTCGCGATCTGACTCGTTCTCTGCGAGAATCCACCAAAATTCCGATCTATTATTTTACGGCACGTTTCCTCCCATTTTTAAATCTTCCTTTCCAGCAATCGATTTCGAACTTCCCGGGTTAGGCTCAGGTATTCCTCCAGGTCAGTTGGATCCGTAAATCTTTGCCATCTTTTCCTATAATATTTTTAATACGGATATAATCCTTCAGGAGATCCGGCGTGCTGTCATACTGGGTGCCTTGGCGGCACTGAACCCGCGACCGGACTGCATTCTTAGTCATTACCCGTCCAGGAGCCGTTTCCATCGCGGTCCGCAATTTGACGACGGTCCGGAATATTATTATTATTATTATTATTATTATTATTACTATTATGTGTTGCTGGAATGGCTGATGACACGGAAAACCGGAGTATCCGGAGAAAAACCTGTCCCGCCTCCGTTTTGTCCAGCACGAATGCCACATGGAGTGACCGGGATTTGAACCACGGAACCCAGCTGTGAGAGGCCGGCGCGCTGCCGCCTGAGCAACGGAGGATCCTTATAAGTACATTAATAACAGTAAAATCAATTGGTCTCACCTCCTTCTACACCCCACCGCCGTTAAGTTTATTTACAGCCACCGCCCCCCCCCCCGAAAAAGAATTAAAAGGATGCTTGTTTCTTTATGTTTAAGGGAGATTCTAAACACCAATGTTCACGTCTATTACCTTCAGTTTTGAGGTATAAGTATCCACATAAAAATAATTTACTTTTTTTCACTTCATTTCACAATAATCTCTCCTCCCCCTAAATGAATTTTCCAGCAAAAAAATACTTGTTTCTTTAATAGTAAAGGATCTTCTAAATACCAATTATCACGACTCTAACTTCTTCAGTTTTTGATTTATGTGTCCTCATGAAAGTAATTCAACTCCTTTACACTCCCGCCCTCCAAGATGGTTTCCCCACCAAAACGCCTTTTTCTTTGTTTTTAAAGGAGATCCAAATACGAATTTTCACGTCTGTAACAACTTTAGTATTAGATGTATGTATTCTCATACAATTAAGTCAACTAATGTTTCAATTCTTTCACCCCCCCCCCCCCCATTGGATTTTCCGAGAATACGTGTTTCTTTACTTTTAAAGCAGATTGCAAATATCAAATTTCACGTCTGTAACATCTTCATTTTTGAGATATCAGTAGCCTAATTAAAATAATTCATCACCATTTTTAGTCACTTTAACCCCCCCCCCCCCGCCCGCCACCCAAGTGGTATTTCCGAAAACTAAAAATACACTTTTCTTTATGTTTAATAGAGATAAAAAATACCATTTTTCACTTCTGTAACATGTTAAGTTTTTTAGATATCCGTAAAAATTCTCATTTTAAAATTTCACCCCTTTTGGGTTCCCCTTAAGTAGAGTTTCCAAAAACAAATAACCTATATTTCTTTACATTTACAGGAGATTTTCACCCACTGTTTACGTCTGTAACATTTTACGATTCCAAGATATTCTGTAGATATAGTCTTTCAAAAAATTCACCCCAATTTGTCACTCCTGTTTAACCGCCATTAATTGGCTTTTCCAAAAACTAAAAAATACGTGTTTCTTTATTTTTAAAGGAGATCCCATATGGGAATTATCAGTTCTGTAATATCTTTCATTTCTGAGATATGTGTATCCTCATTAAAGGCATTCAACCTATTTTTCACCCTTTTACACCCCTCCTATTAGGACTTACTGGAAACAAAAAAATACGTGTTCCTTTATTTTTAGAGGAGATTCTAACCACCAATTTTTAGATCTGTAAATTTTAAAGTTTTAAGATGTAGACACACTCATTTTAAAAAATTCACCCCCGTTTTCACCCCCCAATATTTGGATTTTCCATAAACGAAAAAATACCTGTTTTTTTACTTTTAAAGTAGATCCAAAATACCAATTTTCAGGTCTGTAATATCTTCAGGTTCTGAAATATAAGTATCCTCATGAAAGGCATTCAACCCATTATTCACCCTTTTACACCCTTCCTATTGGGATTTTCCGAAAACAAAAGAATACATGTTTCTTTATTTTTAAAGGAGATTCTAAATACCAATTTTTACATCTATAAACTTTAAAAGTTTTGAGATATAGATAAGTTACACTCATTTTAAAAAATCACCCCCTTTTCACCCCCCCCATTAATTGTATTTTCCACAAACAAAAAATACGTGTTTATTTATTTTTAAAGGAGATCCCAAACAACAATTTTCAGGTCTGTAATATCTTCAGGTTCTGAAATATAAGTAGACTCATGAAATGCATTCGATCCCTTTTTCAACCTTTTCCACCCTTCCTATTAGGATTTTCCGAAAACAAAATATACGTGTTTCTTTATCTTTAATGGAGATTCTAAATACCTATTTTTACACCTATAACCTTTAAAAGTTTTGAGATATAGATACACTCATTTTAAAATATTACCCCTTTTTACCCCCTTAATTGGGTTTTGCAGAAACAAAAAAATACGTGTTTCTTTATTTTTAAAGGAGATCCCAAACACCAATTTTCAGGTCTATAATATCTTCAGTTTCTGAGATATAAGTAGCCTCATTAAAGGCATTCAACCCCTTTTTCACCCCTTTTCACACCGCCTATTGCGATTTTCCGAAAACATAAAATACGTGTTTCTTTATTTTTAATGAAGATTCTAAATACCAATTTTTACATCTGCAAACTTTAAAAGTTTGGAGATATAGATTCACTAATTTTAAAAATTCACCCCCTTTTCACCCTCCCATTAATTCGATTTTCCAAAAACAAAAAAATACGTGTTTCTTTATTTTTAAAAGAGATCAAAAGTACCAATTTTCAGGTCTGTCATATCTTCAGTTTCTGAGATATAAGTACCGGTATCCTGATTAAAGGCATTCAACACATTTTCCCCCATTTTCACCCTTTTTCACCCCTCCTATCGGAATTTTCTGAAAACAAAAAAATACGTGTTTCCTTATTTTCAAAGAAGATTCTAAATACCAATTTTTACATTTGTAAACTTTTAAAGTTTTGAGATATAGGTGCACTCATTTTAAAACTTCACCCCCCCTTTTCACCCCCTTAGCAACGGAATATCCAAAAATCCTCTCTTAGCGAGCACCTACATCTTAATATGAATGTATCCCCAAAATTTCATTTCATTATGTCCAGTAGTTTTGGCTCGGCGATGATGAATCAGTCAGTCAGGACAAGCTATTTTATATATATATAGATGTATCAACAGATGAATGGACTGGACCGTCGCGTCTTCCCTAGATGAATTTCTCACAATTTTTAGTGTAGGCTGCATTTGATCAGCTTTGATCAGCAGTGTAGTGTGACGATAACTACACAGTAAAAATAAAAATAAAAATAGGGGAACATGTTTTGTAACGTCTGGTATGTGAACGTTAATTTGGTAGATGGGGTTCCAATGGTCGTACGGCATACCTTGAGACCTTAGCTACTCAAGGTATGTCAAATCGAAGTTATACTCCATTTGTAGGCGTAGCAATACATTAAACTGTCAGATGACCCCTCAAAACAAAGTGAATAGCGGTGTTTCCGTGTGTCGTTGTGAGGTACACAGCATACTGCGGTCAGTTGAGCACGTTGTACGTAAACCAGCACATCCCATGAGACATCTTAACGAGGTTCGAGTAGCAAGGGCCATCACTTTGATCCAGGAAGGATGAACTTTTCGTCGTGTTGTGGATCTCAATGTCTCTCCCTCAGTTATTCAACGTTTGTGGAATCACTACAATAAGACAGGCCAGTTCACAAGGAGGGTAGGACAAGGTCGTGGACGTATGACAACCCCATCTGACCATCTGTGCGTTGCGGCGTCGTTCAGCAACTGCGAGAGAACTGCAACGATACCTCAGGAGGGTCACTGGAGTCACGGTGTCTGACCAGACAGTGAGGAACAGGTTGAGAGAAATGTCCTTACGATCCAGACGCCCTGTTCGAGTGTCCCGTTTAACGCAGCAACATCGCGCAGCTCGCCTTCTGTTTGCCCGTACCCACTTCAACTGGCAAGTTCGCCAATGGAGACCTGTACTGTTCACAGACTAGTCCAGATTTTCCCTGACACAGCGTGATGGACGTCATCGTGTATGGAGACACCGTGGTGAGCAGTACATGCCAAATGTTTTTCCAGGAAGGTGACCGATTAGGACAAGGTTCTGTAATGGTGTGAGGTGGCATCAGTATAGATGGCCGTACGGATCTTGTCGTCGTCCGTAGTAATCTTACTGCTGCGGGATACATCGAGCATATACTGCTACAGCATGTGTTGATTTCTGCATACGGTGTTGGCCCTGAATTCGTACTCATGCACGACAATGCCAGGGCTCATGTAGCGCGCATCATCAAAGCTATCTTGCGAGAACTGGACATTCAAGAGATGGAATGGCCAGCAGTGAGTCCCGACCTTAATTCCATCGAGCATGTGTGGGGTAGGCTTGACAGAAGTGTTCGTGGGCGTCCTGTTCCACCACAGACTCTCCAAGACCTCGAACAGTCTCTCATTGAAGAATGGGACCTGATACCGCAACGTGACCTCTGTCGACTTATACGGAGCACGCTACTTAGGTGCCAAGCTGTGATAAATGCTCGTGGAGGACATACACCATACTGAAGCTCTCCAACTGTGATAAAAATTCACCGTGGAGGACTGTTATCACTTTGTTTTTGCTCCTGTTTGGGCATTTTCGTTTGTGTTCTGAAAATGAACGCGAATCAGTCGATGTTCTTTTGTATACTTCAACAGTAAAGAATAAAGGTCTAGTTGGTAATATACCTGGGTGTGAGGTATTGTTTTGTAGAGCATGGCATACGTTCAAATTCACGTTTCCCTAATTTTTTTGAACTATTTTAGCGTCTGATCGCTGGATCATAGTTGGAATATCGTGTTCACTGTCGGCAGCCCTGAAGATGGTTTTACGTGGTTTCCCATTTTCACACCAGGCAAATGCCGGGGCTGTACCTTAATTAAGGCCACGGCCGCTTCCTTCCACTTCCTAGGCCTTTCCTATCCCATCGTCGCCATAAGGCATATCTGTGTCGGTGCGACGTAAAGCAAATAGCAAAAAATAAAAAAAAAGAAGAGGTGAAGGGGAGCGTCGTAATTTAAATTTATCAAAGCAGTTATACGCTTTTCAGAGCATTGGAATAAAATAACGTGTAAGAAAACCACACATACCTTACGTAATATTATTGTGTTTTGTACATGTAGTCTGTACAAAATAAAAGCATGTACTTATTTTACTGTATAGTATATTTATTCCTTATCCTTTCTTATTTGAAGGTTAAACTGTCACATTAAGTTTAGTGTTCAGTACTTCGCATTTTGCTTAAAGCATATGAGAATATGGATTGCTCTCACACTCTTTGGAGTCCTTGGTCTCACATACTACCCACGTTCTTGTATCTTCTGCTGAACATACTATATTGTACGGTATATGATAAGTTGTGTGCAGTTTATTAAGTGAATCAAGTCCTCAGGAAACCTGTTCAATTTGCAAGATAATCTCGATAAGCGTGCATAATATTTCAGGGGTTTACTTTAAATCCGTGACCAAATTGCTAATAAAAATTGTAGTACAGGATTGCGTTCAGTGCTCCCCAGCTCCACTACATGACTGTATTTGACATGGCATGTGCAAATTGTACAGAGCATGCCTTCCAGGGTCAAGGTTCACGTAGCGCCCACGTGGTATTGTCTGCCTGTTAAGTCATCAGCCTGGAGGTTAGTTAGATCCTCACATAGCACTAGAGGTTTATATGGTTGTAGAGAAACCGCAAAAACCGATGGTGGCACTATGGTGAGGCGTACTTGGCAAGATGAAGAGTGAGGTAGTGTGCCATTGTTTTCCTCACTGGTTGTTGTAGCCTGACTGGCCTAAGGAGTGATACCTTTCATAACATTCAGACGCACAAGCTGTGTTCTGTTGTTATTCCTGAACATCTTTTTACTGCCATGAAACTATCAGTTGAAGCTGGATTTTGCTCTGGCGTATGCTAAGAGATGGATGCAAATATACCGCATCGAACAAGAAACAGCAACAGGCAACCACATCGTATTATACCTCTAAAGTCCGTTTATTTCTTTCTTAACCCGTTTTCTTTCTTGGGTTTTCCCTCGAACTCAGCCAGAGATCCCACCTCTACCGCCTCAAGGGCGTGTGCTGGATAATATTGTTTTTGGTAGGGGAATAAGACTGGAGAGGAGGCCCAGTACGTCGCCCAGGCGGACTCACCTGCTATGCTGAACAGGGGCGGGGGGATGGGGAGATTGGAAGAGATAGACAAGGAAGGGAAGGAAGCTGCCGTGATCTTAATTTAGGTACCATCCTCGCATTTGCCCGGAGGATAAGAGATAAACCACGGAAAACCACTTCGAGGATGGCTGAGGTGAGAATCGAACCTCCCGCTACTCAGTTGACCTCCCGAGGTTGAGTGAACCCCGTTCCAGTCCTCGTGCCACTTTTCAAATTTCGTGGCAGAGCCGGGAATCGAACCCAGGCCTCCGGGCTTAGCAGCTAATCACACTAACCACTACACCACACCTCTAAAATAATTTAAAAAACGGGTGGGGACAAGGGAGAGACTGTCCCTCTGGGTTTTCATGACAACATCGCCCGGCGCTAGCCTGACAGGGTGAAATGGAAGGCACGTTAGATATTCAATTCAATAAATTTTGTTTACAAGTAACTGATAATATTGTAACTACAGAGAGAGATGACTTACATCCGTGGGTAGTTGTCACGTCAATAAATAAATAAATAAATAAATAAATAAATAAATAAATAAATAAATAAATAAATAAATAAATACCACCCACGTGCTTGTGTCTTCTGCTGAACATACTATATTGTTGTGACTGATACCTACTCTAATCACATTTAATATGCATAAAATATAATACTCAATCGTCGGACTATGTGGTCTCTCCTTGTACTTACCTGAATACTTACGCATACAACTGTTGATGGGCGCCAGCTACAAATAAATGTAACGATAATAGAATGAGAATCTTGACTATCTCTAGGGCGTAGGGTAATAAGCTTACTTTAACAGCATAACATGAAGGTTCTGGGAAAAGGACATTGACATTTGGTTTCCCAACTAAAATTTGAGGTTATCTGGTCATGTAACTGTTAAGCTACGGGCAGAAACGAGAAGTGGGTGGCAAATAACAACTTTGATTAATGGAAATTATTTGGCGGTGCAACCTTCTGTCCCCTTTCGCTACAGAGTCGCCTCTCCCACACTTTCACGTCTACGTTTGGAGTGCCGCTCGTTGAAAGCGGTTCATTCAGAAGTTCGTAAGCTTTCGCTGACTAGGACAGGCTATTCTTGGAGGTGGATTTTGATCCTGCCCACAATACAAAACGGTTTGAATGACTTTATCAATATCTTGGAAGTCAAGCAGAAAAACTTTGTTATAGCCCGAAAAGTCTCACTTTCAGGTGACTTGAATAACACACAGAACCTGAACAACGAACATATCAAATACAAACCATAAACACTCAGAAAAATATTGCTAGTTACAATAAAATTTGTCCACTCTTTTCCCATTTCATGTAAACAAAACAAAACAAAAATGGTTTTCGAAATGAGGAAAATAGTGTTTCGGTCCTAGTATTACGGTCTAGGCTTCGGTACGATGGGCTCACCGCATCTACAACTCATTAAAAAGATCTATATCGAGGACGGGAAATCCCAGATGAATAGCACAGCTGTTTATGCACATGTCCTTGTTCTTAAGGTTATGAGATTGTTATCATCATCATCATCATCATCATCATCCGGCTCCTTCGCTGAATGGTCAGCGTCGAGGCCTTCCTGGCCGGGTCGGAGTTTTTAATCGCGTCGAGTAATTCCTCCGATCCGGGGACTGGGTGTTTGTCCCAACACTCTCACCCCCCCCCCCCGGCCTCATTTCACGTGCGGTTGGCGTCGGAAAGGACAACCAGCCGTAAAACTGGGTCAAGTACATACATGTGACACAGATCGCGCCCGTGACCTCACCAGAAGAAGAAGAAGAAGATGGTGGTGGTGGTGGTGGTGGTGGTGATTATTGTTTTAAAGTACAACTGGGCAACCATCCTCTATTAACACTAATCAGAGGGTAAAGTGAAAGAGGATCGACACTTCGAAAAATGAAGGTATCGGCCAAAGAAAGACAAGGGCCACGAAGGACGTGAAAAATGAAAGACTTCCTATGTATGTTCTATGAAGTTTATTAAATTATAATAGTCCATGGTTCATATGTTTAGACTTCGGTCTTTCACCGTTGTGTGATGGAGAATAGCAAAGTTAAATCATTTAAGAAATAAAAAAAAAACCAAGAGGGACTCTCCGACACCAATATATTTTAGGCTATACAAATTGTAAATCAATATAGGAACAACTGCCGTTCGATTCTCGACTGGCACATTTTAAGCTAATACAATGCTGCTAGGAAAACACATTTGGAGGAATTTTATCATTGCCATTTTCTTCTTCGATTCTGTGTAATTTCATGCAGTGAGTTTGCGAACGCATAATGTACAGAGTATCTCGTAATTCGCATTTTTACTCTTCAGAATGCATGAGAGATTAACGCTTCCTTCAAATACCATCAAATTTGTTATTACAGCAATCAGCGGATTTTAAAAGGAGGCAACCACTTCCCTAATTCATTATAACGTAATAATTCCAGTCGGAAGGGCCGATGACCTAGAAGTTAGGCCCCTTTAAACAACAATAATCATCATCATCATCATCATCATCATCATCAATTCCAATCTGTGACGACTGTGACGTAAAGGAAGTAATTCGTTTCTCTATCAATGGGCGAGTATTGTTGTAAGTATGTAGCTTGCGTTGTTGGTAACAGGTAGTACTGCAGTGTCAATGAGGGGAGGATTAAGTGATGCCAATTCCGTAAGCTTTCTCTCTGTTACCATGACGATCGTCGTTCAACCTCACGAGGGGACGTAAGGCATAGCAGAGACCGGAGGAGGCTGGTTGGAGTCGCCCTTATTATTTAGATACCGAAACATGTGTAGGGATTGCTGTTATTATTTAATTAACTTTAATTTGTCCAAATAATTGAGCCACTCAGAATTATAAATGTCCTGCTTTTCAGATAATAATGCTAATTAATCTTCCTCATCATACACTTCCCTCCCCAAGCTTTGAACCCACCACTTAAGGTATACAGTATTGTTGAGTTCTCTGTAACTTTGATAACATTAGTTCAGGAAAATAATTAACGAGTCTATTGACGCAAATTGCTTGTTGTACTCTTGTTGTTGCTGTTTTTGTTGTTGGGTAATTGTGTTTTAACTTTGTTATCACACTACTGCAAGTGATCATTGTCACCTGGATATTTCTCAATTGCGATATATTTGTTAATTCATTAATTTGTTAATTAATTAATGTGAACGAGCCAAAAAGTTCAGCTATACCAGAACTGACTGCGTGGGTCAGAATAACTGGATGGGATTAAGGGACGTAGCTTTGTCCTTCACGAACTGGTTACTGAAAGACAATTTCATTAATACATTAGAGGAATGAAAAAAACGGTATTTCATTATTTACGTGGTAGTGATGGTGGTGATTATTGTTTTAAGATGAAGTACAACTGGGCAACCATCCTCTATTAACACTAATCAGAGGGGAAAGTGGAAGGGGTTCGACACTTCGAAAGATGAAGGTATCGACCAAAGAAAACAAGGGCCACGAAGGCTTGAAAATGAAAGACTCTCTAGGCTTTGTAAACCTAATACTGTCGGGATGGGAAAAGAACAAGAGTTGACGAACGGAGGTCAAATAGAATAGGTGAAAGTGAGGAGCCTGGCACAAGTAAGTGGAAGCATTGCTATTTACTTGGTAGACCACAGAAGCACGCAATAGTGAATACAACCCTTCACACCGGGTTGGCGTCAGGAAGGGGATCCGGCCTTAAAACAGGGTTAAATCCACATGTGTGACACAGTTCGCACACGCGACCTCACCAGGGTGTGGGTAAAATTAGAAGAAGAAGATGATTATGATTACTAACTTGGTGGCTAAGTGTGAGTTATGGGACAGTGTATGTGGTTGGAGACACAATGTTGATTAGTACTCAGTCCAGGGGCTTTATGAGCCTAAAGCGAGGATCGGCACGTGAAGGTATGTATTGTTCTCGGCGTTCTTATATAGCAGGCCAGTAAGAAAGTTGAGGTGCGTGCGGCCTTGTAAGGCGTGAGTTGGTACAATAATGAGCAGCTCTCACGTGACTTTCTGTTGGACCACGCGGTCTTAATTTAAATCGTAACTAGCTTCATCGCTAGAAGTGATACCCATATTTTCACATATTATCTGTCTAGCAAAGTTATGAAGGTAAGTTTTCTGTACGTCGTGTTAATGGCTTTTTCAAGCGGTTTTATCGTCATACTACCTCACATAGGTTTACGGTCAGGATGAAATAGGAAAAGGCTAGGACTGGAAATGAAGCACCCAAAATTTCACCTGGTGTAAAAATGGGAAACCACGAAACCCATCGTCAGTATTGCCATTGGTGGGTCCTCTCCATCCACTAATCAGAAAGGAAAATGGAAGAGGTCCGATCTTTCGAAGAGCGAAGGTATCTGTAACAGGAAGGTGGTGGTGGTGGTGGTGGTGGTGGTGGTGGTGGTGATTATTGTTTTAAGTGGAAAAATGACTAGGCAACTATCCTCTATATAACACTAATCAGAGAGAAATAATGGAAGGGATCCTACTCTTCAAAAAATGAAGGTATCGGCCAAAGGAAGACAAGGGCCACAAAGGACGTGAAAATGAAAGACTCCTTAGGCCTCGAGTGCTCGAATACCGTCGGGGTCGGAAAAGAACAAAAGTTGACCAAGGGAGGTCGGATAGGATAGATATCTCTTACGACAGGCAGGGGATACTGAGGGTGTTCTGCATCAGAAAGGTAAGGGTCACAAAGGGCCAAAATGAAATACTCCGTAGGCACTGTAAACCTAATACCATCGAGGTAGAAAACAGCTGAAGACCAAGGAAGATTGGACAGAAAATGTGATGAAAGTGACCAGCCAGACGCAAGTGGAAGCAGTGTCAGACTCGGTTAGGGGCTACGTGGTTACCAACCTACACTCCTAAGTTCAGAGTCCCTTAGCAAAATGAAGGTATCGGCAAAGAAAAGGAAAGGGAAGGGAAGGGAAGGGAAGGGCAACGAGAGCGTGAAAAATAAAGTTACATCTTACGTCAGACAAGGGACATCGTGGACAACAATAGGGGTAATCACCACTTAAACTTCACCAGTACTCAGTCCTGCTCCTTGACTTAATGGTACAGAAAACTTACCTTCATAACTTTGCTTTCGAGCAATGGTTTAATTCGTTTGGAATCAGTTTATAGAGTCAACCTATCTTAGTTCTTGAACACTTGCAATAAACTACGAACCACCACAGAAAACACGCAGTAGTGGCGACAGGAAAGGCATCCGGCCGTAAAACAAGGCCAAGTCCAGATGTGAGAGACTGTTCGCACCCGCAATGTGTAGAAGAAGATGTGATGTTTGAACTCTCGGGCAAATCTTCCAGAGATTGATCGCATGCGATAAAACAGAGAAGTAGGTGAGGAAGAGGTCGACAGTACTTACCACGTCTTCGAAGATCTCGTCCATTCGCTTCTCTACATCCTTCCCTTTCTTGCTGCGGATGAGGAGATACACGGTATTGATACCCGGACAGGTCCTCAGTAACTTCTGGAGCAATACTTTGCCCATAAAACCCGTACCTCCCGTTATCAGGATGGTGGACCCATGATAGAACTCCTGAATGGGAGTGCCCGTAACTTCTGTACCTTGCAACATTTCTTCTGTCGTGATCATTTTCTTGAAATAAAAGCCTGCAACAGAGACGAAAAATATGCTTAACAACGATTGTAAAGAATGGCTCCACAATAATATTTAGGCTGTAAATCAAGATCATATTGTTATTTATGTACCTCCTTTGGTGTTAATGGCTTTTTCAAGCGGTTTTATCGTCGATGCAGGTCTTTTTATTTGACTTCCGTAGGCAACGATGCTCTATGAACACTAACCAGACGGGAAAAATGCAAGGGCTCCGACCTTTTGAAAAATGAAGGTGTCGGCAAGAGAGAGAGAGAGAGAGAGAAGGGCCACGAAGGGCGTAAAAATGAAAGACTCGCAAACCTAATACGTCGGGGTCGTGAGAGAACAAGAGTTGGACACGAAAGATGGCAGTGAGGAGTCTAATCAAGTAAGGGGAAGCGATGCCAGACCGTGACGGCCAACCCACGCTCCCAAGTTGAGAGCTCCCCTCTAAGTCGCGCTTTACATCAGGCAGGGGATACCGTGGACGTATTCTACCACCTCTATCCACTCGGACTTCGAAGACTGAAAGCCGGAAGGGATCACGGTCTATTATGAAAGCGTAAGCAGGGACCTATTTGCATGTATAAAGCAGAAATAATCGTTTATGAATCTTTTTTTTTTTTTGCTAGTTGTTTTACGTCGCACCGACACAGATGGGTCTTATGGCGACGATCGGATAGGGAAGGTCTAGGAGTGGGAAGGAAGCGGCCGTGGCCTTAATTAAGGAACAGCCCCAGCATTTGCCTGGTGTGAAAATGGGAAACCACGGAAAACCATTTTCAGGGCTGCCGACAGTGGGGTTCGAACCTACTATCTCCCGAATACTGGATACTGGCCGCACTTAAGCGACTGCAGCTATCGAGCTCGGTTTTATGAATCATACTATAGCTAGTACTACAATTACCTGACCGACTTCAGGGAACTTATTAATCATGGACGTAACAGTAAACACATTTTTGTGCCTGCAATCAGAAATTAGGATCTACGGTTCATGATCACTTTTTTTTACACCAGGTGAAATTTTGGGTGCTTCATTTCCAGTCCTAGCCTTTTCCTATTTCATCCTGACCGTAAACCTATGTGAGGTAGTATGACGATTGCATGATAACAATGACTTGATTTAAAGACCAAAGGCAGGCATTTATACAAGTAGAGGCACATGCTTCCCCTAGTGCACCGTCACTGCATTGTCTTACATAGGAGGTTTGTAGCGATGTCTGAAGTTTCACTATCCGCCAGCGCCTAGGAAATGTGTAGCAATCCAACTTATGGCCACGGCCGCTTCCTTCCCTCGTCCTTGTCTATTCCTTCCATTCTTCCCATCCCCCCATAAGGCCCCTATTCAGCATAGCAGGAGAGGTTCTCTGGGCGATGTACTGGTCCTCCTGCCGAGTTATATCCCCGACCCAAAGTTTCACGCTCCAGGACACTGTCCTCGAGGCGGTAGAGGTGGGATTCTTCGCTGAGTCCGCGGGAAAAACCATTGGTCCTCCTATATAATTATTACTTCATAGTTAAAATTTATGAAGTAAGTTTGCGACCAAGGTTCTGCCAGCAGAGTTAGGCACTGCTTCCACTTACTTTTGTCAGACTCCTCGCTTTCATCTTTTCTATCCGACCTCTCTTGGTCAACTCTTGTTCTGGTCCGACCCCGACGGTATTAGACTTTCTTTTTCTGATACCGTACCTTCATTCTTCGAAGTTTCGGGTCTCATCCATTTTCCTTCTGATTATTGTTAATGGAGGATGGTTGCCCAGTTGTACTTCCTCTAAAACAATAATCGCCACCACCACTTTTTCCTTGCCTAACAACATTAGGATTGTTTCGTTTCAAAATATTTCATGGCCCTCTCCTTTTCTAAGCTGATACGCTTAATCTTCGAGAGGGTACAACTCTTCCTCCTTCTCCTTTGATTAGTGTTATTACTGACCGAAATTGGCTTCGCAGTACAGTTCATTTAACTATAAATTTGCTTTGGGGAAATGGTAGGTTCGAACCCCAACTAAGACAGTCCTCAATAATATATTTTTGTATAGTTTCTATATGCACTGCAGACAGATACTGGGTCTGTACCTTACTTAAGGTCGCAGTTGCTTCGTTTCTAGCCCAGATCTTTCCTATCCCAGCGATGCAGTAATTGTACCTAAATGACGTTAACCGGCTAGCGAAAGGAGGTGTTAAGAGCAGTTGACAACCTCTTGCCCCTTAAAAAGAAAACCCACGACCACCAAACGTAACACATTTTTCCAGACCATCTGAGAATGTATTCCAAAGAAACTTCATTAGAAACCAACCAATTTTCGAATAAATTCTCAAGACAAGGAGAAATGTAATTCTATGTTGCGATAACTGTTAATCTGAAACGGCTAAGGCTATAGATGTAGTCTTTGTGATATTAATCGAAGATTATAATGATGGTAATAAGGTCATCACCAGGGCCAGGATTTTGATGACCTATGTTTAAAAATGATCTATAAAATGACGACAGAAATCCAGTAAAATGATCCAAGAACTTTTATAATGTTAAATGAAATTTTACAACCAATTTACTAATTGAGATGGTATAGCCCATATTCATGTTATGGACATTATAATGAACTTTTGGTATTTATCCATGTCAAGAAAACAAGATGAAATTCTTTACGTTTCGCAGGGAACTTTGCCTCACGTCTTCAGAAGAAAATCTCGACTGTTCGCGAGGAAGACTTCTACAATTGGATGTGTCTTTCCTGGAATGTGGACTGGACATATATAAGAAGTAAGTGCTGACAAAGTCCCCAGATTGACAAAGCGCTGTGAAGATTCTCAAGTCTACGTATTCATCATTTAAAATTGCGATAATATCCAATACAACACGCGTAAATGCTTTAAAATCCTCAAACATGTAAGAAAATGACTCATAAAGCATAAAATAGCCTAACAAATCCCATAAAATGACCAAATAATAACGTATAATTTTAGAAAATGACCTAACAATATAAAATGGCAAAATTTAACAAAAAAAAATGAGCTATTCAATTAGCATTTCTACAATGTGGGAACTATGATCAGGATTTCTATGCAAGTTAGCAATGTGTGTTGTGAACCAATTAAAATATGACATGTCCTCAAAATCCTAGCCCTGTTCATCACCATCATCACGTGCTACCTTCTAGATTGTAAACATAGCAAATTTAAGTCGTTAGTTGGGCTACGTTTACGCTTCTGTGAGTACTATACTTTTATAAATACTGTAGTAGAACGGTACCACTTACTTTCTAATACTGGTTTTAATTTCCGCTATAAGATGTACTTATCTACCGAAATAATTTCATCATGTCCTGTTAAGGAAAGCCCCCGTTGCGTTTAGTTCTGTTACGTAGTATCTTTCTTATACAATAAATGTATGATAGAGTTCACTTTCAGGACATTTACCAAATCAACAAGGAGAGAATTAACATCTTGTAGTGCATAATACTGCATGTGTGGCTCCTTGGCTGAAGGATCAGCGTCACGGCCTTCTGTTCATAGACCGAGCGAGTCGACCATGCGGTTATAGGCGCGCAGCTGTGAGCTTGCCTTCGGGAGGTAGTGGGTTCGAACCCCACTGTCGGCAGCCCTGAAGATGGTTTTCTGTGGTTTCCCATTTTCGCATCAGGCAAATGCTGGGACTGTACCGTAATTAAGGTCATGGCCGCTTACTTCCCACTCCTAGCCCTTTCCTATCCCATCGTCACCATAAGACCTCTCTGTGCGACGTAAAACAAATTGTAAATAAAATTCTGTTCAAAGGGTCCTGGTTTAGATTCTCGGTGGGATCGGATATTTTAGGCGCGTCTGGTTAATTCCTCTGGCTCAGGAACTGGAAGTTTGCGGTTGTCTTAAACACACACACACACACACACACACACACACACACACACACACACACACACACACACACACACACATATATATATACATATATTACCAACCACCACAGAAACACGCAGTAGGTTGGTGGTCATTATCGTTTTAAGGTAAGTCTAGCATTACTTCCACTCTCTTGTTTCCATGTGGTGAACTTCCCGGGAAGTTCCTTAGTTCTGTTATATGAAGTTCGTTATAAACTTTGATTCACGTTATCAAAGTATCTCGAATTTCGATATAGATTAAAATGAAGACTTCTGTCATGTTTTATCTGACAACATTCGCCTAGGAGTTTTTATTTGGGGAAAACTATGTTCAAGTTGAGTTTCTCAAGGAGTAGGCCCATATGGGAAGGATCATGTTGGAAACCTTGAAATATTCTATAACTTCGCGGGCAAAGAGTTAGTTTCATATTCAGATATCAGATGTCAATGGTTCAGATTATCCACCATAAATGATAAAAAATAAATTATGTGTAGTCAGGGAAGAACGATAGTTACCTAACTGTACTTCCCTTTAAAGCAATAAAACCCCACCGGGCTGAGTGGCTCTGACGGTTAAGGCGTTGGCCTTCTGACCCCAACTTGGCAGGTTCGATCCTGGCTCAGCCCGGTGGTATTTGAAGGTCTTCAAATACGCCAGTCTCGTGGCGGTAGATATACCGTCGCATAAAAGAACTCCTGAGGGACAAAAATCCGGCACATCGGCTCTCCGAAACCGTAAAAGTAGTTAATGGGACGTAAAACACATATTATTTTTTATAGTTTTTTGCTATTTGTTTTACGTCGCACCGGCACAGATAGGTCTTACGGCGTCGATGGGATAGGAAAGGCCTAGGAGTGGGAAGAAAACGGCCGTGGCCTTAATTAAGGTGCCTGGTGTGAAAGTGGAAAACCACGGAAAACCATATTCAGGGCTGCCGACAGTGGGGTTCGAACGTACTATCTGCCGGATGCAAGCTCACAGGCGCGTACCCCTTACCGCACGAACTTCATATAACAGAACTAAGGAACTTCCCGGGAAGTTCACCACATGGAAACAAGAGAGTGGAAGTAATGCTAGACTTACCTTAAAACGATAATAATAATAATAATAATAATAATAATAATAATAATAATAATAATAATAATTATTATTATTATTATTACAATAAAAACCCACCACCACCAATCCTCTAAGGACTACTGATAAGCGAATCACGTTACAAATTATCGTTTCTGAGCGATTTAGAATGTTATTACAGTTTTTGACGAAGAGATTGACTGGACAAGAAATGTTTGTTATAATCATGCACATTTAAAATCAATGGTTCAGGAGCGACTTCTTAATTAGAGCAGAGGTCAAATAATTATTTGTTTACACTGACTTACGTACAGTATTATGAAGACAAACTTCTCAAAACTTGAAAACTTTAGGTGTCATTTAAGGAAGTTTGAAGATGGCAGTACTGCAGCTATCAAGAGTAAAACAAGGGCACTAAGGTCTACCCACTGCCCGTGATAGGTTCGATGAAGTCGCTTTTCGGAAGCCGACAGATCCACAGTGGAAATTTCGACATCTTTTTGTGGACAAAAGGGCTATACAGGGATGTAGCCAGGGGAGGGGGTGGGGGGTGGGGTTACTGGGGGTTAGACCCTCCATGAAAATTAAAAAAAAAAACTTAAACTGACAATAAACAATAAACTAAATAGACATTCAGAACCAAAAGATCTTTGAATATATTTTGTAACAAGTCTAGAAAGTTGGATTTTAGATGGTAAACTGAACATACAATTCGTTGTAAAACTGTTGACCTGGAACATATTGTTCTTGTTCTGTATTTTAATGTAAGATTTTGTAGTGTACTGCTGTCTGAATATCGACATAATTGACTTGTATCAGTGTCCTTATAATGACAAGACTTACATGCGCACACCACTCACTCACAAGCACCTTTATTGTGTTCTATCGGTGGCGTGCCAGATGCGACCGTGCCGCATGCGACCCGTGCCACTAGCGACCGCATAATCTTTAACCGTGCCGGATGCGACCGGCGTTGACAAGCAAATTGTCATTTGATAAGTTGTGTCATCACCCAAGATAAGGTAATCTAAACGAAGAGCAATGCCATTTCAATAGTCCTATAAGCAGCTACTACCCCTACTTTACATAACACTTCTGGGAGAAACTCGTTTTACAACACGAAACATGGTGATGCGTTTACGTCTTTTCCCACCGGGCGAGTTCGCCATGCGGTTAGAGGCGCGCGGCCCTGAGTTTGCATCCGGGAGATAGTGGGTTCGAATCCCACTGTCGGCAGCCCTGAAGATGGCTCTCTGTGGTTTCCCATTTTCACACCAGGCAAATGCTGGGGCTGTACTTCAAGACCAGGGCCGCTTCCTTCCCATTCCTAGCCTTTTCCTATCCCATCGTCGCCTTAAGACCTGTTTGTGTCGGTGCGACGTAATGCCACTAGCAATAAAAAAGATCCTAATTCTCTGAAATTATTTACGACTTACGCGTACTTATCGTGTCCTATTAGTACCAGGAGTGTCCGAGGACGTGTTCGGCTTACCTGGTGCAGGTCTTTCTACCTGACTCCCTTGGGCGGCCTGCGCGTCTGGATGTGGGATTATGATAATGAACTAGGGAGAGATGAAACCCGGTTTCGGCACGTAGCCTACTCCTCTCGAATAATACCAAGGGGTCTGCTCAATGCTTTACGTCGCCATCCGACGGCCGAATTACCATCAACAGCATCATATCCCCTCACTCCATTTGAACACTGCGAAAAGGTTTGGATTTGAATCCCGGCTTTTGGCATGCAATCTAGTGATTAGAAACTGTCTACCACCAACTTTCCTACCTTGCCGGCCAACATTCTGATGGTGATTTTTTTTTTCCATCTAGGCTAAGTGGCTCAAACGGCTCAGACGGTTGAGATGCTGGTCTTCCGACTCGAACTTGCCAGGTTCGATCCTGTCTCAGTCCGGTGGTATTTGAACGTGCTCAAATACACCAGCTTTGTGTCGGTGGATTTACTGGCACGTTAAATAAGACCTGCGGGACTAAATTCCGGCACGTCGGCGTCTCCTTAAACCATAAAAGTAGTTACTAGGACGTAAAGCCAGCAACATTATTATATTTTTCTTTCGACCAACGGCACTCGAACCTGCTAACAACGGTGTCAGACCTTTATTTTAGAAAAGACCAAGTTAGCTACTTATAAGCAATCTGCCACTTGGTGACAGCCCTTGATGCAGATCAATTGTGATTGATGGGTCGCATGCGGCACGATGCTTTTCCGCTCGGTCGCTATTGGCACGAGAATGGCGGGGTCGCATCCGGCACGGTCGCATCTGGTACGTAACCGTTCTATCATCATTTTGTAACTATAACCCCCCTCATCGGCCGATCCTGACGACGCTACTGGGGCTATATCATTACAATCTGCTGAGAAAATCATAGACATTGTACAGGTATGAAGATACTTGGAATTGTAGCCCAATTACCAATTATTATCCAGATTATAAAATATTGTGATCTAGACACTGACTTAAAGTAGTATGCAGCTGGTTTGTAAGTGATTCTCTTTTCCTTTAGTGTATCCCTGAAATGAATGAGATTGTTTCCCGTTTAGTTCCATGGTGATATACATGTTGCTATTACCTACCAGTATGTCAAACTCACTGAGACTCATACACTACAAATCCCGCGAGAAAAACTTTCATAAGGTTCGTCACAGGGATTGACTGTATAATGAATGTTATTGTCTGCATCACTTTCATACAGTCGAAAAGGTGACGACCGACGGTCAGGAAACACCACAGCTATCAGCATAAATGGATCCAGGTGGATTATTATTATTATTATTATTATTATTATTATTATTATTATTATTATTATTATTATTATTATTATTATTATTATAGCTCCTTCTGGGGATCAGTGGTGGAGTGTTAGCTTCCGGAGTCAAGACATCCACGGTATCCCCTGCCTGTCGTAGGAGGCGATTAAAAGGAGCTTCAGGGGCTCTTAACTTGGGAGCATGGGTTGGCGATCATGGGACCCTTGACTGAGTCTTGGCATTGCTTCCACATACTTGCGCCAGACTACTCACTTCCATCTATCCTACCCGACCTCCCTTGGACAACTCTTATTCTTTTCCGACCCCGACGGTATTATTTTTCCGAGGCCTAGGGAGGAATGGCTGAATGGTCAGTGTACTGGCTTTCGGTTCAGAGGGTCCCGGATTTGATTCCCGGTCGGGTCGGGGATTTTAACCTTCATTGGTTAATTCCAATGGCTCGGGGGCTGGGTGTTTGTGCCGTCCCCAACATCTCTGCAACCCACACACCACACGTAACACTATCCTCCACCATAATAACATGCAGTTACCTATACATGGACCCTCATCGGAGGGTATGCCTTACAAGGGCTGCAGCCGGCTAGAAATACCCACACAAAATTAATTAAACGCCCTTCGTGGCCCTTGTCTTTCTTTGGCTAATGAAAAAAAAAAATGAAATGGCGTATGACTTTTAGTGCCGGGAGTGTCCGAAGACATGTTCGGCTCGCCAAGTGCAAGTCTTTTGATTTGACGCCCGTAGGCGACCCGCGCGTCGTTATGAGGATGAAATGATGAAGACAACATACACACCCAGTCCCCGTGTCAGCGAAATTAATCACTGGTGGTTAAAATTCCTGACCCTGCCGGGAATCGAACCCGGGACCCTTGTGACCAAAAGCCAGCACGCTAACGATTTAGCCGTGGAGCCGGACCTTTGGCTAATATCTTCACTATTCGAAGCGTCGGATCCCTCCTATTTTTTTCACTCTGATTAGTGTTAATAGAGCATGGTTGCCCGATTACACTTCCTCTTAAACAATAATCACCACGCCCATCCGGAGCCAAGTTGGCGAGCTCGATCCTGGCTCAGCCCGGTGGTATTTGAAGGTGCTCAAATACGTCAGCCTCGTCTCGGTAGATTTAGTGGCACGTTAAAAACTCCTGCGGGACAAAATTCCTCCACCTCGGCGTCTCCGTAAATCGTAAAAGTAGTTATTGGGATGTAAAATTATTATTATTATTATTATTATTATTATTATTATTATTATTATTATTATTATTATTAGCTTCCTGAGACTAAGATCGCAGAAGTTGTAGGATTTTTGAATGGCGGAAAAATGTCAATTCGACTCTCTGTATCATACGCCGTTGACATGTAAAAGATAGATCGCCCATAAAGAATTCTGATTTTCCTGTCATATGTTAGTGGAAAATGGAACATGAAAATTGACACACAGACAGCCTAAATGTGTCGTCAAATCAAAATTCCCACACACGGTAGCTGAGGCCATACGATTATTATTATTATTATTATGATGATGATGATGATTATTATTATTATTATTATTATTATTATTATTATTATAATTTCAGGGAATATTTCTTGAGTAATTATTGTAAACTTAATTCTGAATTGACATTGCTATACGAAATTAAAACAAAAATATATGGAATGAAAAATGGATATAATATATACTGCTAACACTGTGACATGAAAAACAAGCCTGTGAAATACTAACATGTATATTGTCGTTCAGCATACCTAAATTTAGCGTAGTTTAATGTACAGAATTTTAGTATATGAAGAAAGCAAATGTTGTTGCCCAGGATGATATTAATTGCTTTCACGTACGGGCCCTTAACCTCATACTGAATGAACTTTTCTAGATTAATATGCTGTGAGCTCACCTCTAGATCAGAGGCACGGTATTTTCGATTTCTTTCACCATCCTGACCATTCGTTTCCATCTCCAGATTGCACTTTAGAACACTAACATTGTCAGCATATCCAATTACACACACTTTAAGGTGACATGTTGCAGACTAAATGAAACTGCTCGCGAGGGAATGGGGTCAGCGGTGATCTAGAGTGGGGCATGAGAGGGGTTTCTTGGCCCTCTGCCCTCATACTTTTCCCACTGGCTGGCAGGTTGTCTTCGAAAGCGTTAGAAAGCCTCGTCTTCCCCCACGAGGCTTTGCGCGGTTACTCGAGCACATTTCTCCATCAAGGCGGTACGGTATGGATGTTGTAACACAACACACCGCGTTACGTAGATGCGGGATCGGTTTTTCTTGTCACAAAGGTGTCAACTCTACTAGTCTGAACACCGCCGGATAACTTGTTTCATCATTACGATCACTTAAAACGAAGTTAATTTGTCAATTTTTTTTATCGTGTTCAGAAATTTTACGAAATGAACCTGATTAAATTGAGAAACCAATTAATGTTGTCGAACTTGTACAATAAGTGGTAGAATTTCTCGGAAACTCGTGTTGAAGGCAGTTCTTGTAACTTCGAAGTATGTGGAACTGGCTGATACCTAAACCAGAGATTTCAACAACACTTTCTAGCTTATTTATTTTGTATTATGTAACACGGTATTATTGGTATAACCGGAATTAATAACCGGGCAAGCCAATTATGGAGTTCACCTACTTACTTACATTTTTGTAATGAATGCTTACCAACACGCTTTGATTTTGAGGATTTGTCGGTGGAGGACACGGTAGTCTAGCTGTGCCTGACATTGTTTGCATTTTCTTGACCCTTTATTCCCTCCAACCTTTCATCTCTAATCTTCCTTAATTTCATTACTTTATTTACAAAATGTTGGAATGAGTTACAGTTTTACCGAGCACTGTGATAGATACATTTTTAACAGTACGGAAGGAAAGAGTATTCTTGTGGAGGCGGATTTAAAAGAGAGGAGTCCAGAAGGGAATGTGGGAGAAGAGAGGCTATTTAGGAAAGGATGATAAACGATACATGTAGATTATTATAGAGTGATGGTAATCGGGAGAACAAAGATTTTTGTGCGATGAATGTCTTGGGGGTTGAACATAAAACAGGTTTTGTTGAAAGGCGCTTGCGTTTTGTGGGACCACGAAGGTTTAGTTGCGGTATGATAGTAGGTCACGATATCTCAAAAATGCCGGCGTGGCGCTGATGGTCGCTTGGTTAGTGTGCAAGCTTCTAAACACAGGAATTCTCGCCGGAAATCGAACCTAAACTCCTCAGTCTGACGACCAGAACGCTGAATATTCAGCCACTGTGGTAATAATAATAATAATAATAATAATAATAATAATAATAATAATAATAATAATAATAATAATGCGCCTTCCATTTAACAAACCCTGAGTTACTTTGATGTTTTAACTTAAACATGTTAACAATTTTGTCCTGGAAGATATTCTTTAATGAGACAGTAAATCTACACGTATAGGTCTCTTCTGTAGGCTATAGAAGACTCAAACGAGGGCTTCGATCCCGCAACACTGGGCAGGCAGAGAAAGTGAGTGCCTAAACCTTTATATCAGTCATTTATGCCTCACTGTCTCTCATTCTCATCAACCTGTCTAAATCGCGGACAGCAGGCGTGAACGATAGTTCAATAATATTCCTACTAGATATTTTATCAAAGTAGTCGTGGTTTGAATTCTAATCAACGGCTGTGAGATTTTCGAAATGGAAAGACGATTCCTTGTGGGTCGCATTTCACGAAAATTTTTTGGTCCTGTGATGAATAGTCACTCAAAAGTAGCCGAGTTTATTCTAGAACAAACAACATTAGAAGCGACAATGCGGGATAGGAGGCACGTTTTCCAGATGCGTGAAGTGTACAAGTCTGATGATCACAATAACTTTGACCTCAATGGAAGCAGAAGAAGAAGAAGAAGAAGTTTATGTCAGTTACGTAACAATATAAAAGCAGATGGTGAAGTTTGTTTTGTTTTTCTTATCGAGCCTATTGTATCCTAATACAAAGGTAGATGGATACAATTCTCCGTGTTTACGACCGCGACAGACACTCCTCACTTTCTCCTTCTAGCAGACAACAGCAGTTACGACATTGCCTTGCGAGCTGTAGCCTGCCTCTTTCGGGCAAGGGCAAGGCTTTTATGTACCTGAGGTAAGTGTTAAGGCCATTGTGGAGTGGTTACTCGGATAGGCAACCAACTTATCCTTACCAAGAGTGAATTAATTCATTACCTGAAACCGATATTAGGCTACGGTTTGTTTATTGAATATCACCTTATTGGAAGTGTCTAGTATACTGTATTATGTTCGTCATATTTCATTTCGTCAAGTACGGGCCTAACTCTGTCCGCCTCTGTGGTGTAGTGGTTAGTGTGATTAGCTACCATCCCCGGAGACCCGGGTTCAATTCCCGGCTCTGCCACGAAATTTGAAAAGTGGTACGAGGGCTGGAACGGGGTCTGTTCAGCCTCGGGAGGTCAACTTAGTAGAGGGGGGTTCGATTCCCACTTCAGCCATCCTCGATCCATCCCACTTCTCCTCCAGGCAAATGCCGGGATGGTACCTAACTTAAGGCCACGGCTGCTTTCTTCCCTCTTCCTTGTCAATCCCTTCCGATCTTCCCATCCCGCCACAATGTCCCCGTTCAGCATAGCAGGTGAGACCGCCTGGGCGAGGCATTGGTTTTCCTCCCCAATTATATCCCCTCCGAACCAAAGTCTCACGCTCCAGGATACTGCCCTAGAGGCGGTAGAGATGGGACCTCTCGCTGAGTCCGAGGGAAAATCTAACCCTGGAAGGTGAACGGATTAAGAAAGAAAGAAACAGAGAAAGAAATAATAACCAATTTTACGAAGTTTAATAAGACATTTATTATAATATTATAATATATAATATCTGATGGTGCCCCTCGGGTTATCTCAGGTGGTAGAGCCCTGACCCTCTGAATTCAGATAGGTGTGTTTGATCCCAGCTGTCTGGCTCCGTGGCTGAATGGCCAGCGCCTTGGCCTTCAGTGCTCGGGGTCTCGGGTTCGATTCTCGGCCAAGTTGGTTTCAGGATTTTAATCTTAAACGGCTAATTCTTTTGGCCCGGTAACTGGGCGTTTGTGCTGTCCCGAACATTCATGCAACTCATACACCGCACTCAACACCATCCTCCGCCACAATAACACTCATTTTCCTAAACATAGCAGATGCCACCCACTCTCGTCTGAGGGTCTGCGTTACAAGAGCTGCGACAGGCTAGCGGTAACCACACGAAATTATAATTTCTGCCTCAGCTCTGTGGTATTTCAAGGTGTTCAAAAGACACTAGCTTCGTGCATCTGAAAACCATAACATTTGTGGGTTGTAAAACGATTATTATTATTATTATTATTATTATTATTATTATTATTATTATTATTATTGTTATTATTAACTTATAAGGCTGCGGAATGTGGCCCGATTTGCTCTAAAATAAAAGACCATGTTACTTTAGGTTTGGGTAGCGGCGACACGTAATACAAATAAACCAGAAGAATTATTAATAGTGACATTTTACAACATGCTATCTGCCTTACCATCAGGTTATAATTTACTGTCGTAAGGAAGAAATATCGTTGCTGACAAGGCAAGGCTAGCGGTTTCATCGCAATTATTCTTCTATTGTGAACAATAGAATTTTGCCTCGGCAGTAAGGATGCTGTTGGAATAACGAATACAGAGTGATTCAAAATAACACCGACAACGCTTAGTATGTTGTTTGGCACGGCGAACTAACCATTTTTCAAACGGGGACCCATGTTCGAAAATGCATCGTTTTCGCACTATCGGGCGTCAAAATTTGACAACGCTTTCGGTAAGGTTATGGGCATACCTTCCACTTTTTGTCAAAAAAACCTATACAAAGCCAACAGGATCATCACACCGTGCGTTAAATTAGAAAAGCGTACCTAAGTGCAGAGTGTACATCGGCGGTGCAGAAATGGCGCACATTGTATGCTCAGTGTTCCATACCCCAAACAAAAATATCGAAGTGTAAGATCTGGTGACTGTGGTGGCATCCAAGCCATGAATTTTTGGATTCTCTCTTGAAATATGATGAGTCTACCGTCACGCACAACATACTATGCTTTGTCATTTATTTTGAATCACGCTGTATATACCGTACATTTGTTTCTGGGGCTAGGGAACAAACAGTCCTCTCTTGTCTGTATACTTCGTGACAAAGGAAGTAAGAAAGTAAGCAACTATGCGACAGTTGCCATAGTGATCAGAGCCATGGATCCTCCATCTTTACGTGGATTCTGAAACCTTTGCGCGTTTCGCTTCATATAACAACATTTCATATGCATTAGTCAGAATTTGAACCGCGGCTGCCTTGGTCAGAAGTTAGTGATAATTAGAGTCCGGATTATTAGGTGCTGATAGGTTAGAATGCAAACTTACTTAAGCCAGTAACAAGTATACCCTACACTGTACAGCGGTTATGCTATGAGATTTGCATAGATATTAGGGGTACAACCTATAGAACCCCTTGAATTTATGCTACTCTTCCTACGTCATGGTACAACAGGTTGTACGACACTTACTACAAACCAAATTACTTTGCATTCTAACCTATTACCACCTACAAATCCGAGGTATAGTGATAATATTGTAAACTTGGAGATATCCAGTGTTGTCTTGCCGTCAGTACTGACTGTCGTAATCTTGTTTGATGTTATACTCAGATAAATTATCCTAGGACAATAACAGGTCTTATGTCCTATTATTACATTAAGTGTGTATAGAAAGTTGCGCTCAGAACGGCTGAAAAATGTTCCAATCTACCGTATTTGTGCTACTAAGTTTCAGTTTTCGAGTGCTCTTGGCTATGTAAGTTTAATGCTCGATAATGGAAGTCTTCATGAGCAAAGTGCTGAAATGATACGAGGAGTGTAGTAATAAACGCGCATGAAGATAATGAAATGTCTAGAAATTCTTAGATCATTTTTTTATGTTAGTAAATTTATTGATGGGTGCGCCTAAAATGAAGCCTAAATCCATCTCTGGTGAGGTCTTTACTGTATCTGCCGGGCTGAGTAGCTCAGAAACCGAACACCGAATAAGTAATAACATTATTATTATTATGATTATTATTATTATTATTATTTACTGTATCTAGAGCAAGTTTATAACGTTCATCGATTTGTCTCACTTTGATCATTGACTTATAATAATAATAATAATAATAATAATAATAATAATAATAATAATAATAATAATAATAATAATAATAATGCACATGGCCCGAATGAATTCAACACGGTTAACCAACCGCATTTTCACTTTCTTCCAAGAGAAAAACGCAAAGGGGGCATGGTTTAGTGAGGTACAGAAAGATCTACAGGAGATTGGGATCTCATTTGAAGATATCCAGGAGCGTGTCCCACTTAAGAAAAAACTCCAAGAACATCACAGTTTCCTACCAAAGCCGAAGATGAAAACTGGAAAGGCATGGACGGAAGAGCGAAAGGAGCGACACCGTATACGAATGAAGGAATAATGGACGAACATTAAAGCTCAAAGGAAACAGCTGAAATGGCGTGGTCCTTAGTTGGCCGAAACGGAATAATAATAATAATAATAATAATAATAATAATAATAATAATAATAATAATAATAATAATAATAATGTGACTGAGATACAAGCGATAATAGTAATACCATTCCTTAAGCTGCCAATTCCTGTTGGTGTGAAGGCTTGGCAGACTCATACGTAACAGTACATTCTGATTCGGTGTGGAAAGCAACGGAAAACAACCTCGCTACTATGTCTCTTAGTTGATGACTAGGCTATTAGAGATGATGGTAGAGCTCCTAGGGATTCAAGTAGCACATATTCGCAAAATGATGTTCTGAAAAATTACAGAGACGTACAGTAGTTAGGAACAGGAAAATATTGAGCTAAATACAACGATAAATTTCGGTTTGCTCCATAATAGCAGCTGTTTTGGTTGGAAAAGAGCAAGAAAATTATATTTTGGAATTCTTCTAGGTATCAGTGATCTGATGGTGGTGGTAGTGGTAGTGGTGACTTTTGTTTTGAGAGGAAGTATTCAGTGATTTGTAGGAATGACTAATTATCCATTTCTGCCTGAATTACTTACGAATAATATGATAAATTATGCATAATAATAATAATAATAATAATAATAATAATAATAATAATAATGCCATTGGTTTTACGTCCCACAAACTTTTAAACAGTTTGGAAAACGCCCAGGCGCCGTAATTTGGTCCCGTAGGACCGGAGTGGCCGCGCTACAGCTATGGAGTCAAGTTCTGGATTCGGGAGGTGAGTGGGTTTGAACCTCACCGTCGGCTGTCCTGTTGTTTCCCATTTTCACTTCCAGGCAAATGTCGGGACAGTTCCTATTCATAGACCACGACCGATTCCTTCCATCTCGTTATCCAGTTTCATTCACCATGATTTATTTCTTCTTTAGTTCCCCAACTGAGGCTGGTAACAGGAAGTGCATCCGGCCGTAAAAGCATGTCATGTAATTTCATCTCACCTCATCCTCGACCCCATATCAGGAAGCGGGATTAAGAGGTATATATAACAACTTCCCAAAGACATGGGTTTCTAAAAGACAAAGTATACGGAGCACCTCTTCCTTCTCTCCTTCTTTTCTTCTATTTAAGAGAATTTCTTAAGGTCACTTTAGCCATGTCCATAAAGATAGTTCCTTAATATGAAATTTGAGCCATTTGAGGCCATTAATGCTATAATATTACGGTTTTATTCGTCCGACTCGTTGGCTGAATAGTCAGCGTACTGGCCTTCGGTTCAGAGGGTCCTGGGTTCGATTCCCAGCCGGGTCGGGGATTTCAACCTTCATTGGTTAAATCCAGTGGCCCGGGGGCTGGGTGTTTGTGCTGTCCCCCACATCCCTGCAACTCACACGCCAAGCATAACACTATCCTCCACCACAATAACACGCAGTTACCTACACATGGCAGATGCCGCCCAACCTCATCGGAGGGTCTGCCTTACTCGGCTAGATATAGCCACATGAAATTTATATTTCATTTAGGGTTTTATTCATGTAGAGTCATGAAACAAACACATTAATTAATCTAAGGAAAAATCTTCGGTCCAGTTTGCACAGAAGGAATCTTGAAGGAAAGGAAATATCGTGAGCTATATCGGCATTCTCACAACATTGATTGAAATTCTACGGTCTCATTTTCAGAATGAACAGTGACAGACTGACTAAAATAATAATTCTCAAGCTTACCCTCTTAGTGAAAGTCAAGAACAACGGGTTATTTTTGAGACAGACCCAAAACTATAAACAACAAAACTTGGACAGAAGAACGCAAGAGAAATTTCAGTGTGAAGATGCTATTTTTGGAAAGGAAGAAAGCAAACAACACATCAGCTAATAAGTTCAATGATGCTCCTCAGCTGGGCAGAACGATGTAAAGGAATGAAAAGTATGCCCCAGGACATACCGGCAAATATACTGCTGAAGGTCTATCGCTGTGCTTGTATTGTATAATATCACAAACTTAAGCATGAAAATTAGTGCTAAACAAACCATTCCATTCCTTTGACTCAGTTGAACTATAATGCAGCAATTGCATCTGTATAAGAACATATGATAAGAGTTTATAAGGCGACACACTAGGCAATTGAAACGCCATAAACATGGCTTTTATTGACAATTGCATAATTCCATACTAACTTCCTCCCAGAAGAGCCGGTTCGAGCTGCAGGTCCCGGTGGCCTTGAATGTTTATGACATGAAAGTGAGCCAGTGATACACACGAGAACTTTCTCAGTTTGACCTTCTTTGAGGATCCCATTATAACCTCCAAAGGAAAAAAGATGAATGACCTCGCCTACCGGGATAATAAGATAAAGGCGTAGGCATGGTTTGAAGGGACTAACATATATCTATCTGCTGGCTATTCTTCTTCCTGAACTTCATCTCAATTTTTGGGATCGCCAGTCCTTCCTGACGCCAACCCTTTGTGGAAGGATGTATTTATTCACTATTGCATGCTTCTGTGGTGACTGGCAGGGTGATGACATGTGTTGAGACGAACACAAACACGTTCCCGTAACAGTAGAATTAACCATGCAGAGATAAATTCCTCGGCCCGGCCGGAAATCGAACTTAGGGCCCTCTGAATCATTCAGCCAAAGATCTGGACTCTCAGCAGACGATCTGTGGTAACAAACACCAAGGCTCAGTTCTCATTGTCACTCTTGGGAGATGATTTCTAGAGGGACATTTTTGTAGTGTGGGCTTTAATACGCACTCTCTCTCTATTGGTTCTTAACTTAGGAGCGTGATTTGTCGATCACGGGACCCCTTGGTTGGGTCTGACATTGCTTCCAATTACGTGTGATAGGCTGTGCACTTTGATGTTACCTATCTGCCCTCCCTTGATCGACTCTTATTCTCTTCCGACCTTGATGGTGTTAGGTTTGCGAGGACCAGGAAGTGTCTTATTTTCACGCTCTTCTTAGCCCCCCCCCCCCCACTTTCTGGCTTTACTAACATTTTTCTTCTCTTTCCACAAGGGTTCGCAAATGGTGAATGAAGAATGGTGATCACAAGGCACCAATTCATACTGACATTGCTTCCACATATCCCACATGTCAGACAGTAGAAGCACTAGCTTTCTGGGTCCAAGTTGGTGAGTTCGATCTCTCTTTAACCGATACTCTCATTCTTCGACTGATCAAAAAATCTTTTCTTCTCTTAATGTTTCTAGTTGATAACCTCGCTGTTTTTTTTCCATTGAAGTACTAATCAAATAATTTCATGCGGGCATTGCTGGTCTGATGTAGACCTACCAACGAGGATGATGGGGTGTGCTGTATATGGGAATCTGCGTGATAGTGTATTAGAAGGTAGTACTTCGTGTGGATTTGCAGGAACACTAAAAAACACTCAATCCTCTAAACAATGGAATTAACTGTTGAAAATTAAAATCCCACGCCCTCGCCGGGGATCATACCGAAGACCTCGAGGTCCAAGACGCTGACTAGTCAGAAATAACGATCACCACCACCACTTGAAATATGCTACCGTAGATAAGTCCTGTCATTTAGTCCGACTCATTGGATGAATGGTCAGCGTTGAGGCCTTCGGTTCAGAGGTTCCCGGGTTGGATTCTCGGCCGGATCGGGGATTTTAATCGCCTCTGATTAATTCTTCTGGTCCGGGGACTCGACAATTTCCTCTTCATATTCAGACAACACACTACACATCCAACCACCACAGACACATGCAATAGTGATTACATCCCACCATATAGGGTTAGGTCAGGACGTCAAACAGTGCCAAATCCACATGTGCGACATAGTTCGCACCCGCGACCTCACAGGTATGGGAAAAGCGGTAGAAATAGAAAAATATAAGTCCTGTCATTTCCGGCGTGATAAGGAAGTTTCGACGTACTGACTTACTCAATAGTTGGGAATTGTTCATAGAATGTTGTAATGTCTTTAGACATTTGTGATGCATGTGTAGCGTGACGTGATGACGTTGAAATTATTTGATAATATGCCGATGAGCCAAGGTACTTCAGAGAGAAAGTGATCAGTGCGGTGGTGTCCTTGCCGCTGGACGAGCCGCTCCCTAGTGTAGGCTACCTGCCGAACAACACCTGTCTTCAATATTGCGTCAACCTCATTTTCGATTGGCCTGTAATGCAATTTTAGGGAGAAAAAAAAAAGTAGATTTCACAACAGAGATACAAAGTCCTACCGGTAGTTTTAAAGTATATGCTGATAGATGGCTCAATAGCTTTCCTAAGTCAGAAAATAATGTGTGACTTCCGAGCGATTGGACTGCGGCCCTGTAGCTGCCAGTTTGCATTCGGAAGATGGAGAGTAGAACCCCTTTCTTGGCAGTCCTGAATATGGTTTTCTTGTGGTTTCCCATTCTCAAACCGGGAAAATACTGCGGTATAATAATTTCGTGTGGCTATTTCTAGCCGAGTGCAACCCTTGTAAGGCAGACCCTCCGATGAGGATGGGCGGCATCTGCCATATGTAGGAAACTGCGTGTTATTGTGGTGGAGGTTAGTGTTATGTGTGGTGAGTGAGTTGCAGGGATGTGGGGGACAGCACAAACACCCAGCCCCCGGGCCATTGGAATTAACCAATGAAGGTTAAGATCCCCGACCCGGCCGGGAATCGAACCCGGGACCCTCTGAACCGAAGTCCAGTACGCTGACCATTCAGCCAACGAGTCGGACAATACTGCGGTGGCTGTACGTTAATTAACGTGACGGTTGTTTCCTTCCCATTTTTTTTTTTTTTTTGCTACGTGTTTAACGTCGCACTAACACAAGATTTTCGTTGACGCAAGGATGGAAAAGCGATGGGATTGGCAAGGTAGCGGCCGTGACCTTGATTAAGGTACAGCCCCCAGCATTTGCCTGTGTGAAATAGGGAAACCGCGGAAAACCATCTTCAGGGCTGCCGACGGTGGGATTCGAACCCACAATCTCCCGAATATTTTTTCTCTTACTAACAAATTAGTTGAGCTATTTCCTTACAATTCCTAAGACTCTTGGACAATATTTACAGTTTTATAATATTTAATTCCTTCTTGTTTAACATGAGAATTTAGCCCATACGATATACATTGTTTCCATAGCAATTTGCCATTCGTAACCCGTTACTCCAAGATCAATATTATTACCAGGAGGAATCGATCGTTGTTCTAAATGATTTCTATAATGTATTCCTCAGTGTAAACTAAATAATTATATTTCGTAATCACTAATATGTAATTGAAAATAAATGTTTTCTCACTCATAACATAAATTAAAACAGAAAAGAAAAAAATCATGCCGTATGAGTACTGTATATTGTTGTTGGTACGATTCTACAGCAATCAAATGAATTAACCTGAAGAGAGAAATTTGACTTCCCCCTGTGGGTGGGGTGGTAGAATAACACCCACGGTAGCCCCTGGCTGTCGTAAGAGGCGACTAGAAGGGGCCTCAAGGGCTGTTAGCTTGGGAGCGTGGATTGTGACTACGGGGCCCTTAGCTGAGTCCTAGCATTGCTTCCACTTACTTGTGCCAGGCTCCTCACTTTCATCTATCCTATCCGATCTCCCTCAGTCACCTCGACGGTATTAGGTCACAAGGGCTAGGAAATATTTCATTTTCACTCCCTTCGTGAACCTTGCTTCTTTTTTGGCCGATATCTTAACTTTTCGAAGTGTAGGACCCCTTCTATTTTTTCCCTATGATTAGTGTTAATAGAGAATGGTTGCCTAGTTGTACTTCCTTTTAAATCAATAACCACCACCACCAGCAGCACCGCCATCACTATCGTGCCTAGAAAGTGAGAGTGGAAATAATCGGAAGATTTCCATTTAACTTCATATTTTATGGAATAGTTTGAAACATCAGAAGAAATTCGAAGTCAATATGGAACAGGAATGAAGTTCATTACTTGTAACATCTTCAGAAATTTCGGAGGATCTGGAAACATTGTGATAACGTCTAATTTTGAAAAAGTTTATATAATGATTATAGATTGCGGTTGTCATAAAATAATAGGTTGCACTCTGTTGACACCATGTACCTACCCAACCTTTATAACTGAATGACACATACGAACAGAGCCGCTAATGGGTTATTCCAGGATAGTTAGTGGTTTTGTCCCACTTTCCTGTCCTACATTTATCTACTTTCACTTTCGTCTTTCTCCATCACTCGATGCAAATTGTTCGTCAATTCTGTGACCAGGTACGACCAGGAAGAAATATGACTCATAACAGTAGGTGTCTAAACCGAGTTTCTCAAGTTTTAGAATGGTGAGCACTTGCATGTGTTTCTGTAACACAAGCAACTTAATGAAAAGAAACGGTCAAATCACTCCCACACTCATGACGGTGCTAGTGAGGGACACTGAGGATCAGCAGATGGGCTCCCGTTGCAGTAAGGTAGCCTGTTACAACGTACCTGCCACAGAATCAAGCAGTCTCCAATATTGTGTTTGGATTCTCGACACTCAATCCAGACCTGAGACCTGTAAATGAACGCCACGGATGGGTTAGAATTGCACCGTCGTCCACTTTTGAAATGACTAGTATTTTCTGTGGATCCTTCTTTCTAACTCAAACGGTATTAGAAGACTCTTTAATACACTACGGAAGCTTCCAAAAATCAAGGTTGTAGTTTTACGTAAATATTGATATCGTCATCATAGCAACGGGACTTCCAGTTTTACGTGGAATCTGATCCACATACTGTACATTTGCCGGAGTTAGAACAGCGACGGTTTGGCGACACACCAGTGGCAATGTCACTCAGCTATCATATTCCTTCGCCCTGTAGATGGGAGTAAAATAATAGATACACTGTATCCCCCGTCTGTTGTAACAGACGACTGAAAGGAGAAGCCCCGGGAGATCTCATCTCCGGAGCGTTGAGCGACCACCACGGGGCTCCTAGCTGAATCTAATATTGTTTCCACTTACTCGTGCCAGATTCTTCACCTCCATCTGTTCTATTGGACCTCCTCTAGTCAACCCGTGTTCTCTTTGGACCCCGACGGTATTAGGTTTGCGAGATCTGAAGTGTCTTTCATTTCACGACCTTCATGGCCCTTCCCTTTGTTTTGCTGATACCTTCATTCTCCGAAGTGTCGGATCTCTACTTTTTTATAATGTTAAGAAAGGATGGTTGCCTAGCAGTACGTTCCCTCAAATCAATGATCATCACCAAATGCCATCACCAGACTTTTAATTTCTTACCAGTACTGGAAATCAAGTCTGGGGCCTCTAAATCAGAAGTTTGTTCTGTAGTCTGTAGTTAAACTGTTCTCATCCAACCAAAGTTCCTGTACCGTGGCTTTCCATCACCAATTAGTCACAATGCCATGAACGGTCCCATGTTGTAAAGATGTTGCTCTTTGACTTTCCTGTTTTCTAAATGTACAGAGCTGGCAGCATGGTCTTACGGACCAAATGCCAAAATGTAATTTAAAAAACAAATCAGAAGTTTAACGAGGAGTTCAATCAGCACGCTTATACGCAAGCCGCGTATGACCCTTGGCACATCAGCCAGATGAATTAGAATTGGGTTTTATGAAATTACTTGTATTATCTAAAGAAACCTCGAATGTAAACCTGATTAAATCATATATAAGTAGAGCTTATGTGACGGATCTCCCACTGTTCATGACTACTACGATTAATTTCTATTCACGCCAGGCTATTTCGGTTAGTTAAATTATAGATTAATTTGTAGGGTTGATATTTTTATTCATTATTTTGCTTCTGATTTTGACGACAACGATACGTGTTTCAGTTATTTCAGAAGAAACTGTGCTGAAGAGATTTTTATTAGGGTGTGTTTGTAAATTCTGAGATGAGGGCCACAACTCACAACTCGAATGTCCCGTGTTCGAATCCTGGTGATTTCGGGTAGAATTTTCACTAGGACCAGCTCGTGACAGTAGAAAAGGGATCTGGTTTTGAAACCAACCTCCAGGTAGTCCTAAAATGGAGCCTTAGATTTCGACTACCCCCTGTGGGTGAAGGCGGTAGAGTAACACCTACGGTATCACCTGTCATTCATACGAGGCGACTAAAAGGGGCTGCAGGAACTCTTAACATGAGAGCGTGGGTTGGCGACAACGGGACCCTTAGCTGAGTCCTGGCATTGCCTCCACTTACTTGTGCCAGGCTCCTCACTTTCATCTGTCCTGTCCCACCTTCCTTGGTCAACACTAGTTCTTTTCTGACCCCGACAGTATTAGGTTCCCGAAACCTAGGTAGTATTTCATTTTCACGAACTCCGTGGCCCTTGTCTTTCTCTGGACGATAACTTCATTTTTCGAAGTGTTTGATCCCTTCCTTTTTCCTCTCTGATTAATGCGAATAGAGGATGGTTGCCCAGTTGTATTTCCTCTTAAGACAATAATCATCACCACCATCACCACCACCACCATTACCAGCACCATCGCCACTTGGATTTCGACATAAAAGCAGGAATTTGGCCTTTAACAAAAATCTAATTTTGTAAGATATTGTACTAATGTTAAAGCTTTTGCACGTTTAAATATTGTTATTCATTTCTTCGCACAGGTTGATTCTTAATGTTTGATATTTTCTTTAAAAAACTGGATGGCTTGCATCTCGATCTCCTGTGGGTGAGGGTAGTAGAATAGATCCACGGTATCCCCTGCCTGTCGACTGAAAGGAAAAGCCTCGGGGTCGCTCGTCTTGAGAGCGTGTGTTGGCGACCACGAGAGCTCTAGGTAAGTACTGTATAACATTGCGTACACTTTCTTATGTCAGTCGCCTCGCTTTCATCTTTCCTTTCCGACCTCCCTTGGTCAATTCCAGTCTTTTTCGACCCTGGCAGTATTAGGTTTGTGACACAGAAATTCTTTCATCTTCACGACCTTCATAGCCCTTTGTTTTGCCGAAAATTCCATTCTTCGAAGGGTCGGACCTCTTCCATTTTTCCTCGGATTAGTGTTGAGAGAGGATGGTTACCTATTTTCACTTCCTCTTAACAACAATCACACCGAGCGAGGTGGCCGTGCGGTTAGGGACGCGCAGCTGTGAGCTTGCATCCGGGAGATAGTGGGTTCGAACCCCACTGTCAGCAGCCCTGAAGATGGCTTTCCGTGTTTTCCCATTTTCACACCAGGAAAATGCTGGGGTGTACCTTAATTAAAGCCCCGGCCACTTCCTTCTAGCCCATTGTCGCCGTAATACCTATCTGTGTCGGTACGACATAAAGCAACTTGTAAAAAAGAAACCGACAATAATTACCACCTTACACATTAACTTACATCTTTCGATGTTTTCATGAGAATAGAGTGATTATCAGTGTTTGTTTCCTCTCTTAACCTTTATAAGGTTGACTGACGGTGTATCGTCACATTGGCTGCTTTAGGTAAAGAAACGCCGAGCTAAGTAGCTGAGAAGGTTGAGGCGCTGGCCTTCTGACCCCAACTTGGCAGGTTCGGTCCTGGCTCAGCCCGGTGGTATTTGAAGGTGCTCAAATACGCCAGCCTCGTGTTAGTGGGACGTAAAGCCAATAACATTACTAGGTAAAGAAACCAGCTGTCGAAATTTCGTTGATAGAATGATCCTAAAACTTCCTTCAAATAGTTGTATTATTTACAATATAAGTATTTGCTGTGCAAAAGGATAGATTTTCAACATTTCTGGAAAATAATCATTTAAAAAAATAAGTACTACATGTGTTACTGATTTATGAAAGCAGTACTTTGAAATGCGCCACAAACGCCTTGGTCTCTTTCACTTCGCCAGTTCTTTTTAGGCACATCCTTCTTAAACATGTCAGGTCCTAAATGGGTTAATAATGAATCTGAATGACATGGTTCTATCAGTACGGAAAGTAAAATTAATTTTATATTTCGCCCAGGGATCTTAGCAGCGGGGTTTGGTGACCACGAGGACTAGAGATGTGTCTGGCAATGTTTCCACTTGTAGTGCCCTATCCGAACACAGGTCTTTTATTATATTAGGTTACTAACCTGATTTAATAATATTATTTGCTTTACATTATATAATAACATTATTACATTAGGTTAGGGAGCCCTGCGGAGTCTCATTTCTTCTTTCTTCACAACCTTACCCCTCCCCCTTTTTTTTCAATCTGCTTTACTCGCACCGGCATATGTAGGTCTTATGGCGACGATGGGATAGGAAAGGCCTAGCATTGGGAAAGAAGCGGCCGTGGCCTTAATAAATTTTCTGGTGTAAAAATGGGAAACCACGGAAAACCATCTTGAGGGCTACCGACAGTGGGGTTCGAACCCACTATCTCTCGAATGCAAGCTGACGGGTACGTGACCCGAACCGCGCAGCCACTTTGCGATGCCTTTTTTCTCTCTTTAGCAGCTGCTATAATGAGGAGCTAATGCTCTTGTGTTTTTCCCTTTGAAATAATCATCTCATGCATCAGCATTACTCTTGAAGTTTGTATTTCTCACTGAGTCACGTGCCTTATGTAACATGAAATAAAACCAGTGATAATTAGACGTACAAATAAACCATGAAACCTTTACTTAGCCATAAAAATTGATGATAATGTGTGTTGACTAATTTGGGAGTCTTCGAAGGGTGGCGTAAGCGCTGTAAGGTTAAAGAAGTCAAACATAAAATGGTTTGCAATCGTAATATGCGCAACGCATATTTGTACTGGAGTTCATTCATAATTATCGCAGTCGGGGTTGAACATTGTGCAATGTGGGTTCTTGTGCACACTCATCGCAGGAAATAAACCATAACACCTACCTCACTTCTAGGAGCTGAATCTAAATAAATAATGACACAGAGAGTGCATTAAAGGCTTTAGGCAGGATGTACACGGTCCTTTTTCATAGTACGAGTAGGCAGCATGCTGTAAAAAGCACTACGAACGTATGAAACACCCTGCGTCTTGTTGTAGTAAATAATATGCAGTTCACTCGCAAGACGTTTGATATTTTAACATGAGAAGCCACTCAGAGTAAAGGTAATGGAGTTGTGAGCCGATGGTAGGATCACATACTTCAGGTAGAGCGCTTCTAGCCCTGAAGATGGTTTTCCGTGGTTTCCTATTTTTCACACTAGACAAATGTTGGGGCTGTACCTTAATTAAGGCCACGGCCGCTTCTTTCCCGCTCCTAGCCCTTGCCTACCCCATCGTTGCCGTAAGAACTATGTGTGTCGGTGCGACGTAAAGGAAATTGCAACAACAACAACAACAGAGCTTTGAGAGATCCAGAACTGTCTCCTGCAGCCAAATATCGCTATTCCACCTCGAATTCCAGTTTTTCTGGGAATGCTTTTCTCATGTTTGTATTATGCTTTCGTATGTTTAGTCATCAGCCCGAAGGCTGGTTGGATCCCCGACAGTTCCGCCATGAGCTGTCATAGATGGCCTAGGCATCACTGAAGAGGCGTACTAGGGAAATGAGGAGTGAGGTAGTTCCCGTTGCTTTCCTCACCGAGCCAGAAGTTGCTATTACATATCAGTCTGCCAAGCCCACTGAAATGCATGCACCAACTGACCCTATGAGCAATATTTTCACACCATTCATAGCAGGGACTGGCTGCGTAAGGAATGGCATTTCTAGCATCGCTCATACCTCAGTCACTTTCATTTTGTCAAAGCCAAGGATGAGACTGAGACAGGTCAATGAAAGTAACAAAATTGCTCTAGCCCATACCAGAAGACTTAGTGCACTGTAAACACTAGGTTCCGCCAGCAAAGGCAGAATATTTTGCAATAATTCGTAAAACTAGCGTCGTCCAATCGCAAATGATTTTTGAATAAATATCTCAAGCGGCAGTTTTAGATCGACGCCCCCTGCTTTTGGCGCCTAAGTATCCACTTTCGTATCCAGATTCCTTTTCCCTTTAGTTTGACAACTTTCATCACCTCTTGCGAATATAAATTAAACGTAACGTTCGTCGCCATAAGACGTATCTGTGTCGACGCGACGTAGAAAAACCAAAAACAGACAACTGCAACGCGTCTCGCTTCATCAAACAGCTATCGACGAAGGAGCTCCATTTCATCCATCTGCAATGGATACTTTCCATCGACTGAGAACATTATGCTATCTGCGTGCTAACACACGGCATTATGTACAATGTATATAGCGAACAGCATGCTTTGATAGCAGAAGTAGGCCTACCTGGTCTTAGACCTGCCAAGATGACTGCTAATAATAAGATGGCTTGTCATAGGGCATATAATTAATTCACAGTATCTCCTGCCTGTCTCAAGAGGGGACAAAAAGGTGACTTGTCAGGGCCCTTAACCTTGGAGGGTGGGGTTGGTGACCATATAACTCCTAGCTGAGTCTCACGGCCCTTCCACTTCCTTATACCATGCACCTAACTTTCCTATTTTCTAATTTACTGTACCTCATTTGGTCAACTCTCGTTTTTTCCTGAAACAAAGGGTATTAGATTTTTGAGGGCTAGGACGTTTTTCTAGTTTACAGCCTTCGTGGACATCCTTTTTTCTTTTCTTTTGGCCGGGGGTCGATGGCGTAGATGTAAGGCCCCAACAACAACAACAACAACAACAACAATAATAATAATCATCATCATCATCACAACCACCATCATCATCATCATCATCATCATCATCAGCAGCAGCAGCAGCAGCAGCAGCAGCAGCAGCATCTTTTGGGGCAATGACCTAGATGTTAGACCCATTTAAATAATAATAATAATAATAATAATAATAATAATAATAATAATAATAATAATAATAATAATAATAATAATAATAATAAGGATCAGAAATCCTCCTATAATGTTATCTTGTTATAGAGGCCTTTAAAACAATCTCTACCATCACTAAGATGGGCTGCAGTCATTGGAATGTCACGTGGTCAGCACAACGTCATACATAATATTGCTGGCTATCATGACCAAGGTTGTTGCCTCTCATGTCATACAGCTCCTCTGTTACAACTGAAAGAACAGTATGCGATAGAGATTGTACCTCTATACCACAAGGCTGGCGGAACTACAGTGATTCAAGTTACGTATAACTGACACAGAACTGCACATAAACACAAATTGTCGACCAAAGCACCGGGAATATGAACGAGTTTGCTCTTATCCTCTATATTAGCAACAGCACATCTAAGAAGTGCTTTGCATCAAAGAATACGACGACGAGTTTCAGCAAATCCCTTGAGGGTTGACGACTAAGCTTTAACTGCAGACGACATGTGTTGCCCATCGGTTATATAATGTCTTGTTTATAGGTTATTTTACGTTACAAAAGACCAGTACTCCTTTGTAAGCTGATTCACAGTAACGATGACAGGTGTTTCTAACTTCCTTGTGCTAAAAGAACCGCACTTCACTTACCGGTACTCTCAACAGCTTAGTTATGCCCCCATTGTTGATGTTGTGTAAGTCCCGTGGGCGTCATCTTGCAAGACCTGTACCAGGCCTCTTCCGCGGCCATACACCGTTTGTATATTACGGATATAACATGTCTGACCCTCTGTTGAAACAATATAATACTCTAGTTATTTGCCATGTGTCACCCTTGACTTTTGAATTGTGCCGTCTGTCTTCTCTGATGACTCAGCAGAAACAAGTAAGTCCCCCCCTCAAGGCTATACAAGAAGTACTTCCTCATTTCGAGGATAATTTTATTCATCTTTTGTTAGACAAGTTTAAAGTTCAAGCAAACAATGGCTCGCAATACATGGGTCATCGGCTGTTGGTGAGGAGTAAGAAGGGCCACGACTTTTTTTTCTCTTCGTAACATTAGCCCGCACATGACGATGACTCAATAGAGCGAAAGCTGGGAAGGTGAGTGTATAAGCGAACACTGCGAAACTGTTTAATGTTTAACAGCATATCGGCCTCTCTATTTAGTCGTGGTGAAAATTTGCTCGGATAAAGTAGGACTTACTTTCGGTTCTTCTGATTCTTCTTGGCCATTTCCCAATTACCTAAGGTTGGCACTTAGTATGGATTTGGTCCAGTTTTACGGCCGGATGCCTCTCCTCACGCAACTCTATCTGGAGGGATGTATTTCTGTGGTGTGATGTGTTGTATCTAAATTAAGATATGTATCAAGACGAACACAAGCACCCAGTCCCCAAGCTACATGAATTAACCAGACGAGATTAAAATCCCAGACCAGGCCGGGAATTGATTCTAGGACCCTCTGAACCGATGGCTACTACACTGACTATTCGTCCAAGGAAAAACTTTCTTCAGCTTATCCCAGTTATTTACGGGGACGCTGGAGCCATCCATGCTCATTTTGGTTTTGACCGGAGGTTAAAGTGTGGATGCCCTTCCTGACGCCGCGTAATTTTTGGGATGAATCTCAACCTAGGGCCGTACAGTATTCTAACCTCAGCTTTCTCGGTAGGAAGACAGCAGCTAAGCCACTGAGATATTCACTCCCCAAGGACTTCTATTCAATCTGTCAGAAAATTTAAAACTTTAGAAACGTGACTTCTGGAGAAGCACATGGCCCTGGGACTCACCAAACCTACACCAGGAAGCTCCAGGTGATCTTAACTTTGGAGCGTGGCTTGGTGACCACGGGGTCCTTAGCTGAGGTCTGGCATTGCTTCCACTTACTTGTGCCACGACCTCCCTTGGTCAACTCTTGTTCTTTTCCGAAGCCGACTGTATTAGGTATCGAGGCCAAGCGAATCTTTCATTTCCACGCCTTTCGTGGCGCTTGTCTTTCTTTGGCCGATACCTTCATTTTCGAAGTGTGGGATCCGCTCCATTCCCTTCCCCCCCCACCGCTCTGATTAGTGTTAATAGAGGATGGCTGCCCAGTTGTACTTCCTCTTCAAACAATAATCACCATCTACACCAGAAACGAATACCTGGTTAATCCCTTGGGCTTGTATGTCGGAACTCTTCTGACATAGAGCCGATTACCTAAGGTGTTAAGTCCCTTTAAGCAACAAGCAAACAGTCTTCTGGCATATATTTCTTCTAAGAAGAGTAGGCTATACCTTAACGTCAGCATTTAGGCTTTTAGCAACTCTAGTGGACTATTAGGTCTATGAAGTATATTGATATGCAGATTGGAATAGATTTTTCCTGTCAAGACGAGGAGCCACTGAACGGAAATCCTTTTCACAAAGACGTGACTTTTCATTTCAAAAGTCCCACATACATTATTCGGGATTCGAAACGTGATCACATTGGTATGAAACTGTACCTTGCTCCACTCTAGTTGGTGGCAAAAACTTCATCCCCGGTTTGCCCTGCCTGTCGTAAGAGTTGACTAAAAGAGGTGTCTGTCCTGGGACTTGCAAACTATGGAGAGTGGGGTGGCGACAACAGGGTCCCAAGATGAGTCTTGTATTCCTTCCACTTGTGCTTGACTTTTCATTTTCATATTTCCTGTTTTACCTCTCTTGGTGAACACTTGTTCTCTTTCAGCCCGAACTGTTTTAGCTTCACGACGTCTTGGAAACCTGTAATTTTCACACCCTTCATGGATCTTTCTTTTCTTTGTCCGTACCTCCATTTTCTGAAAGACAGAAACTCTTCCTTTTTCACTTTTGATCATAATTAAGAGTGGATGATATTCACTTGTTCTTTTATCTTAAAACAGCATATTAATCATCATCATGCAGGTAACATATTGCAAGAGGCGATCGGTATTGACAAGAAATGAAAATTACGGTCCGTTTAGTTTATGTATGATTGTAAAAGAAATTTAAATCTATGTATTATTTCATCATGCAGTTTACGACCGGAAGGCGGACGAATTAAGGAACGAACTTTCTCGTATTGCTAAGAAATAGAATGTACCGTATTGTACTCGATGCCAGCGTGAAGTACGTAAAGGTCAAACATCTTGTCATATATTTGCTTTCTTTCGAAACGCCAACGAGTGTGTTTACCAATGTGATATTGAATCGTGTTATTACCACTCTTCAGACAGAAGGACCGACCACTCGTCTCAGAAGAGCATATCGAGTTGAAAAACTGGTTTCAGTAAAGAACTCATGTTGTTTACGCTCAGCTAACCTACCAGAACAGATTTTTGTACAATCCTAAAGAGTCTTATTACTGAGCACGAACACAAATAAATATCTATTTATTTACGATAGTTTTACTCCAGTTATAACAGGCAACAATGAACAATAAATATATAAAAATGATATACACAGATCAGAATGAGATTAGACTAAAGTTTAAATTTATTGGCTACTAATATTCTACAGGTGAGAAATATCTAAATATTTATGTGTTCTGAAATTTACTGACATATATGGTGTGTGATTAATTGAATAAAATAAAGGGCACACAGACAGACAGAGGCTCATTTTAATTAAGAAGAAAGAGTTTGCATAATTAATTCCATTTCTTAGCTAATTTTCATGTGGTTTCGCTGAAGTTATTTTGTAGGCTCCCCCTCTGGGTGGGGAAGGTGGAATACATCCACTGTATCTTCTGCCTATCGTAAGGGGCGACTAAAGGGGAACTCCGAGGGTTCTCAAGTAGGGTACATGGTATGGCGCCACTGGTAGCATGGGTTTGCATCCGCAGGGCCCATAGTTGATTCTGGCATTGTTTCTACTTACTTGTGCCAGTCTCTCAACTTTCATCTTTCCTATCTGACCTTCCTTGGTCAAACCTCGGCGGTATTACGTTTGCTAAGCCTGGGGACACTTTCATTTTCAGACTTTCTCGCTTTTCGTTGTTCTTCCGTTTCTTTTGCCGATACCTTCAATCTTCGAAGGATCGGATCCTCTTTCTTCCTTTCTGATTTGTGTTAAGAGAGGTTGTTTGTCCGCCGTTCTGCCTCTTAAACTTTAAAGCCATCACCATCTATGAATGTTGATACTCCTTACAAACCAGTACCTGACATAACCGTGCACTGTTGAAATCGAACTTCATTCCTGTCGCCGTACCTTTAATGTGACTGGTACAAGAATTGCTTTTCACGTGAGATACATTACGAGTGAAGGTTTCGATTGAAGGTGTATTATAGTACGCCCCAAACGACTGTGTACGATTAATCCAGATATGTAATTCCATACAATATTGCGGTAGCCTTGTCCTAGAGTCGTCAGGGCGATCGCGTAACAAGCAGCTTATGAGATACAAGACACCACATTCGGGAGTGAGACTTTTTAGGTCATGTCTCAAGGCACTTGATAGGTGTCAAGTAGACCACCAGCTGATCACGGAAATGTCAAACATAATAGACACTCTTCAACTCTTTGTTTCAGTCGTACTTTCAAGGCGACTAAGGAAGTCATATTACAATACCAATATAGCTTTCTTAGTCCGTACTTTAGATGAAGCTTTCTCTGCCTTTTATCTTCTGCCATCTTCAGCTGGTTACCTATGCACTCTGGAGCTTGATCCCTTGGTTTGTAATCAGAGTTCTCAAACGGTCTTCCTTTCTTCAGCCTAAACCCTGACCTTTCGAAAGATCGGAACTCTTATTCTTATTCTTTATCCAGTTTATGTTAGAAGGGGCTATTGGCCTCGTTAATTTGCTCATTTATCGCCACGTCTAGTGTACCTGATGGCTATGATCGTCAAAGTGTCAAGTCTATATGATCTGACACTGTGGTTAGGCGGCTTGGGTCACATTCGTCGAAACAATTTTCACCATCAGAATGTTGCCCGACAGGTAGGAGAAAACGGTTAAGTGGATTTTCCTGAAACTCGGTTTTTCTTACAGTTGGCTTTAGGTCACGCCTATACGAACCGGTCTTACGGTGACGATGGGATAGGAAAGGGCTAGGAGTTGGAAGGAAGCCTCCGTGGTCGTAATTAAGCATTTGTCTGGTGTGAAAATGGGAAATGACGGAAAACCATCTTCAGGGCTGCCGACGGTGGGGTTTAAATCCACTATCTCCCGAATGCAAGGTCACAGCTGCGCGCCATAACCGCACGGCCACTTGCTCGGTAAACTCGGTATTTAAGATTAGGACTTTAGATTTAAGTTGCTCAAAACGTTCAACAGGAGGGTGACTTCAGAGGGGCTTAAAACTCATGTATTTTTCTTTTACGATTTGTTTAATTCGAAAAATTGCTCATGATAAAATTTATTTAGAATGTTATATACACTCTTTTTGTTCTATATATACTTTCATCTTGCCTATCTGGCTTCCCTCGGTCAACTCTACGATAGCTCCTTCCCAGTCCTAGCTCTTTCCTATCCTATCGTCCCTAAAATTTAACGGTGTTTTCACTACGTTAAATAACTAGCAAAAGTAAATTCTAGCACTGTGAAAAATAATGGAAATATCAGTGGTGATCATGTGGAAGTTTAATTACATCAGATAACTAACTATGGAGAGTTGCATAGACATTCAATATTATCTAGTTTTACGTGGAATTCAAAACACAGGGACATGATTTTCTATTACACAATCCCACTTCTATTGGCTAGGATTCCAACCACGGCCGCCTTTGTGAGAAGCCAGTGACGTGCTAACTCTAACGCAGTGGATTTTCGGCGAAGCTGCGACGACAAAGACAATGACTTTAATTATGGCACAGCCTGGATTTGGGAGATGGCAGGAATCCTTCTTTAGGGGTTCCGACGGTGGAATTTGATCCTATCCTCTTTCGAATGGACACAGTAAAGGAGTTTAATAAACGAAGATCCCTACGGGTTGGGAGCGTGAGATGGGAACCATAGAGCCGGCAACACATCCACTTATATGTGCATGGCTCGTCACTTTCATCTTGACTATCTGGCTTCCCTCGGTCAACTCTACGACAGCTCCTTCCCAGTCCTAACTCTTTCCTAGCCTATCGTCCCTAAAAATTAACGGTGTTTTCACTACATTAAATAACTAGCAAAAGTAAATCCTAGCACTGTCAGCCGGCACGTTAAAAGTATCTTTCCGACCAAAAGAAGAATAATTAGTCTTCTTTGTTCTCTCGCAGAGTTGTCTCGCACGATATTTTCTGCGGCTTGCGGGGGAGGAATAATTTGTTAGCTGTGTTTCGACGTGACTTGGTATAAGACATCTGTACTAGGATGTGAGTCCGGCTCCATGGCTAAATGGTTAGCGTGCTGGCCTTTAGTCATAATGGTCCCGGGTTCGATTCCCGGCAGGGTCAGGAATTTTAATTATAATTGGTTAATTTCGCTGGCACGTGGACTGGGTGTATGTGTCGTCTTCATCACGACGCGCAAATCGCCTACGGGAGTCAAATCGAAAGACCTACATCTGGCGAGCCGAACAAGTCTTCGGACACTCCCGGCACTAAAAGCCATACGCCATTTCATTTCATCCTCAATGTGAATCCACCAAGATCTTCGGGAGAGTAGATTTGGGATGATTCGCACGAAGCGAGCTGAATTATTAGATACATGTAGCTGTATCAACTGACTTAGTAATACATTCCTATCGAACACGTAACTGTTATCGTTAAGAAGCAAGGATGGAACTAAAATAAATCATGTAGTAGGCAGCTTGTTTTGTTGACCGGCCTTTTTGGAAGAGCGCCAATTTATAACGTTATAACTTTAGAGGGTGTGTAATGTGTATTCACACGTGAATAGATTGTAGTAGTACGACGACATTGGCAACGTTTTGGCAAAATGGTCATTGACCTTGCCTGATTTCCATCTTGTTTAAATTCGAGGTTCACGAAAACTTACTGGCTCTGAATGGGAGAGTGTACGGTAACCGCGTGACCCACGGGAGACGGTATCAGTCTGCCTATACAGTAGTTTTGGGGACACTGTTAGCCATACCAGCCTCTTGATGTAGCGTGCTTGCCTCTTACCGAGCGGCTCCATATTGGAATCCGGGCAGATTCAAGGATTTTACTTCTCATGTGAGGCCTGGAACAGAGTTCACTCAGCTTCGTGAGACCAGCTGATGAGCTGCCTGATATGAGAGACAGTGGACCTGGTCAAACAAATCAAGTTGCGACGTAGCTGGGCAGCAGTCAACTCGGCACGTCATTGCCCTAATGGACTGTTGCGCCACGGACTTTGTCATTCGTGGTCTTTCGAACACTGATAACTTTACCTGCGAGACATTAGAGGTTTAAACTTTCAGATCAATCAATCAATCAATCAATCAATCAATCAATCAATCAATCAATCAATCAATCAATCAATCAATCAATCAATCAATCAATCAATCAATCAATCAATCAATCAATCAATCAATCAATCAATCAATCAATCAATCAATCAATCAATCAATCAATCAATCAATCAATCAATCTCCGTTTACTCTATTTATTACTCCCAGGTTTCTTTAATATCCTAATGTATCTGGTGGAAGAGCCATCGGACTGACAATCTCATTATTTTCATCAAACATGGAGATGTAACTTGATAGGGTTTTGTCTCTAAGGTTTGTTCCTTTCTTAGCTCTGCAAATGCTGATTGGCATAGTTCTGGTATCATCCGTTATTCCTAACCTTATGAATACAGGTATACACATAGTCAACTCCTTACACTTTCTACAATTTGTGGAAAGATTTCTGTTAAGACTTTTGTTCTCTATAAATAGCGATAAGTAGTAGGATTTTTTCCTTGGATAATTATTTTATTCGTAGCCTTTGCCATGACCTACGGGTAGTATAATTCCTTCTGGTTCGATTGGTTCAGGGTCAATTTCCAGGTCTGTCATGAATTTAAGACTGATCTGAAGGTCTTGAGTTGGTCGCAATCAGTACAGAAACACATTAGAGATAGATATTCTACTCCAGCCATGCTATGGAGTGACGAACTAATAAGTCGCCCGGCTGTTTGGTTCATTCATGTCACCTTCCTTGTTTGCTTGCAGTCTGTCCTAGAAAACCACGCTGTCTCGTCTACCCTGACCTCCGATGTGTGACGGTCATTACTTGGTGGTGTAGCCAATGTGATGACGTCTGATTTATTAACGCTCAACTTTTACCTTTATGGGTAATTTTCTGCGTGCGGAGCAAATCTACAGATTGTGAATTAACTGCAGCATTGCAAACTGAGAATTACCTCATAACATTGCAATAAGTGTGTATAAACATGGTGCAACAGGTGGAGAGATCTGTATCGTTGTACAAGCAGAATTGTTTCAGTACTTTTTTTTTTGTATACGCGAGTATCAAACTAACTCATTTGTCATTTCTACTTAATGGTCACGTATCCCCTAGAAGCAATGGTACTAGTGGATCACCAGCAGTGGCAGGAGAAAGAGCAGCGAGTGACTTTTCCATGTGCCACTTTGTAGAAGCGATTTTTCATTGTTGCTCGTTTCAGTTTCAGGAAAACTGTGGCAATGATTCATTTCTTCCCGACCAACTTCACACACAGTATGTTTACGGTACTATAGAACACAAAATCACAGGCCCCTTAATGAAGCAGCAACGTAATTAACATCCTGGGTGGGTGCGGAAATCGTGCGGAATAATACACTCTGATAAAACAAGTAATATCTCCAAGACTAGTGGCGCAGTTGGTTAGTCGTTGTTCTCCTGTTCCCAATATAGCGGGTTCAAACTCGGCAGAGGTCGGTGACATTTGGCAGCCTTTAAAGGAGAGAGCTCCATATGGTTGGCTTTCGGAACATTAAAGAAATCCCGTGTGAAAAAAAAAAAAAAAATATATATATATATATATATATATTCTGACCGAGTTAGGGGCTGCGCGGTTTGGGTCACGTAACTGTAAGCTTGCGTTCGGGAGATAGTTGGTTCGAACCCTACTGTCGCCATCCCTGAAGATGGCTCTCCGCCGTTTCCCATTTTCACACCAGGGAAATGCTGGGGCTGTATCTTAATTAAGGCCACGGCCGCTTCCTTCCCACTCCTAGCACTCTCCTATCCCGTCGTCGCCATAAGACCTATCTGTGTCGGTGCGACGTAAAGCAAACTGAAAAAAAATTCCGACACCCTGGTTAAGGATTAGAACGGACGTTAATAAAGTAGCAGGCTTGCTGAAATCGAAGCACGGGACTTGACTTTTCAGCCACAGGAGCAGGTTCAGATTTTGCTATAAGTTCATAGATTACAGATCTGAAAATGCGTTAAAGTCAACGACCACAGAGCATACTGTTATTGAAGTACATCTGTTTGGTTAGTAGGTAGGCTTCTCACGATGAATGAAACACTCATTTGGCGGTCAGTAAACTAGCGAATGAATTATTCTCACCCTGTTCCGATTAAAATATAGCTTGGCCTTGCAGCTCAAGGTCTAGGTTGTAGTCTTCTTGTTACATGTTTTAACTATTGCTTCTGTAGCGTTCCTAGATCAGGATTAATGAAGTACTGTATATGGTTCATTCGCCGGTCATCCTGAAAATAATTTAACTCACTTTCATTTTGCTAATACCTCCTGTATACTGCATATCATTTCACATAATGTGTCAAAGATGAGTCAGTTGCTGTAAGCCTAGAGACCTACACATCGCGAACTGGTGACCGCGGGGCTCCAAGCTTATTCTGGAATTACTTCCCCTTACTAGTAACAGGCTCCCCCATTTCACCTTTCCTATCTGACCTTTCAACAACTGTAATTCTCCGTCTATCCGGACGGTATTAGATTCAGGGGTCCAAAGGAGTTTTTCATTTTCTTACCTTCTATGGGTTTTATTTTTCCTTCACTCGATGCCTACGTTCTTGGAAGAGTTACTGTATTCCTTTTTATGACTAATATTGAGATACGATAATGATTCTGTCGTTTTGCACTTTAAGGCAACAGTTACTACCACTACACAAGTTATAATAATAATAATAATAATAATAATAATAATAATAATAATAATAATAATAATAATAATAATAATAATAATAATAATAATAATCGTTGTCGTTGTGGCCTTTCCCCAAATACTTGGGATGGGCACTATATGTGGGTTAAGCCCAATTTTACGACCGAATACCTTTCCTATGAACAACCATAGGTGGAAGGATGTACACGCATGCACAGAAATGGTGTCCCCGCACCGAATATAAACGATCAATACTGCCACACTCCAGTACTGAAAAGGAGGAGAGGGAGTGAAGGGGTAGTTCAATGTTATTGTTTTTATGTCCCACTAACTACTCTTGACGATTTTCGGAGACGCCGAGGTGCCGAAATTTAGTCCTGCAGGAGTTTTTTATGTGCCAGTAAACCTACCGACACGAGGCTGACATATTTGAAAGGGTAGTTTTGAAGGCCACTCCAGTACCGAAAAGGAGGCAAAGGGAGTAAAAGGGTAGTGACAGTGTGTGTATTATTATGCATCCACCACTGTGCCAATTTCAATCGCAACAAAGTCTTGTAGCGGGCTGTCTGTATGCAGCAATGCGTTAAACGATCAGACTTGGCGGAGGGAGGGGGGAGGGGGCGACGCCATGCCTTGTTTATATCGGAAGACCATTTTTGTGCATGCGTGTACTCACTAGGTTTCTATGCAAGCTGAGAGTGCACTGTTTAAGACAAACACTAGCACCCAGTTCCGGAGACAAAATCAATGGTCCTTCTGGGAATAGAACATGGGACTCTCTGACATGAAAGTCGCTAATGTGACCATTCAGTGAAGGAAATAATAATAATAATAATAATAATAATAATAATAATAATAATAATAATAATAATAATAATAATAATAATAATAACAATAATAATAATTTACTGCAGATGTTTCATTTCACCTACTAGTAACGATTTCAAAGAAGCCAGAAATTGGTACTGCAATTCTAGATTATTATTATTATTATTATTATTATTATTATTATTATTATTATTATTATTATTATTATTATTATTATTATTATTATTATTTGCTATTTGCTTCACGTCGCACCGACACAGATAGGTTCTATGGCGACGATGGGATAGGAAAGGCCTAGGAAGTGGAAGGAAGCGGCCGTGGCCTTAATTAAGGTACAGCTCCGGCATTTGTCTGGTGTGAAAATGGGAAGCCACGGAAAACCATCTTCAGGGTTGCCGACAGTGGGGCTCTAACCCACTATCTCCCGATTACTGGATACTGGCCACACTTAAGCGACTGCAGCTATCGAGCTCGGTGCAGTTCTAGTAACGAACTGAATAGTGTTTAATGCATTATACTTTATCATTCCCCTTATTTTAACGGATCATAAACGAGTACGAAAGCAGAAAAGAAATGAATGGAGGAAATGATAGAAAACAGTGTAACGTCTGAGGATAGAGAAAGTGGGCTGTCGAAGGTCGACGTGTGTACAGTAATTGAGCAAGTACGCACCGTGTAGCACATCGCTTCTCAATGGGTTCCCTTTGAAGTGGACGATCTTAAATTCTGGAGGCCAAGTACCTCTACTTCTCACACTTTTGAAATTACATCCAAGAAACTTTTATATCCATTTAAGAGAGATAGCAGGTTTAAGAGGAGTAGTAGTTTTACCTGGCAAGAAGTTTATACTACCTCCTGGAAAGCAGAGCCATTTCCGCACAGGCCGTAAAGGTCCTTGGTCGAATGGAAGGTAAAGGCGCTTCTCGTAACCTCGGCACTTACTGCGATAAAGTGGTTATCTTTACCTTTGCTCGCAGGAATGAACGTGGTATTCAATTTTGGTGCAGGGTGAGTGAATGTCAGGGCCATGTGCCGCTCCAATGGTGGAAATCTCGTTTCTTATATTTTTCGACTTCCTGACCGGAAATCTTCCGGGTTAACCGAGCACGGCCACGCAGCCCCACTACCTACTAAAACCAAGCTTTTCACGGTCCAACTTCTCGGCTGAGTGGTCAGAAAATCCCGTTTTTAATTCAAGCTGGACTGGGGATTTTAACACTGTCTGGTTAACTGTCATAATACAAACCTCTTCAACGCTCCACTTCACCAACCACCACTCCTTTTGTGGGCGGGGACGGCAGAATGCATCCATAGCACGGAGAGGGACCGCCCCCTAGCTAAATCTGGCATTACTTCCATTTATACAGCTCACCTCAGTTTAATCTCTCCTATCCGACCTCTCTTTGCCAACTCTTGTTCTCTTCCGATCCCGATGGTATTAGGTTTGCAAGGTCTAGGGAGTTCTCCATTTTACTGCCTGGTGGCATTCCCTTTCTTTTACCGATAACTTCATTCTTTGAAGGGCCGGCCCCGTGGTGCAGGGGTAGCGTGCCTGCCCCTTATCCGGAGGCCCCGGGTTCAATTCCCGGCCAGGTCAGGGATTTTTACCTGGTCCGAAATCCATTCAGCCTACGTGATTAGAACTGAGGAGCTATCTGACGGTGAGATAGCGGCCCCGGTCTCGAAAGGCAAGAATGACGGCCAAGAGGATTCGTCGTGCTGACCACACGACATCTCGTAATCTGCAGGCCTTCAGGCTGAGCAGCGGTCGCTTGGAAGGCCAAGGCCCTTCAAGTGCTGTAGTGTCATGGGATTTGGTTTGGTTTCATTCTCTGAAGGATCGGAACTCTGTACGAGTACTTCCTCTTAAAACAATAATCACCGCCAACGACCATCACACAGGAAGGGCATCTGGACGCAAAAATGGGCCAAATCCACATGCTGTGCTGCCTCAAAATGATTGGGAAAAGACCAGGAAGAGGAAGAATCCAAGTTCTCCATAATTTTTAATGGCTTATCCTAGAAACATTCTGTATTTTGTATTGTGAAATGTGTCACTGATCGGCATCACTGGATGGCAAATAAGAAACACCCACGTCCGAAATGCTGCGGGGAAACACCGTACCGGTACTAATCTTTAGAGAGGTTAGTTGCTTCTGAGTAGCTCGTTTTCTCAGTAAAATATTACTGAAGTGTGAACCGTACACGATGAGGTGGCGTTATAAATAGAGACGAACAATGCTAGATTGTAATGTTGAAGTTGCCGACATTTTATTTCTTTAAAGTATGTGCCATAAATAATACTGATTCTAATACTTTTTTTTAGAAGTTGCTTTACGTAGCACCGACGCAGATAGGTCTTTTGGCGAGTTGGGATAGGAAAGGGCCAGGGCTGGGAAGGAAGCGACCATGGCCTAGAGTCCATGGGGCCTCTTTTAGTCACCTCTTACGACAGGCAGGGGATACCGTGAGTGTAATTCTACCGCCCCCTACAACGTTCTGAGACAAGAAGCGATATGCGATATTTAATTAAATTTACTATCTAATCTAATTTGATTTATATCCGTACCTGTTAACTTGTAATACTGATAAACAACTACTCGAAATGAATATACTGAATGTACTGAGCACGACCTAATAAGTTGGAAAGTTTATTCCGAGTACAGTGAGGTCGTAGAAGTTCAATATTCGTGGTAAATAACTACTTTATCCTCTGTTTGGAAAATAAAGGGAGTGAATACAACCTAATCAGAATAAATGTAATTATCCTCAAAACGACCTAGGCCTGTACTGTTAGGAGTATTACTGGAAAGTCTAACAATAATAATAATAATAATAATAATAATAATAATAATAATAATAATAATAATAATAATAATAATAATAATAATGGGCTGATGACCTAGCTTTAAGGTCCCTTTGAACAATAATCATCATCATTAATAACTATAATAATAACAACAATTATCAAGGATTGATATTGCGTCCCACTGAATACTTCTCCGGTTTTCGGAGATGCTGAGGTGTCGGAATTTTGTCCCGCACAATTCTTCTACGTCCCAGTAAATCTACTGACACTAGGTTGTCATATATTATGAGCATCTCTAAATACCACTAGGCTGAGTCGAGATATCATGGAAAACTTTGTAATGTGTTTATCTCACAATTGTGAATACTACGCAGTTAAGCTAACACTGCCAAAGTCTGTTGTACCTATTAATCAAAGATTATTACAGGACACTGGAAGAAAAAACTTAATAGCTCACATGGAACACTCCAGGAATATTCCATTCTCGATTACTAGCATTTTGAAACAAGTTGATAATTCTGTAGTAAAATAGAATGATATCGCGTCTTCAATTCCCCATCATATGATTGCAGTTCTTGATACTGATAATAATTGCCTTGTACAGGTATAATTATATATCTCTCAATGCCATAATTCTGCTTGTTTGAGGAAGCGAATTGTTTCATTGTTTTCATTTAATTGCATCTCAGACGCAGTCTACTCCGTTTCCCCGAAAACTATATGTCTTCCTATTAAATTCTCTTGGCAAGCTATTTAACGATAACGAACTGCGTAGTTTTCAAACAGCATTACCAACATTGAATTTATAGGACTAGATTTCTTACGAGGAGAGTAAAAATATTCCAAGCAGACATTCGTTCATTTCCTTTTCGAAAAAAAGTGATGAAAGTATTTCTAAGCAGGAAAGAAGAGATTAAATAATTTTTAATGCCGTGTTCCCTTAAATATTCTGTTGTGATTTTCGGACACGATTTGTACAGTTTTTACATTTGGTGAACGAAAATTCTGCTAATCTACCAAGTTCATGAAGTATGCTTTAGAACTATAATTTTAAATTACGATACTAAAACGTGAGAGCAATGGTCACGGCGATGGAGAATAATTCCTTCGGTTACGAATTGATGATAAAAGGAATGATATACTGTACTCTGAAGATATACAGAGTGTACGGATACTTTCAGGACAAATTTCTCACACGTGGAAGAAGAAAATATATTATGTGGAAATGGTCCGGAAATGCTTTATTTCCATGTTTGAACTCTGACTCTACGTAGATCATTAATCATGGGAAACACACATGAACAGACCGTACCAGCATACCAAATAAAACTCTTTCTTAAATGTTCGAAGTGCCCTCTGTTAGCATTGAATACATGCACCAACCTGTTGTCGCAGAGATACATCAGCACATCCGGGATTCGGTGTGGGTGGAGACAGTAGAGCAGCACCCATGATATTCCCTGCCTGTCGTAAGAGGCAACTAATAGGGGCTTCAGGGGATCTTGTCTAGGGAGCGTGGGTTGACTACCACGGGGCCCTTAACTGAGTCCTGGCACTGCTTCCACTTACTTGTGCTAGAAACCTCACTTTCATCTATTCTTTCCGACCTCCCTTGGTCAACTCTTGTTCTTTTCCGACCTCGACGGTATTAGGTTGCGAGGTCTAGCGAGTCTTTCATTTCCACGCCTTTCGTGGCCCTTGCCTTTCTTTGGCAACTAGGATGGTTGCCTAGTTGTCCTTCCTCTTAAAACAAGAATTACCACCACCATTATCAGTGGCAAATAGAGAGCGTAGCTTCAGTAAATTGAACCAGAACAAAAAGGAACAAGACAGAAATACATCTGCGCTGTACAATGAACCAAGACCTTTTGCCAGCTTAAACTCATTTCAGAATGAGATTGTCAAAAGCTTAGATCTCTCTCGAATGATGAATACTTTCGCGGAATGCAAAGCCAGGCGTGAAAAGTTTGTGAGTGAATACAGGGTCTGTTAGGTCATCAGCCCAGAGGCTGGTTGGATCCTCAAATAGCACCACCAAAGGTTATGCGGTTATAAGGAAACCCCGAAAACCAATGTCAGTGAAAGTGCCTATTAAAGGAACTCTATGTTTTAAAAGTTAATGCAATGAAATGAAATGTCGTATGGCTTTTAGTGCCGGGATATCCCAGGACGGGTTCGGCTCGCCAGGTGCAGGTCTTTCTATTTGACTCCCGTAGGCGACCTGCGCGTCGTGATGAGGATGAAATGATGATGAAGACAACACATACACCAAACCCCCGAGCCATTGGAATTAACCAATTAAGGTTAAAATCCACGACCCGGCCGGGAACCGAATCCGGGACCCTCAGAACCGAAGGCCAGTACGCTGACCGTTCAGCCAACGAGTCGGACAAAAGTTAATGTTTTTTGAAAGTAACATAATATTTTAAAACATACGTGATGCAATAATGGAGTGAACTAGAATAGCATGAACATTGACTTCGATCATGGGTGTCACTGGATTGAGTTTTGAAGTATGGTAATGGACTGTTTGTGTTTCAGGGACCCAAAATCTTAAAAACTCGTACGTGGGCGTCAATAAGTGGCCCTGCGTAAGAAATTCGTTTGAGTGGCGCTTGCACTGTGAAGTATACGGTTGTGGGCTGACATGTATATTAGTTAGGTGATAATCTCATTCTTTTGCCTCTTACAGCAACATTGCCACAAATAACTTGTTACAGATTCCGCCAGCTAGGATTACACCCTGTGAGGAGATATTAAAGAAAGAGAGGACACCTTTCTGCGCGTGGGAGAACATCTTTCCCTTCTCTGTGGTGTCTTGTCAATCGTACAGGTCACAAAAATTTCGCTTTTCGCAAGAAACTTATGTTAATGTTAACTACCTAAAGGTTACTTCTTTACTTTCATTTTACGATGTTTCAGTACACGACACGAATAAACTCCACGCTCAAAAAGCAAACACTGGAAGACGATAAACTATATAAAGTAGGTATTATAAGTGTGCAAATATTTGTGTCATACACTGTCCTTATTGCCTGCTGTCATTTCTTGATGGATGCAGTACTTTTTCATCCATCACTTGGCACAGGCCAGAGTAACGTGTAGCTTCCACCGAGGTCCCAGTCTCATCCATGGCTGGGACTATATGAAAGCTGCTGGGGTATGGGTGGTGCTGAGTAATGACATTCAGAGCACGACTAGTGCATCTGAGTGTTATGAAAGGTGTTGCTCATAGGGTCAGTGTGCTACAATAGCACTTTCTGACCCTGTGGGGAAAGCAATGGCAAACTACCTCACTCCTCATCTTGCCTAGTACGTCTCATGTTGGTGCTCCCATTGGTTTTTGCGGTTTCCTTATAACCGCATAACTATTGGTGATGCTATTTGAGGATCCAACCAGCCTCTGGGCTGATGACTTAACAGACAGACAGACACTGTCCTTGACCGTCGTTAACTATCCTGATGTTAACTGTGCATGAATGTTTAAAAAAGTTATTGTTCTTGAAATTGCTGACAGACAGTCGTAGGTCAATACAAGCCTATAATTATTCTGTTTAGTATAAGGAACTATACAGGTTTGGTAACAGCTATGATTCTAAGACGAAAGAAATGAAACAGAGGTCATCCTCGGAACTTGAGCACGAATCCTCCGTTCTTCGGGCAAGAGAGTTGATCTCTCGGTAGGCCGGTTAACAGATGAGACTAACGTTCAGATTAAGAATATTAACACAGTATTCTTGTCATTGTGCCAAGTCTTTAACGTAATGATATTGTTATCATCTCCTATATTTTCATACATCCTAACTTCATTGAGGCATTCATTGGTTAATTCCAATGGCCCGGGAGCTGGGTGTTTGTGCTGTACCCAACGTCCCTGCACTCACACACCACACACAAAACTATCCTCCACCACAATAACACGCAGTTATCTATACATGGCAGATGCCTCTCACCCTCATTGGAGGGTCTGCCTTACAAGGGCTGCATTCTGCTAGAAATAGCCACACGAATTATTATTATACTACAAAACTGCATTGTTCTTACTAATTTACCAAAACACTTGTTACATATCAAGAGTTTACTCTTAATTTTGCTTATAAGTGTACCGACTTTCTGAAAATACTCAAAATTGTTTCTGTCCACTTTCATAAACCTGGACGTCCGCTTACGAAGCAGTGAACCAATGAAGACTTCGCAACACTGTTTTGACCTGTCCGACTCCATGGCCAAATGGACAGCGTTCTGATCTTCGGACTGCGGGGTTCTGGGTTCGATTTGTAGGATTTTAGGTGCCTTTGGTTAGTTGTTGTGATCTGGGAGCAGGGTGATTATTCCACTCCTAACATTGCTGTAACTCTCATACGACACACACTACACTGACACCAACGAAAGTGAAAATTAAAAATCCGACTTCGAAGACCAATTGGACCCATTTGAACACATTTTGCTGGGCATTGCGCAGAGACAGACAGACAGACAGACAGACAGACAGACAGACAGACAGACAGACAGACAGACAGACAGACATTATTATTATTATTATTATTATTATTATTATTATTATTATTATTATTATTATTATATAGAATCCTGGTGACAGCGCATTGGATTATCATACCCCAACACTTGTATTACGCCGGTTTTTCGTTCATAACTCACGAACGAAAGCGAAAATGAAAAATCCGGCTTCGAGGTGCATTTTGACCTCTTTCTATCTATTTACGTTAAAAAGTTGAAATCTCTGCGTGCCGTAGATTTTTTTTTTCATATTTTGATTTACATCGCACCGACAGAGATAGGTCTTATGGCGACGATGGGACAGGAAAGGCCTAGGAATGGGAAGGAAGCGGCCGTGGCCTTAATTAAGGTACAGCCCCAGCATTTGCCTAGTGTGAAAATGGGAAACCACGGAAAACCATCTTCAGGGCTGCCGACAGTGGGGTTCGAACCCACTATCTCCCGGATGCGAGTTCATAGCTGCGCGCACCTAACCGCACGGCCAACTCGCCCGGTCCGTAGATTTGGCTCGGCATCACGTACAGACAAACAGGTAGATAGACAGACATTTCCTTTTATTATTATAGATAACCCGAGTTTATACGCCCCACCTCTTATGCATTGAAATATATGCAGAAAAAGGTGGTAACTCTTTGTGTATCACTCGACATGTTGAGTTAAATCGACTGAAAATGTTCTAAGAATTTGGCACTTTGTATATCACTGTTTTCATTGTCACCATTGAAATAAAATATATATAAATATGTTCCAGAATTATGGTATTAAGTAGTTTAACTCCACAATATTCATCTAGTAGCACCAGCTATAATGACAGGCTGAGGATACTCACCGCTGAGCAGGACTACTTCGACACTGTTAGAACCAACCGCACACGGTCCAGGAACAGACTGAAAGCCGGTCTCACGCTGCACACGTTATAAACAGCTAAATAAAACATGCCTCACGGTGGGCGTGTTGGACTGAGCTATGTCATTGGTTCACGCATCATCATTAGTCCCCCGTAATCACCCTGGTTTTACTACAAACGTCATACTGTGGAACACCTCAAATTTTATCGCTTGATTTTTCATTTGTGGAAACTTCCTTATTGTTGCCAGAAAACAATAATCGTAACTCTATTAAATGGATTATAATGAATTTTACAGTACTTTCAACTGTAAATAATAATAATAATGTCCGCCTCCTCTGTGGTGTAGTGGTTAGCGTGATTAGCTGCCACCCCCGGAGGTCCGGGTTCGATTCCCGGCTCTGCCACGAAATTTGAAAAGTGGTACGAGGGCTGGAACGGGGTCCACTCAGCCTCGGGAGGTCAACTGAGTAGAGGTGGGTTCGATTCCCACCTCAGCCATCCTAGAAGTGGTTTTCCGTGGTTTCCCACTTCTCCTCCAGGCGAATGCCGGGATGGTACCTAACATAAGGCCACGGCCGCTTCCTTCCCTCTTCCTTGCCTATCCCTTCCAATCTTCCCATCCCCCTACAAGGCCCCTGTTCAGCATAGCAGGTGAGGCCGCCTGGGCGAGGTACTGGTCATACTCCCCAGTTGTATCCCACGACCAAGAGTCTGAAGCTCCAGGACACTGCCCCTGAGGCGGTAGAGGTGGGATCCCTCGCTAAGTCCGAGGGAAAAACCGAACCTGGAGGGTAAACAGATGATAATAATAATAATAATAATAATAATAATTATTATTATTATTATTACCTCGGCAGTAGAGTGTCGTAATCATGATCCCAAATTGGCGGGTTTAATCCCAACTTAGGTAGTCGATTTTGAAGGGCTGTCAAAAGTCTTGGTGCTCGATTTCCATATTGCTTTCTATCCGTTTCGTCTGTATAACAATTACGTTATACTTTTATTCGCATCAGACATTTGAAGACACGAGAGAATCATGAGAGAATACATTAAATTGATCAATATTGATCATGCCATTGTTTTTGGCATTTTAGTGATACCTGGTGACGTTCTCAGTGTCATCATCATCATCATCATCATCTGTTTACCCTCCAGGTTCGGTTTTTCCCTCGGACTTAGCGAGGGATCCCACCTCTACCGCCTCAAGGGCAGTGTCCTGGAGCTTCAGACTCTTGGTCTGGGGATACAACGGGGGAGTATGACCAGTACCTCGCCCAGGCGGCCTCACCTGCTATGCTGAACAGGCGCCTTGTGGAGGGATGGGAAGATTGGAAGGGATAGACAAGGAAGAGGGAAGGAAGCGGCCGTGGCCTTAAGTTAGGTACCATTCGCCTGGAGGAGAAGTGGGAAACCACGGAAAACCACTTCCAGGATGGCTGAGGTGGGAATCGAACCCACCTCTACTCAGTTGACCTCCCGAGGCTGAGTGGACCCCGTTCCAGCCCTCGTACCACTTTTCAAATTTTTGTGGCAGAGCCGGGAATCGAACCCGGGCCTCCGGGGGTGGCAGCTAATCACGCTAACCACTACACCACAGAGGCGGACTCTCAGTGTCACTCGACAAAATTAAATGGACATAGCCATAGCATCCGTCCAGTAGGTTCCACTTTCGATGCTAGGTAGCAGCATGATCGAAACGTCGAAATTTTTAGGCAGGCTACCTAGATGCCTCAGCTTCAGATGGTATGCAGCTGGTAGCTAGGGCCGTAAATTATTATTATTATTATTATTATTATTATTATTATTATTATTATTATTATTATTATTATTATTATTTTAGCGGGATGTAACTATGTTACTATACTGAGGTATATCCTTGCAGTGTAATGTCGTGAGGCAATCGCACAGAAATACCTTTACCGAGCTCGATAGCTACAGTCGCTTAAGTGCGGCCGCAATCCAGTATTCGGGAGATTGTTGGTTCGAATCCCACTGTCGGCAGCTCTGAAGATGGCTTTCCGCGGTTTCCCATTTTTACACCAGGCAAATGTTGGGGCTGTACCTTAATTAAGGCCACGGCCGCTTCTTTCCCACTCCTAGCCCTTCCCTGTCGTATCGTCGCTATAAGACCTATCTGTGTCGGTGCGACGTAAAGCAACCAGCAAAAAAACAAAAAAACAAAGAACAAAAAAACAAAACACCTTAGTGCTCACATAAGCGCGTCACTTTTTACACTGATTGTGAGGGGACAAATCATCCTTTCGAAGAACTTTTTTCTCTGTAATGTATTCAATGGTCCGCCTCTGTGGTGTAGTGGTTAGCGTGATTAGCTGCCACCCCCGGAGGTCCGGGTTCGATTCCCGGCTCTGCCACAAAATTTTGAAAAGTGGTACGAGGGCTGGAACGGGGTCCACTCAGCCTCGGGAGGTCAACTGAGTAGAGGTGGGTTCGATTCCCACCTCAGCCATCCTGGAAGTGGTTTTCCGTGGTTTCCCACTTCTCCTCCAGGCGAATGCCGGGATGGTACCTCCCTTAAGGCCACGGCCGCTTCCTTCCCTCTTCCTTGCCTTTCCCTTCCAATCTTCCCATCCCTCCACAAGGCCCCTGTTCAGCATAGCAGGTGAGGCCGCCTGGGCGAGGTACTGGTCATACTCCCCAGTTGTATCCCCGACCAAGAGTCTGAAGCTCCAGGACACTGCCCTTGAGGCGGTAGAGGTGGGATCCCTCGCTAAGTCCGAGGGAAAAACCGAACCTGGAGGGTAAACAGATGATGATGATGATGATGATGTATTCAATGTATTTTGGTCTTTCCGCAAAAATTCTCCCACTGACTACCTTTTTGGGCATAAACATTTTAAAAAATGGCAATCATGGTGAAATTGCGTACGTGTAAAAATGCGTTTTACTACATAACCCAAATTTATTCTTTATTTTCAGTGGTACTATGAGTAATCCTTTACCTTAAGAGCCGTTGTAAACCAGACATTATGAAACCGGGCGAGTTGGCCGTGCGGTTAGGAGCGCGCAGCTGTTAGCTCGCATCCGGGAGATAGTGGGTTCGAACCCCACTGTCGGCAGCCCTGAAGATGGTTTTCCGTGGTTTCCCATTTTCACACCAGGCAAATGCTGGGGCTGTACCTTAATTAAGTCCACGGCCGCTTCCTTCCCATTCCTAGGCCTTTCCTGTCCTATCGTCGCCATAAGACCTATCTGTGTCCGTGCGACGTTAAGCCAATAGCAAAAAAAAAAATAAAATAAAAAATAAATAAATATGAAAATCAGTTCAGAAATATAGACAATGGAGCCGTTTTAAAATGAGCTTACATCTGATTCACAGCGAGATTGCACAATCATGAGTGATGTTTCAGCGACTCCTGCGACTTTTCGTGATGCGAACATAATAGTCTCAGGGTTATGAACAGTGGAAGCCTTTACCTTCCACGCCTTCCTGGCCTGTGCGGAGATGGCTTTGCTTTGATTTTGCTACTACTCTAGAGTCCCGTTTAACCGACTCCCAATTAACCGAATTTCCGAGATAACCGAATCGCTAAAAATCGTGCGTGATCGTATTTTACGCGGGAGCACCGGAAAATCACTTACAAATCGAGCTCTTAAGAAGCGTTCATCTAATCTTAGGCAAAATAATTTTTTTTCACAAGCTGAATTAAACATTTTTTAGTCGTACGAATTTTTGTACGAGAGCCTTAATATTTTATTTCCTTGAGTTAAATGACATGCTGTATTTGTAGCGATATGAATTAAAGTAAGCTTACTATCCTAACACATATGCTTTTCGTATTTTACTGCATTCTTTAGCGAGTCAATGTGATAAATAAATGCGTGTAGTTGTTTCGAAATCCAATTATTCCGGTTTAGCCGTATTTTCGTTCAGCCGAAGCACACTAGGTCCCATCAAATTCGGTTCAAAAAGGACTCTAGTGTACTTCAACGGTCGATCTGAAGAGTCGTTGGATTCCAGAATTTTGACCTGAAATGTGGTTCTTAACGTGCTAATCAGGATGGATATCTCGCATTTAAATTCTGTTATATCCGCCCATATCCATCCCTGGAGAACTACATACAACCGTGTCTTCTGGAATGGGCTAGAAGTCCGTTACTTTCATTCAGTCTCATCCTTGGCTTTGACAGTATGAAAGAAACGAAGGTATGAATTTTACCAATAATTGCTTATGCAGCCAGTCCCTAGGAAGAATGGTGTGAAAGTGTTACTCATCATAAGGTCGGTTGGTGTGCGGTATGTATTTTTTTTTTACAAGTTGCCTTACGTTGCAGCGACACAGATAGGATTTATGGCGACGATGGGACAAGAAAGGTCTAGGAATGGGAAGGAAGCGGCCGTGGCCTTAATTAAGGGACAGCCCCAGCATTTGACTGGCTTGAAATGGGAATCCACGGGAAACTATCTTCAGGGCTACCGACAGTGGGGTTCGAACCCACTATCTCCCGAATACTGCATACTGGCCGCACTTAAGCGACTGCAGCTACCGAGCTCAGTGGTATGTATTTCAGTGGGCTTGAAAGACCTTCTGGCTCGGTGAGGAAAGTAACGAGAAACTACTTCACTCCTCATTTCCTCTTCAATGACGCCTGTGTTATCTATGACAGTTGATGGTAGATCTATTGAGGATCTAAGAGGTCTGGACTCGGCACCCATTAAATAGACACACATGGGATTGGATCACGCAGCCCTGAGCACGAGAGGCGAGTGTCTAACCAACTAGACTACGAAGCAATACAGACACCACAGGTATGTTGGTTATCAGATACACACAAAGTACATGGCTTTATCGATTGCTTTATCCTAAGACCCTAACAGGAACTTATGGCAGAAGCAGTAGCAGTCATAACATCAACAACTAGATCTTATAGCGCTCCATTATAAAGGATAGAACGTGGCTTTAAGAGTACAACTCCTATCTCTATTCCAGTGAATTTTATGGGGGTGGAAAACACTATTTTTGAATTGTTGGAAATAACATTCTCCCTGATACAGATTGTACTCAGTTACCTAACTAGAATCTCTCTATACAGAACATAATCTTTCTATATTTCAAATCATCATATTATTGCATTTAGGTTATTTTGAATCTAAATGTTTTAATTTCATATTACTGGTGGGTTTTAGAATGCCTTTTGGAAAGCGTTAGAGAAGCTGTTTAGATTCCTCACTTTGTCAACAAGTGGATGTGGGCGCATACTTCATCGCCTAAGATGATTTTGAGAATATATTGGCGCGAAATATTATTATTGGTGACCAGGTATTATACGGCTACACTCGGCCATACAAGAAACTACTGCCTTTTTTTTTTTTACGTCTGGTGCTCTGTTATCCGGCTCTGTCCCCTGGTGCAGTAGCGCGCTAATCTCTAACTTTCTGTCCTTCAGTTCTTGGGGATACGGTGATTCGTTTCGATCTAACGTTCTTTTTCCATATTGGTAAATCCGCTACTCCAAAACGATCAACTCGCAATCCGTCCTATTGTTTTTGCATTTGAAGCACTCACCAGTTCGTCTCTAAAATTCATCCTGTGTAGGTAATGCGATAGACTTGTGATTACTGTACTCCGTCCACTGACGTGCCCGCTGCTCTCCCCGAATACTAGTGGCTACTTGTCCACTGGCGGAAAATGAAATCCCAACACCAAGAAGACATTAGTTTAAAGGGATGCAATTTAAGATAGCAATTGTGTAGGTAACTTATTAAACATATTAAAGTTTCCGGGTCACAGGTTCAAGTATGAGCGAGGAGATATGTGACACGGTGGTACGTTAATAACCGCTGTAGTCCCCACGATTTTAAATGCAAGCTTGCGATCGTACATGTATTGTGTCGTACAGGTGCCGCATATAATTTTGTGGGATAGAGTTCCATGGCTGTTGCACTTGGTCAGTGAAATCTGCAACGATTAATGCTGGTATTTGATGGCACTGGATTTGTCGTCCCATTTTTTCTCATACATGCTCAATGAGTGAAAGTTCTGGTGATCTCGCAGTCCAAGGCAACTGGTCGACACTCTGTAGAGCACGATGGCTGACAGGAGCGGTACGAGGACGATCGTTATTCTGTTGGAAAACACCGCCTTGAATACTGCGAATGAATTGCATCACAACCGATTCAATCGCCAGTTTGATGTACAAATTCGCTGTCAAGGTTCTTGAG